>NC_054059.1:1460000-1776166 GCF_017639655.2 Falco naumanni | reverse complement strand
CAAAAGGACAAACCTCTGCCCTAGGAACTTGCAATGGAATAACAAGACAGCAGATAACAGATGGAGACTAGTTGCAATAAAGGAAGCACAGTGAAACCACAGCACAGCTTTACAAAGTCAAGTGCTCTCTGCATACCAGCAATCTAACTGTTAAGTCTTGTAAGAAAACATAATTTTTATGAGAAGTTCTTAGTTCCTAAACTGATTTTAAACCTTTTTCCTTATTTTGAAGTCAATTGTAAAAAACTGACCTCAGAAACAGTTAAACAATTTTTTTTTCAAAAAATTGTAGACTGTATCTAGAATGTACCATAAAACCCACTACTCTTGACATGATTTCCCACTGCAGAATAAAGAAATAGGTAAGATGAATTAATGAATTCTAAAATTCTTAATTTTTTTTCTTTTTTTTTCCTTTTTTCTTGATTTTAATCCTCCTATCACCAGCTTCCTCTTTGCTCTTTCATTAGACTGACACTACTAAAAGAGAGTGACTTCTGTAAGGAAAGAGTTAAACATGTAATATCCAAAATACTGAGAGGATGTGGCACGTAGAGAAAACAGAAGAGGAAAACCTCTACAAATTAATTTTCTGAGATTTAAATTTTACATCAGTCCTGAAAAAAAGCAGTATGATAATAATTATATTGTGCAGAAGACCAATACCTTAAGGGTTATTTTTCCTACCTAAATATCTGACTCTTTAGCTTCAGTGGCTGTCATGTGAGCACACAGGAAGAATTGTTTTCTCAAACCTAATATTTGCAGATGTAAATTTAGCAGAAGAAAGTTGGGATTTATTGTTACTTCTGTTTTTTGCTGTTTGTTTCTAATAGAAGGATGAATTTGCTTCTCATCATGCATTGCCATTTCATAAAGATCCATCTGAAAGATAGTGAAGTGTTTTTATCCTAGCACATCTGTGCTATTTGCAGTGTGTGCATCATGAAGGCACCCTCTAACAAAATGACACAGAATGGAACGGATTAATACCTTGTACTAAAACAGAACACAGTTGTTCTGCTTGAGCATGCCTGTAATTTCAGAGGCTTGGTGCAGGACTGAGTTGAAACAAAAACAAAACCGTACAAAATTCACATTAATCTTGTAAGAGCAGTCAGGAAATGGACTAGCAAATAGTATGCAAGAACATGATCAGAAGCAGTTGGACTACTGCAATTTGGCAAGTTACCATGCATTACCTGAGACGTGATGACTGACTACTGCAAGCTCCTAGCCCGTCCAAATTGCAACATAAGATCCAGTTGTTCCAACCCTGAGTTTATTTTCTTTCAGCTGGAGAGGGTCAGAGCACATTTTTACCCACAGATATCATCACGCTTTTTTGACTGTGTCTCCACTCACAGAACCTGATTTAAATACAGCATAAAGCTAGGTTTTTTGAAGCTTGATTTACTAGGGACTTCAGTCACAATACATTTAAAATAATCATATTAGAACCGACCTTGAATCTGATTTTCAATTTCTTTTACTCACATTTACAAAATTATCAGATCTCTGAATCATTTGTGATTCATTCTTCCTACAAAACCACTGAACCGCACATAAGACCACACATGAGAATGAGATCTCCTACAGTGATCTAGACTCTGAATATTTTAGACAACCAAGTCTCATAATTTTCCCTTAGAAAATTCAAATTGGAAACCAGTAGAGTTGTTTGCCTCATAACTGACATCTTGAGGTAGTTCCAGAACCTCATTGTTCTGGGTGTTTGCACCAATTTTGTCTCTAACTTAATTATAGCTTTTCCCTATATGTCAGGTTTTTACCTTCTAATTAAAGGCTTAACGTACTTTAGCCTTTTTAAATCTTCTTGTAAAACAGACTTTCCATTCCCCTGTCCTCATAAATTGCACCTGCAGCTCTTACAGGGACTTTTTTTTCTTTTTAACTTGGACACTTAGAATTGTACTGAATTGTAATGATTCTGATAACCAGCGTCCTTCACCGTGGCATTAACACTCCCATCTTTTCTAGACACATCTTACCCCAAGCACCCTTGCATCATACTGATCCTTTTCACAAATATTGCACATTTTTAGGCCACGCTGATTCTGTGATTGAATAATTCAACTAAGTGCTATGGTGACACAAAAACTAATGCTCATAAATCAGTTCAGTTTGGAAATCAGATGATTTCTAATCATCTAGATAGACTGACTCCAAAACAGCTTTCCTGACGGAAGAGAGCATGAGGGAGCAACCCAGCTGCTGTTTGCAGGTCAAAAGCCTGCTCCCATGTAAAGTGATGGAAACCACATAGTTCAAAGGGGCAATTTCAGAGGTCAAGAGGTGACAGAGAGGCAGGCAGGCTTTTGAAACCTGGTTCCTTCCTTCCCGTTAAAATTCCCCCCCATATGAGTTAGGGAATGCTATACTTGTTTGAAGTACTCTTCCACGTTACAGCACTGGACTTCCAGCACCTTTAATACTTGATCCCACACTGTGCCCTGAGCCGGCACCTCTGCTGATGCTTCAGTGTCTGTCAAGAATATGCAAAACCTCAGTGCACTGCTGCTTTAGGATGGGATTGATGACACCTCAACTGCAACATAAGCCTAATACAGAAGAAGCATCAGAAAGAGCTATTTGAAAATATATCACCATAAAAAAAATATTCTGGGGATGAAAGTACCTGGGTTTTTTTTATTTGCATGTTTGTTAATATTGCATTTTGAAAATATATTAAATATGAATCTGTAATTCCCTTCTATCTTTAAGTGCTTTTATTTTATTTCTCTGCTCTTAATTGCTACTCAAGTCGTTGCTTGGCATTGGATTTTGAGAGTTTCTGTTGACAGACACCTTAAAACTTTCTCTGTTGCCTTTGATAGTATAAATGCTCATTTATTTACACAAGAGCATATATTTTCTATTTTTTGCAATATTTTACAAGTGCTTCTGGTTTACTATGAATAAAAATTTTACATGCTACTACGGTGCTCTGTTCTGTGACGGCTCAGTATATCAGAGTAAGATACACTTGATGTTTGCAGTATTTCACTATGACATGCTACATTATTGCTGACAAATTGGTCTTATATTTAGCATAAATCAAAATATTCAGTTGAATAGCAAAACATGGGTATTTACAGTGGCTTTTGCTCTTTTAAATTTCTACAAATATTCTACAAATACAGCAGCACATTTGATTTTTAACTGGGCATATGGCTGAAAACCTGCAGAAATATGTCCTTCTTCCCCTAAATATTCTGTACTATGTGTGAAGATCAGGTGAAAAAAAGTTAATTTAAATTCTGTATATTATGTGTAATCATTCCTCAAAAAAAAAAATCAAAGGGGGGTTTGTCAAACACGGTGTGGAACTTCACTCATTTAAACATTTCAGTACATTTAGTCTTCTAATTCAGGTGGAGAAAACAACCTTGCCAAACAAGGATTTAAACTGGACTTAATATTTTGAAGGTGAAAAAATTTCCTTAGCTCTATACACGTACTAAAAAAAAGAAGAAAGTTACTTAAACCAGTAAAAAACCCCAACGAACAGTATCTATATGAATATAATTTTCTGAATACATCTGAAACACCTGCATAATGTTTATGAACAGGGCAGCTGCTGATGCAGTTAGCATTCAGTTTTACTTGTGAGATTTTCCACATGCATGTGCTGTTCCATGCCCTGCACATCTATAAATATTTTAGTCAGAGGAGGCTTTATTATTGATATGAACATTCACTGCAAAGGAAGAACCAAATGAATACCAAATTTCTCCTATCTAGAGCTAGGTAGGTAATCACACTAATTAATTGAAAGTATGGTGTTTCATAACTAAACCAATTATGTAGGAAAGGCTGTCTGAGGTTGAACTAAATACCCTCTCATTAGCATACAGCACAACCACTGTGCAACAGGACAAGAAAAAAAGTATGATGAAAAGCAAAACATTACATTATTTATAACTGTGCATTAAAGAGGGACCGTAAAAATGAAAAAAGCCAAAGCCACCCATGGCACACACAGCCAGGGTGAAACCCCTGTCCTTCTAATGTACATCCAATATCCAGTTATCATCTTAAAAAAGCTTGTGCTTTATATTGCCAACTCCCTCTGATAAAGGAAGTGCTTGTTATGCACCTGTTCCTTCATCAGAGTAATAACTCTGAATCACCACACCAAAACTTAAATTTTGTATACCATCACAAATGAGATATGAGGTAATCTTTTTGATTGCTAAAATCAAAGTAAGCAAATTAATGAGCAAAACCTGAAAGCTAAACCTTTTAAATTCACAAATACAGCTGTTTCGTAGGAAAAGATGAGCAGCAAGTGATGAAGATACTACCATGACATAGGCAGAATGAAAGAAACATGTAATAAAATTCAAATTTACATTCATTTCACCAGTTTAAAAACTATTTTCAGGCATCCTGTTGGACAATTATTTACTCATTTCTGCTTGCATCATTTCTACTTTTTCATCACTACTGTGGTTACACGGCTATTTCCTGTCTTTGCAGGTATCTTAACCAAATGCCCCATATCAAAACACACAGTCCAGTCCACCAAATAATCACATCTTTATGCTTTATTCCCCTGTTAATATCAGATCGATTCCATTCCCAGATGAAGAAGCTGTGACACTGCTGTTTCTGAGCGAAAGGAAAATATACAATGCATATCAAAATAGCTCTAATTAATTTTTTATGTCAAGTAAAAAGTTTTCTGATAAACGATACCTCTTAGGAACTTTGCTTTCTATTTCATATTACTCACTCTTTCTATTTATTTTCTATATACAGCTAAAAACAATTTATGTGGTCAAAAAAACCCCATAGTATATTATCAATTTAATTTGTTTGTACAACACATTTATCATGTCTTTTGCATGGTACTTTAACATTGTAGCATTGTCCTCTCATCCTGTAGATTTTCCTTTATCAATAGATTCATTTCCTAATCTATCTTGAGATCAACAGGAGCCACATTGAGTAACACAGTGGTCATTTAAGACATTATCCCTATGTATTCAGGTTTCAATGGCATTAATAATACTTTTTTGTGACACATTTACATTCTCTTCTTTCCTAAATGAATACTAAAGATTTCAAAGATCATCAATGTTCAAAGAGTCTGCTCTGCAGTAAAGGAGGGTGCAACAGGGGCATTTTTGCTGGTTCACTAGTTACTTCAAACAAGCATCACATCAATGTCTTCTTTCAATTATTTTTTATTAATTAATCTCTTTTTCAGGATAATTGCTGTAAAGCAACAGACAGACACCATAAAATATGCAACAAAAATATGTGTGTACACAGAGATCAAAATGGAAAATAGAAAACCACAGATTTTTTCAGACCTCTTGCCTTCTCCCAGGGAGGTTTCTAGAGTTGCGAAGTGAGTTCTCAAAAACTCAAAGGACACTTCTATTTGGCATTAGGAACCAGTGTTCCAGTGTATGGAAATACAAGCACTTGGAGTCTTTGAACACAATCCTGAAACAGAGCTAGGTGTTTCTACACAAATAAGTTTGTGTACTTGAGTGTCATGTTTGTCTCCTACTCTAAATGCGATGACTGTATGAACCTTCACCAGCCATTTAGCTAGAAGACAATATCTACAGCTGATTGGAATGGGCCACCATTAGTTAAAACTTTCTGTAGCACTTGGCAGCCAGCTGTGAGTCAGTCCAGTTCTTCAAGTTATGTTCCTTTGGTGATTAATGCACTACATCAGCAAGCAGGAGCAACTGCAGAACTGAGGTTTCCCGTGCCGAAGAGAAAGTTCAGAATAGTGCATATGAACGTACATGAATACTTTAACATGAGGTTTTATAACATACTTTATGTCATACAGACAGTATTGATTCATTTTGACAGCATAAATAACCTCACCATTTGCTTTTATTGTCCCCAGTTAACAGGGTAATTGATATTCCCAGAGCGAATCAATGCAATATTGTGCACAGCCTTCATAAGAAATTATTTGCTTTGTTTTGTGTCAATGAATTATGGCCATCAATCCATATTATAAGCGTTATGTAAAGGTTTATTTAAACCTTTTCTATCATTAAAGCTACAAAAACCTTCACGATTTGTTTATATACCTGCAACAACGAAATAAAAATATTTCTGTTACCATGGTGGCTCTGGAATCGGTAAACTTTGGAGTACTGTAAGAAATAGTGCCAACTTTTTTTTTAAAACAACATACTTATCACATAAAATAGATGCTAATAATGTTAAAGTTCAGTTAACTGCAAGAGGTTTGGCATGTATAGTGAAATGAATCAGTTGCTGTATTTTTAACAGAAGATTTAACTTAATTTGTAAACCATCTAAAGAAAACTTACTTCTACAGGAAAAAAAATCTGAATTGGTACTTGAATAACTATTAGGTATAGAAAACATTAAAGCACATGTTGTGCATTTGTACATATACCTCAAAAGAAAAGGGTCCTTATAAAATCTCTTTGATTGCAGACTCAGTACAGAACTTGCAATTCAGAAATATCAATATGCTTATAGCTGTTTTGTGTTTATATGATTCATCTGCCCCTTTGCACACTGGTAAAACACAACACTAAACTTCAACAAAAAACAACCCAGCTCTATTTACAGATGCCTACTTCCACAGATCTGGCAACTGTGGCTTGAATTCAAGTTATATACACAGAAGTGAAGGCCAAAACTATTACAATTCACTTTTTGATCTTAACTACAATGCCCAGTTTGGCTAGCCCCAAGAGAAATTCAGACTTTAGCTGGAATTCTCCATAGCCTGTAGACTATACTCATAATTAAAGCACTTCAGATACATTTAAGGATAGGCAGGAGGAATCCAGTTCTAACTTCCCAGTTTGTTTTCCTGATGTTCTCTATGATAGCCTGTTTCTATGTAATCTTCATAAAAGTTGCCCCCACAATTGCTCTCACATTTTTCCCGTACTCTGCCAATACATTATTCATTCCACAAAACCACTGAAGTCTAAATCAAGGATCTAAGGAACCTTCCTTCCTGTCGTCTTTGGCAACGGAGAAAAACAGGCACCTCCAGTGACCAACTGGTTAACTTGTCTTAGATGTATATTTTAGGAAGAGCTGAACAACAATTTGAGGACCCTGTCTCACTGTCTGTGAAGGCTCCAAGACAGACCTCAGCAGTTAACTTCAGATGCCTAAGCTACACGAATCCTGCCTCTAGTTTCTCATCACAAAGAAAATTACCACTAAAGCTGAAGACACATACTTATCCCACTAAAAACGTGCTTCTGTAATTTACTATGCCAGTATCTTGCAAGGTATTTGTTGTTCACTGTATTTAAACTACTCCTAGCACGACACAAACTACGCCAGAGACACTTCCCTGTAACTTCTGGAAGGCAGAGAAAACAGTGTCAGTAAAATAGTGGCCATGCCAGAGCCGTACCCACTGAGGTAATTTTGCCAGCAAGAAATACGGAAGGCCCATGGCACAGCCCCAGCAGCACGGACCACACTGCCCGGGCCCGGGCTCACCGTGCCAGCTGCTGTCCCACGGGAGGTGGCACACCGTGATGGCTGCTGCCTGCCCCGAGGCCTGTGCAGCACACAGGGCTGGCACCACAGACCAGCCAGCTTCACCTAAGAGCTTTTGAAGCTAAGGAGGCTTCAAAACTGTGTGGCCGACCTCTGATCAGGCAGCTGAATAACTTCAGCTCACCCCTCTCTGCGTAATAACGGTGCCATTAAATGGCGACACCGTTTACCACACGCCGCATTTCCAGTCTAAATTACATCTCAGTTTTCAGAAATGTCAGTTTATAACGTTGCTTGTATTTCCACACATACGCTGAAAGCCCGATTACATGTCAGACCCAGTTTTAGCCCCCGCCCTGCCAGCGACGCCGCCCTCACGGGGTTCAAGCGCGCTGCCCAGGCCTCAGCACCCCTGTCAGCCACGGTGCCACCGCGCTGGCCCTCGCTACGGACAGCGCCCTTTGCCGCTGTCGGGCTGCACCCGCCGGGCCCCAGCTGCTCCAGCCAGGCCCCAACTGCTGCAGCCAGGCCCCAGCTGCTCCAGCCAGGCCCCAACTGCTGCAGCCAGGCCCCAGCTGCTCCAGCCAGGCCCCAGCTGCTCCAGCCAGGCCCCAACTGCTCCAGCCAGGCCCCAACTGCTCCAGCCAGGCCCGCGTGGGGAAACCGCTTTTTCCTTTTGAATTGGGCTTTGTTTTTTTCACGACCATGGCTGCGGCGGTAGCCGGCAGCGCAGGGCACCTCCCGTCCGAAAGGTGGCGCTGCGGGCGGCGATGGCGGGGAGGAGTTTGTCTCCGCTGGCGGCCCGTAGCCCGCCCTGCGGGGCTGACGTGTAGCAGCGAGGCGGCTATGGCGGCCGCCTGGGAGGAGATTCGGCGCCTGGCGGCCGATTTCCAGCGGGCGCAGTTTGCCGAGGTGGCCCACAGGTGAGCAGGGCGGTGCCGGTACCCGTTGCGGCCCCCGGAGCTCGCCGCCTGCCGCTGCGGCCCGCCTGCCGGCGCCCCCCCGTTCCCCTGCTCTGCCCGCCGGCCCCGGGGGGCGGTGTGCCGCGGGCCCCGGTCCTGTGACACAGCGGGGTCCCGGCGGGTCCAGCCAGGCGCTGCCCCTCTGCAGGCCCCCTTTGGCTGGCGCTGGCCTGTGTGGCGGTGCCTGTGAGCCCGCGGGGGCGTCTGGGCCCCCCAGATATGCAGGTCAACGGAAGTGCACGGCTTGTAGTCGCCGTGAAGTGCGAGCTGCTAAACGTTGTCACGGCTCTTCCTTGTGTGGTGTTGAGCAGCTGAGGTTGTTGCTCAGAACTTTGGTTTACTAAAGAATGGAAAGCGCACCAAACACGTAAAAAAAAAAAAAAAAAAAAAAAGTACAGAAAGATCAAAGACACAAATTCTGTAAAGCACAGTCATTCATATGTGCATTCTCTTAGCAAAAGGGGCTGGTGGCTGTTCAGGAGAAAAGCTCTTTTAGAGAGCTGACCCACATAAGTGAAGCCATATGGATGATTTCAGAGGTGATAAGTAGGATCCTGAAATTATTTTTTTGTCTTAAAAAGTATTCACACAAAGCAGCAAGTAATCTTCATTACACTTCCTGTGTTTAGTATTTTTGAAACATCACTTTAAAGTTAATTTTATCAAGTACTTACTTAGGATAACTGATTATTCCTTGTGTTGTTGATAGATTGTCAGAACGGAACTGTATAGAAATTGTCACTAAACTGATTGCAGACAAGCAGTTGGAAGTAGTGCACACACTTGATGGAAAAGAGTATGTCACTCCAGCACAGATTAGTAGGGAGATCCGGGATGAACTTCATGTTTGCGGTGGTAAGTGTGGCATTTGCTTTCTTCCTCTGGATTGGGAAGTGAATTTTCAAGACAAGAAAGAATTTGAAAGTTTTATTCAGTACTCTTAATCTTGCAAAAAAAAAAAAAAAATGAGCTTGCTTCCTGTTGCTTTATCTACACATTAATTCACCTACTGGTATTTTATTTTCACTTCAGATCTGTGTTAAGCTTTTAGGCAAGCCTATCAAGATACGTTACTTGACTCATTTTCACCACAGAATTTCTGAGGTAGAAGCAATCTAGCAACTCTTTTGAAGGAAATTTGTAATTTTAGTATGGTTAAGTATCTGTCGCAGATGTTTAGCCTTGACTCAAAATTTCAAAATCATTCTTCTTGCATGTCATTAGTAATAATATTTTTAAATAGTCACTGGCAATTGACAAGTCTTTTATTTTACCAGTATGAAGAGCCATCTGCTTTGTAAGATCCAACAGGTATATAAGAAAGTTAATATGCTTCAGACTGCTTTTTGTCAGTGTTTTTAATGAGAAAACAGTGTGGTGTATGTACCTTTAGGTCTTTAAGGGTCAATTTCAAGGCATTGTTTGGAAAATTAACTTCCTTATGTTTAGACAGATTAGTCATTTTCTGAGGATTACCACAAGTATGCCTTCGTTTGCCTTACACCATTGTGTATCATATGAGTATGATAGCTTGAGTTGAATTCAAAGTTGCTGATTTTTGTTAGTAGGAAGACACAAAGGTAGAAGGTTTTGGCAATCTCCATTTTGATACTCATGGACTAGTGATCAAATCCAGATCAGCATCAAGGCAAAAACTAATTGGCAGGCAGTTTGAACAGTGATTTTTACTTCTGGAAATTCTGTGCTGGATTGTCAGCAAGGCCATAGGGTAGAACACTATGGGATATCTTGCACTGACCACCTGTGGCTTCTGTGATTTGACAGTATATAAAGCTGAAGTTGGTTTAATTGGACTACAAAAAAGTAATGAAGAAATATTTTGTACATGATGGACTATGCTATATTCTCAACTGTTCAAACATGTTTTGTATACTAAAAGTATATTTGTACTTTTTTTTTAAGGTCGAGTAAACATTGTTGACTTACAACAGGTAACTTTTTAGTAATAAAAAACCTATATATTTCTTTCTTTTCTTCAACGTGTATATTGTAAATATGGACTTCATCAGTTATATTCCAGCCAAGTTATTTTTGCAAAAGAGAACAAACTTTATGAAGAGCTTATAGCTCATGTCAGAGTACTGCAGACTACTGAAACTGTCCATTTACTGCTTTATTGAAAGCTTCTCTCTGCTTAATGATAATCTAGGACCTCTGAAATCACCACTAAAATATGCAGATTTTCTTTATGAACTGTTTCTTTGTAAACTAAGGGGGGGGAACAGAAAATAAGTATGTTTTCTATTTAAATTTAAAGCTGCAGGAGCATGTATAATTAACTTTGCATGTCTCTCTGGATCTTCCCTCTTCCTTCATTAATCTCTTGTCTCTGCTAATCTTTATCCTCCAGTGGTCTTCCTCTGTGTCTAATTTTCCCTTCTGGCCTGAGTATCAGAACTGGCCTGGAATCAGAAAACCTTTCTGAAAGACAATTTTGTGTTTTCGGCTCATAGCCTTCTGGAATTTTTTATTATATAGGTTTCTTTTAACCTTGTCACAGTTGCAAAGAGAGCTTTTTCCCCCTAAAGCATTGCTGCTTTATTCCAAATCACAGATTAACTCTGTATGTATGCAATACTAGAAAAATAAAAACCAAGCTTTTCTCAAGACATAGGAATATGGGAGTATAATATCTGAATGTTTGAGAATTAATTTCAATTTAAAGTTCTGATGAGATGTTTCATTGGATTATTTTTTTAGGTAATAAATGTGGACCTTCTGCACATTGAAAACAGAGCTAATGACATTGTTAAATCTGAGAAAACTATTCAGCTTGTACTGGGACAGCTTATCAACGAGTGAGTACTGTCAGGAGTGTTATGTATAATTCGCATCTCTCTCTATTTTTTGAAATGCAGACTAGAAGCGATGGCCAGCCTTTGTTGCTTGTGAAGTGAAATACATTTTTCTTGACTGCTGCTAGGGCTGTTTGGTGGTGATCAGTGCTTCTTTTCCAAATGGCAAGTGAGGCGTCTCTCAGCAGAGCCTGCAGTGAATCCATAGAGCAAAGGCCTTACGTAATGTCGCTGTGCAGTATCCTGCACTTAAGAGGCTTTATTTCTTACCTAGTGTCTGTGTACAGCAGCCAGATCTCATTTACTCTGCAGCTTCGCTGCCTTCCTCAGCTATTGACAAACCCTTTCATTTTTCCCCACCTCTTGCTTTAGCTCACAAGCCTAAGATGTATGATCAAGTTATTTTATGGCATTCAGCACACAAACCACCACTGAAATAATACTCTTATGGGGTTGTTCCTATTACTGATTGCGCTGCAGGATTTATTCTTGGCAAAGAGCGTGAAGTTCCTGGCTCTCTTGAAGTAATTAAGACCTATCTTGCTCACCAAAGCCCTTTCCTAACTCTCATTGACATTTAATGTTTTCCTGTTGCTGCTTTTTGACAGTTTCATACAAGCAGATAAATGGCCGATTTTAATAGTAGCTACCTGGTTAGCAGGCTTTTTTCAAAAAAAAACATATTTTCACTCTACATTGTTCTCTTTTTTTTACGTGAAATAACCTTCAGATTATTTTTTCAAAGATGCAACAGAAAGAGGTATAGTACCAGGTCAATTAAGAATTCCATATTGGGCTGACAGATTAATCTTGAATTTCACATTTAATATGTTGGGTTATGGGGTTTTTTCCTCTTGTTTTTAAATAAGGAGTTACCTGGATCAATTAGCAGAAGAAATAAATGATAAACTGCAGGAAACTGGCCAAGTGACAATATCGGAACTCTGCAAGGCATATGACCTTCCGGGAGACTTCCTGATACAGGTGATGCAAGCCACCAACCTAGCAAATGCAAAGAATTGATGGCGTTTACCTTCTTTTGTTATCTTTACCATATCACATGGCTTTAATGGTGATGAGCTGCTTGTCATTCTAAGCAGAGAAGTATTAGATATATAAAGGTTGCAGTGTAACAGCTATTCACAGGTTGAGATTGATGTTTGCCTTTTCACTACTGGGCAAAATTTCTTCAGAATCTTTATGACTGTTAGGAACATATTAGGATTAGTAATGTTAGAAACGGGTTAGATTAGTGTAAGATCTGAAAATTTATTTGTTTGGAATATTAAAGTAGGGGTAATTTCATCAGTCTCATTAGCTAACCAGGAAGCAGAAATACAATGGTAGAGATCTTTCAGTTTATTCAGAAAAGGTAAAATAAATGTTCGTTTCTATAAGCTGAAGCCAGACAATCAAACTAGAAACAAAAAAACTACTTACCTTTGTTAGTGACTACTGTAGTGTTTAAAAGAATTAGGGAGAATTCTCTTACCGTTGTTGACTTCCAGTCAAGGCTGGGTTGTGTTCGGAAGGTACTGTTTTCAAAGGGGAATCCTGTGGTATGTGTTAGGTGAACAGCCATATTAGGTACCACAGACAACCTTGTTGACTCTCATTTTATGAGCAGATTTCCTCTAAGATTTGTCTCATGATCAGCTTCTACAAAAACATTTTTAACATAAAAAAATTATAATTCCTGTGCAATATTTCCTGGGTTTAGTTCGCTTTGCAAGGATGCACATTTATAAACTGTTTACAGCTCTTTCTTTTGTGTTTATTGTTGCTAATTTATATTTTGACTGTTTGAAAAAATGGATAGTGAGTTTGTCTGCCACTGATTTGTACAAAATTAATACAAAAGTTAAATCTTAGCTTTCCTTGTGCATCTCCAAACCATACTTACTTCTTTGCAAAGTTTTCTTTCATCATCAGATACACATGTATCTGATAGAAGAGGGGCATTGTTAGGAAAGCTGAATTCTCTGAAGTTTGGAATTTGGACCATAATGGCATCAACTTGCATGTAGTAAGGCACATTCTCAAGATACCTAAATAATAATTTCCACTTGTACTCCTCATTTCTGAATATTTTGTCTATCTTGGCGAAACTGACTTGCTGATCTGTTAATACAGATTTTTTGATTAATTTTTGTTTAATATTGTTAATATACAATTTTAGCAGTCATCCCAGCTTCTATTTGCAGGCATTATCGAGGCGTTTGGGTAGAATTATTCATGGACAGCTAGACCAGGAAAACCGTGGGGTGATTTTTACAGAAGCCTTTGTGTCCCGGCATCGAGCACGCATTCGTGGTCTCTTCACTGCGATTACTCGGTAAGTTACAGTACCTGCAACCACATACGAAAATATTGTTACCATAGGTCTTTATGGACCAGATTCACTTGCAATTGAAAAAGAAAAGAGAAGAAAGACCAATGGATAGATTTCTTCAAGTGTAATTCAGTTCCTGGGGTGAAATATTTAGTTCTATTTTACTTACTGTTTTTTACATGGTGACCTCCTTTGAAAGGAAAACAAGGGAAGTATAACAATATACTATAGAAAACATACGTAAGTTTTTTGGCTGAAGAAAATGTTAATCAGTAGTTTTTTCATCTGTTTGGAGATTATCTATTCTTATTGTCATTCTACCACTCCCCAGTTATTTAACGTGGTGATGTCTACCCAACACATGTGATTGTAGATAATTTTTTGTTATTAAATCAATAACCGTCTATGTTAATTTGTGTGAAGATAAGAACTTGGGACAGCAAAAGTTCCTTTGCAATAATTGTCATATCTTTGTTATAAGATACAACTTCATAGTGATTCAAAAGTAAAACCTTATAAGCTGTGATAAACATCAGTGTAGCACCCTGAGGCTAATATACTGTGTAGTTTTGTCCATCTGAAGTAACCTCTCTTATTGCTAGATTCTCCACATCAGTTTCAGGTCATTAACGTATGTTCTTTTATTTTTCTTTTTTCCAAGGCCTACACCTGTAAATAACTTAATCACTCGATATGGATTTCAAGAACATTTACTTTACTGTGAGTTTCAGTCAGACTGTTTTGTATTTTTGTTAGTTGATTCATAGATTCTTCATTATGAGAAGTATGCTTCCATAACAGCATTTTAGTATATAGACTTACTTCTGGAATAAAGAATAATATGGTTTTCTTTAGTGTAAAAAGTGTTAAACCTTTTCTGCTATCCATAACTGAAGAGATGTTCTTTTTATCTAAAGCAATGGAAGCATACGTTGATGAAATGCCTTTGGGGGCAGAATGATGCAAGAAGTACAGTACTCATTTTGTCGTCTGTTTCCGTATTTGCCCTTAGCTACTGGCAGTTTTATCAGTGAAGCATACAAAAGGGGACAGATATTATGTAGCCAAATGGCATTAGCTACTCTGGATTTTATTTATTGACTTTTCTCTGCGATAGTGGAGGCATAGCTTTTGTTATGCTCTTAGTTAAATGTCTGTACGTGCTGAGAGATAAAGCATATCCTTTAACTGTTTGCTTTTATTTTCTGCAGTTCCTTTTTAAAATGTAAATGTGTAAAGATTTCCTACCCAGCTGCTGAAACTTTTAGGCAATACTTAATTGTTTCTCACTTCTAACATTGCAGCTTTTCTTTGACTACCCCCTCCCATCTGTCCAAAATACTGCTTCAAACATCATTAGCCTTGCATGCTGGCAGACCAAGTGCTACTGGTATTCAGAATCCCTTAATGGTTTTCTATCTCTTCTTACAAAAGTTAATGTTTGTCTTTTGTTTGATTGGGTCTTTTTGCCTTCAGGACATTGCCCACTTTAGCTTCCCTGTGATATTTCCTTGCTTACCTTCTCGTTCTTTGCAACAAACTTATTCATTAAGAATTAAAATCTTAGCATTTAAATAAAATTGTATAAACACTCTACTTTCACTTAACCAATTTAAGGTTTTCTATTTTTTTATTATTTTTTTTAATGTGCCATTCAGGTATTCATAGAGTAAAAGGAAGATCTGTTAAACTGCATTATAATAATGTTGCAGTACCCAGCAAATTATCATCTTTTTCAAACAGGTCCTGCAAGTACATGATCATGTTTTGCTCATGTACAGTGTTAATATGAATTGAAGTTCTAGTGTTTTCCTGACACCAGTAATCATCATGATGGCTAAGTGTGTTGCTAGTACTTTCTTTTTATATGCGTACAATTTTTTAGTGACTTTATTAATCTTTTTCTGTAGTTCTTCTTACTGTATTTCATTTCCTCTACAGTTTTGAAAGTTTCAAAGAGCTGAGCTAGTACACATTTGATTTTATTCTGTCCATTTGCTGAGATACCATTTCAATTTCACAAATGCTGGAAACTTGAAAAATTTCATTTAATTATGTTACTTATACTCTGTGATTTTTATGTTTGTCATTTTTAACAGTCTGTTTTAAAGTTGTCTTTGTCAGTTTTGTCAGGAAAAAAAAGTAAGTTCAGTGTACTGTTTGTGTAATTTACAAACAGCTTATTATTTAATCAACACAGTATTACACAAGATGAGCAATATTCTTTGGTTCTGTCACATAGCTGTGTTGCTATTCATGAAAAACTGGCATGCAGTTATGATAGAAAAAAATTTTTGAAATCAGAAACTGTTCAAATTAAAACACTAATTTCAAAGTATGATGAAAGCACAGATGTTCATAATTTCTGAATATTGTGTTGCTGATGTAGGGCAGACATGGAGGAATGTGTATCTTTGCCACACTGGCTGAGACCTAATAGGACACTACAGACTACTCAATTGCCTTTAAAACTCGGGTGTGACATTACAGTAGTTCTGCAAAGGTCCTGTTGTTTTGTTTTAAAACAAAGACTGTCTAGACATAATTGTAGTAGGGGCTGTGAAATTTCCTATGAAAGCAACTTCTCTGCCCTGGAGTTTTAGAACCGGCACTTGGCATAAACCAAAAATTAATTGGCATCTTAAGTTCTCCCCATTTCTTTAAAGACCGGTTCATTGCTAGTGCTCCACAAAATTGTTTGAAAATCTATTAATAAAAAGAAGTTCAGATTGCAGGGAGCCAAACTGCGTTGTCTGACAGTTGCTTAAATAGAATAGGTATGTTGACTCTTTTCTAGGGTAACTAAACAATTAGTATAAAACACGAATTTTATTTTCAGAATCTATCATATAAGCTCAATTGTATACAAGGTCACTGAACCACAGCAGAATATGATTTCTAGCTCTTGTCTTAGATTACATAAAGCTATATCTTGTTTAAATCGGTTTATCTTCTACATTTTAGCAGTGTAAGTACTGTTTAGCTTTGTTAGTGGCAGTTTTGTTCAATAGCTGCTAGCTTTAGAGGTTTGTCTACACTATGGGCATATCTGACAAAAAAAAGAATAATGCTTTAATATGTGGTATGTCTTCTGGAACCAGGTTTTCAAGTAAATTTTCCTGTGTAGGTGAGCTAAACCTCCGTAGGCTGCACTAAGCATGTGTTAATGTTGACTGCTGCTCATATTTAATGAGGAAGAAGCAGTACCATGTCATACCATTTAATGTTCTGTTCTGGGGTAAATTCTGTCTTTTAATGGAATAAAAATCAAAGCAAAGTGAGATTATAAAGCTATCTCGCAAAGCTCTGGAAAATTAGCAGAGCTTGGCAGTTGGTGTCACTAATTTTTATACTGATTTACGGAAAGGCAAAAGCAGAACATGGGTGGCAAATCAGGTATTTCTGTGCACCTTTAATGGATAGAAAATATTTCGCATTGAGAAAGGCTTAGTACTTTGGTACTACCAGCTACCAGTAAGTTTTTTATCAGCAGTATTTGTGCATTATTGGCAACAGTGTTGTAAACCATGAAGATGGTCACCAGTAGACGGTGCTCATATTTATGCAGTTTAGTTAGAAATTTTTCATGTCATTTTACTGTGTACAGATCTCACTTTTTCCAATCTTGTTTAACATGCAAACAGTGAATTTGAAGAGAACATTATTCATAAAATGCTCATATTTTATTGGCTCATCAGAGAAAGATTCTTTTATGACTTCTTTTTCTAAATTAAAAGCTCAAACTGTCGATATGTGTGTTCAGTAAGTTTTACTCCTGCCATTGTGGCTCACTCTTTTGAAACATTGTATTATTTTGAAAGCTTTTATCAAGACATTCTGGTAAGTGTTAAAAGTAATTGATAGAACTCAGAAATGTTTCACTGGAACAAGCACAAACAACTAATGGGTGGGAAAAAGAAGAAACAAAACAAGGGAAATAATTACTATGTTTTGATTAATGGGTATATTGAAGTGGAAAATGTCAATTTATTTTCTTCTTGTAGCTGTGCTAGAAGAACTTGTTAACACTGGTCGTCTAAAAGGCACAGTAGTTGGTGGGAGACAGGATAAGGCTGTGTTTGTTCCAGACATCTATGCCAGAACGCAGAGCAACTGGGTGGATTCCTTTTTCAAGCAGAATGGTTATTTAGGTAATTAATCTGTATTCTCGTAGATAAAATATCTTTCTAAAACTAGTTTAGATAATTTGTCTTACCCTAATATAGCTAGTGTCTAGAGTGAAGCCTCACAAGAATAAGTGGAAATCAATACAGTAGTTGATACTCCACGGTTAAAAGTCCATCTTGCATATAATCATATATATTGCTGCATCACAAAAAAAAACATATTTCAGCAGAAAGAACTATACTGCTAAACAGTAACTTTATTTCTCACAAATAGAGTTATAAATGCTACTTTTATTACTGTTCTGAAAACATTTCTTAAACTGCCCATTGTAGACTTCTCAGATGGTCATGTTTGACCCACGTGGTTGGGGTTTCAGTCCAGGCATCCAAATTACAACCAAACTTTGGCTTTTAATAATCCAGATAACGAAGCGCGCAGTGCACAGGAAGAACCTTTTCCAAAATAAAATTTAAAGAACTGGAGTGGGTAGCACTAGGATCCTGGTTTGAATCCAGACAAGTCTGTCTAACTTAAAGCTGAGTGATGCTGGACAATGCTGTTTTAAAACAGGAGCTATGGGAAGATGTGGACCTGAATAAATAGAGGAAGGTACCCCTGTGGTCCCAAAGGGCCAGCCCCTAAATAACAGTTAGTCTGGCACTTTGAAAAGGTTCAGCATAATTTACTGTGGTAGTATTAAGTGTTTCTGTAATACTGCTTGACTGACAGAATTTCTGTCAAAGTCTTTGAATGTTTCCAGAACATCTAAGATTGAACTGCCAAATAGTTGAAATGCTTTGCTTATGAAGCATTGCACAATTCTATGAGTATATTGGAGTAACTTTTGAAAACAAAACATTTTGACATTGTAGATACTGTAAATATTGTTCATGTAATTTTAGAATACTTTGGAAAGATATAATTGCAAGGCTAAACTTAATGGTGTAAGAACCTGCACATTTTTGGTTTTTTTCTAAAACTCAGACCAAAGTCTCCATGATTTAATCTTCATATTTCTAATAGCTATGTTTAGGTGTAGCTTGTACTGAACTAAGTTTTAGGTCAGCATCAGCTTGAGGCTGCATTTACTTGTATGAAAACTATATGTAATTCTTCATTTCCTGCTTTCAAAAAAATAACCACATAAGATCCTGTATGTATATGGAGGTACTTAAATGTAACAGACATCCTCTTTTATAGAATTTGATGCATTGTACAGACTTGGCATCCCCGACCCAGCAGGTTACATCAAAAAAAGATACAAGTCCGCACAGCTCTTATTTCTCAGAGCAGCTTGTGTTGGTCAAGAAATTGTGGATCAAGTTGAAGCCTCTGTAGAGGAAGCCATCAGCTCTGGAAACTGGATAGATGTAGCAGTAAGCAATCCTTTCAGTTGTTGGATTTTTTTTGTGTCATATGGTACTTTATTGAAACTACACATATGTATAATGAAAATTCCATGTTGTCGAAGAAGAATATTCAGTTTAAGTAAAATAACAAGTAAAAAGGCATTATTTGCCTTTTAAGTTGGTCTGAACAAAACCAGGGGAAGGACATATCAATATTTAGTTGATAGATACCTAAGACTAACTTTCATTTCAGAATTAGTGCTAATGTATTTTGCTAGAGAGTAGTATATTTCTGTGGGGATTTTTTGGAAAAAGTTTAAACTGAATTCTTGAAACAGTTCTGTTAAGCAGAGGGTTATTAGCCATTATGCCCTGGCTAAATCCTAATTTTAGACATTACAGCACTACTTTGTTGTTTGTAAGGAGACTCGCTGCTGTTTTGTGTTTGGTATTACCCTATATCTGTTGAGTTGCATTTTGAAGAAGCTGCAATGGGGTTTGCTCAGAGGTAGCACATATTCTAAAGCAGTGTTGATTTTGTATGTTAGAAGATTTAAAATAGAGTTTACTCTTAAAATACTAGTTTAATTTTAAAAGTGCAATATATTTTAAATACTTAACAGATGTCAAATGGGTTGTCTGTGGATTCTTTTTGTCCACATACAAGTATGTCTGTCCTTTCTAGAACAGGTTATTGTATATATATGATTTTGATTTTTCTTTACCCTAGACTCTTCTGCCCAGCTCATTGTCAGTAGAAGATACTGGGATTTTGCTTCAGCAAGTGATGAGATCTTTAAACAAAAATTCTTCAGGTTTAGTCTTCAGTGACACCATTGTAGTCAGTGAAAAATTTATAAGCAGCTGTGCCGATCTATTTTCTGGTATGATGCAACAGAAAGCTGAAAAGGTACAGGTGTTTTTATTGGTCAAGATGCAATATACGTTGAGTGTTGGATTATACTTTATATGACTTTGTTTGGTGTTACCATCTCTTTACATCTCATCTGAAATACAACTTGAGAAGGACAAAAATGAAGAAAAGGTTTGTGTATGTAATTGGTGTAATTTAATGTATATTCAGTTGCACTCAGGAAACACCATCACACTAAATGTACGATCAGATGCTGAATTTTGAAGAGAAGAGTAAATGTCTCATGTGTTGCACTGGGAAAAGATAATGTTACATTGATATAACATATTAATATAATATATATTTTAATGTATAACATAACAAAATAAAAGTGGACAAATGGCTTAAATGTTTTCATATGTATCTTTTGTTGCTGTGTGTATCTTTTTGCTATTAAGTGCATATTTTTCATTTTAGGAAATGAAAAATAACCCTGTTAATTTAATCACTGAAGAAGATTTAAAACAGACTTCTAGTCTAGAGAATTCATATGCTAATAAAAAAGACAAAAAGGATGAAAGAAGAAAGAAAGCAACAGGTAAGGCATCAATATTTAGCTTAAGCCAAAACCAACAGGAAAAAAAAAAAAAACAAAAAAAAAGGCTTGTTTAGCCTTGGAGATATTGAAATATGAAGTTAATATATTTTGTAGTCCATTAGTTGCCTCCAGTTCATTGCTGAAGTTATTTAATAATCCAACCACTTTTCATCATTATACTGTAGATGTAGATATATCTGAGCTATGTCCGTGAGAACTAATTTCAGATTTAGAAGTGCAGACAGAGTACCATAAAGGTATCTTGAGTTTGTCCAGCACAAGGCAGCTGGTTTTAGAAGCAAGGAGTCCATGTTTGCTTATTGGTGTGTACGCTATGGTCACATAACACTGAGTTGTGCGGTGAGGGCTGACCAAACAAGTATTATTAGCACAGGGACCTTTCTACTGTTTTTTATTACACAGTGTAGATACACTCTTACTCTCCACTTTTCAGGGATCCAAGAAAATGAAAATACTTCTTAACAGTCTTGAGAAGTTAATTCCAAACTCACTCTGTCTAAATTGATAGATGAGGGGTTTGGGGTATTTTTTGGAGAATATTAATATTGGATGTCTTTTCTGGGAGTCCCATGCAGACAATTTTCTGTTGTTTGCATGTATAACAATTATTTGGAATTTCACACAGTTTACTTTAAGGTGTATTCTGGGTTAAATTAATCCCAGGTCTTACTCCATTTTTGTGGTAGCTGTTCAGAATAGGTTTTAATCTTGAGGAAGACTAAAAATGTGTGGGTTTAACCCTTTCAAATCTTTCTGGTTTTTAAAATATTATTCAGACTAAAGACACTATTTTCAGTCCCAAAAACTTTATGTGGCTCTTGTGTTGCTACAGCACAGCTGAGCAATCTATGTTGAACTCTTATGCTGAGTTTCATGTGAGGATTAGAGCACTGATGCATCTAGCTTAATGGAATATACTCATCTGCAAAATTAAACATTATATTCTACTCTTAAAAAGGCCATGACTGAGTTGACATGGAAATGAAACTTTTTCTTGTCAAAAGTGACAGCAGATTTTCTAGGCCATAGCTGAGGCACAGAAGCTTGAACTTTAATTGAACTGTCATACATAGAATTACTTCAGCTTCCAGCCCTCTGAGGAGTGAGACTCTACTGAGCATGTACTACATGTCTAGACACATTCATATCCACAGGTAACATATGCTGCGCTATCAGCAGGAACTACTCTGAAGTGGTTCCTGAAGAAAGGAAGAGGTGGTGAACTGGTTTGCTGTTCCTGCAAAGTAATGCTTAAAAATCCATCTATAGCATGTAACAGCTGCAGTTAGCTTTGTGAGTAATAGCATCTTGTCTTTGTGTTTCCTTTTCTTAAATGATAGTACTATTGCATAATGTAGTTATGTGAAAACTTGGACCATGTATTTAAATGGAAATATTAGTACTTTCTCAAGACTTAATACATATATAGAACCAATTCTGGAGTTTAAATTTCTTTCAAGTGGAAAACGAAGGGAACAAGCTGTGAAAAAGGGAACAAACAGCAGAACAGTTTACCTTGTGGAGAGGGCCTGGATTCTAAATTGAGGTCCTGTCTGCAGCATGAATACATGGATTACGGGACCTATGAACTAAGAAATCTGTTACGTTCGTCAGAACTGGAACATCTCATTGCTTTATAATCATCTAAGAGTAGTTGAAAAAGAATTAGTGTTTTAGATAATTGAATGCACGCTTCCAATAATATTTTGGATAAATGCATACTATGTAGGATTGGTCCTCCTGAAAGTTAGCAAAGTTACATTATCTGGAATATTTTTGAGTAGGTCAGTTATTCTGGTCTATTATTCACTGAATAAAAAGAATAAATGCTTTCTAAGATGCTATTTTCAGCCAACAGAAAATCTCCCATTACATTGTGGGTGCTGGTAGCTCATCTGTTTTCAGCTGGAAAAAGATACTGCTCTTTTTTTTTTTTTTTTTTTTTTTTGAGAGAGAGTTGTACATTTGATATGGTTAGTATTTGTGTTTATTAATGACATTAGCTTAAATAAAGTTTTGACCGTAGTTGCTTTTTTTTCATAAAAATGACATTTAAGGCCCTAAGATTGTGGAATATGTATTGTAGGTAATGTTTAGAATCAGGTTGTGGTTTCTTAAATTAGCATTAACAAGTAACACAGATAAATTACCATAATACTGTAAACTTAAGTGCTACAACTTGACTGTGACCTAAGCAAATAATTCTCCACCAGAGGGCAGTGGGAGTGTGAGAGGAGGAGGAGGTGGTAATGCTAGAGAGATCAAGGTTAAGAAAACCAAGAAGAAAGGAAGAAAGGACGCTGACAGTGATGAAGAGACACAAGCAACTAACACAGGTTTGTTGTTTTATTTTGGGCACTGTCTGTTCATACTGACATGTTTTTATCATTTACTTTTCTACATCTCTGTTTTAACCCACTGTATTGATAGAGTCAGGTAAAATATCAAAGATGAGAATGCTGTTTAATTAGAATTGTAGCAGTGGCTGTGATGTTGCTATTTAAGTGAAACGGACATACTATATTCACTGACAAGTATAAGTCAGTCTTTAAAAAATAAATTTAAATAAAGGAAATGAGAGCTTTCTTTTTTAAAAATATTGCTTTTGTGTAGGAAATGCTTTAGATTTTGGGATTAATATTACACTTGGTTTCTTAACACCTCCTGAATGTAGTGTAAGATAACAAACTAGTGTATGATAAATGGAGGAGTTCTCGTCCAGTTCCAAAGCTTAATTAGTTTAAATTAACAAATCATAGCAATAAAACAGTATTTAGATATTTTTCCTCATAGGGATAAAATATGCAGTCAAATTTTTAATATTTTAAATAAGATTCATCATGTTAAACTAAGACTTCTGTATCTGAGCTAGCTACCTTTGTAACTGTTGACTTTGTAGTGAAGTAGGTACTTTGAAGGCCTAGTCGGTTCACAGTTGGTTTAGATGTGCATTACAGGATGAGTTTGAACCGCTACCATTGGTGCACATTTCTCTACCTTTACTGTTAGGAGAAGGAGCATGGATGGCTTTCTCAGAAGTAGATGCCTACATTGTTAGTCTTTTAGCAAACAGTAGTTGCAAGTGAAAAAATCTTAATTATGTGTTATTTCTTTCATTTGATGGAGTACCAGAACTGTGTACTTCCATTTTATATATAGTATCTAGACTTTCAACACTGGCTGAAAAATACTTCTAAACATCATACTTGAAGTTGTGAAGTACGGAGTTTTAATTTTGTATGATACTACTCACAGATTACCATAATTCACATATAAATGAAGTTATTTTTCAAGACTGCTCAGTTACTGAGTAAAACAGTGTTAAATCACCTTTTTTGTTGTAGCCTTACATATTTTTATGGTTGTTGATGTTTGTATTGCTGCATTGTAAATAAACAGATTGAACCAAATTCCCAATATAAACTCCGATGTAGCCTTCTCATTTATAAATAAGAACCTTCCAAAACCTGATTTAACCTCCCCTTTCCACCTGTTTATGTAGCCTTGTATGTTGCTCGTTGCTGCTGTGGCACAGCTAGGAACATCATTGATTTCCATTCATTCAATTACTTTATCTGCAAAATGAACCTGTTTTATGGTGCATCTGGAACATGGAATGCCTGTCCTTTTCTGGTTCCCTGTCATCATCCTGATTTCATTCTTATATGTAAAAACCTAAATTCTGCAGCATGCAGACAAACTTCGTACTTCGTCTAAAACCAAAATGCAGATCCAAAAATTTGTATGCATTTACAAACAGCATATAAGTTGATTTTGTTACTGGGAGTTCTTCTCTAGTTTAATATTCTTGTTTTATCATGTCTCAAATTTTATACTGTAACCTCAATTGTAGGATACTCTTTTACTAAATGGGGTTTAAAAAAACTCCAGCAACCTTGTGAAATCCTTCAAATAGGAACATTCTATTCAGTTTTGGTGTTTTATAAAGCTGTGTTTGGTCTTGGTGACATCACCGTTTCTGACCTAATTGATGTGCCAGGCAGTTTGAATTGTCTCACCAAAAATGCATGCCCTAATACACTGCTTAAGTTGTCTATTACAGAAAATAATTTCTAAGAGATCAAAAGATAAATTTTGTAAGTTTTTCATATGTGTAAAACTTAACTGTCATGTGTAGTCATCCCTTTTTTTGTATTGTTGGTAACGCATTTTTTCTGTGGAGGTTTCGACTTAGAGGCATTTCAGTGTCCCATGCCACAGAGTACTGTAGCAAAACTTAATATGATGTTTTCTCAGTGAATGTTGCTCATGGCCACTACAGGTAGGAATAAGCAGCCGGAGTTCCCTTTCATGTCACAAGAGGAAATTCAGGATGTTTTAAAGACCCACATGCAGGATTGCCCTGAAGAGCTTATTGCAGAACTCGCTGAACATCTAGAAAGGTAATTTTGTGATTCAACTAGAATTAGAAAGTGTGTGATTCACTTCAGATGAATCTTCTCTTCAATCTGTTTTCTTAGAAAAAAATGTTTTGCTGATGGAAGTGAACCACAGTACTCATTTTTTGTACAGCACCATGTTACATACTTGCTTATGTATCAGAAAGCTGTGCTGACACAGTAAAGAGAAATAATGCTTCTGCTTAGCAGTAGGTGGTTCTGCATCCTTCATCAGCAAGCGTATTTTCAGGTTCGTGGATGTATTTCCACCCCCTTAAACTGACCCATGCTGGGGTTTCACCAGTCCCATCTTGTGTACAACCCTTGGTGTATGTTCATGTTTTCTGTCTTCTGTGGTTCTGCTGGTACCTATGTGAACTAGGTAAGCTAGGTCAGCAAAGTGATCTGAGCCAAGATGAATAACTTTTTTTAAAAGGCGTTCCTTACAAGAGAGAGAATGCAAGTGTATGTGTTCAGGGCAAAAAGAACAGGATAGGACCATAACAGCCCAAGCCTGAATAAAGTTGGAGTGCAGAGGTAACTCCATCTTTAGAAGGCCCTGTGCTATTTTAATGCAACTTAAGTCTTCCCCTCTTATAGCTCTTATTGATCTGAAATTTGTACAGAGACCCCTGAAAGAGTTTGTGAATAGTGTGGCTTCTGGAAATCTTCTCGATCTTCATCTTGTTACCATTTAGGAGTTGTTATGAGTTAAAATCTTGGCAAGCATATACGTACCATGCATACTGTAACCAACAGTACTTCTGCTATTACAAATGTACATTTTAATTTCCTAGTGCCTTTTTTCTGATTTCCATAATTTGCTTTTTATTTATCTCACCATTCTCCGGCATTTATGTCCCATTAATTTACTGTGTAACGAGGCAGCTTTCTCTGTTGCTGGTATATTTGGAAAAACTTCTATAGTTTTGTACTTTGCTCAGTGTTCCCTTTTTCTCCTTTCTTCTTCCCTGTTCCAAGACCTTTAACAAAAACTTATCAGGAAGTTGTACGTTCCGTTTTTACGTCTTCAATATCTTCCTCTGGAGCTAGCAGAAGACAGACTATGAAGGACTTACAGGAGGAATTCTCAAACTTGTACAGCAACATTCGGTTATTTGAAAAGGGAACAAAGCATTTCACAGGTACAATGAATATATACTTTTAAAAATGAATATGCTCCTTCAAGGAAATTGTATTTATTCCAGAATCTATATTCAAGGACAAAGAAGAGCAACATTTTAAAAAGGAAAACTTAGAAATGTGTTTATCCCTCCTAACACTGACCTTACGCTGGAGTGCATTGCTTTGCACACTTCCTTAAAATATATTCTCTTTATTTCACGTCCAGTCTGTTATATCTGCTGTCAAGATAATTATGTGTTCTTGTCCTTGCTTCCAGAGTGTTTGCATGTCTTCACAGTTTTGGTTGTTCATGGGGGAAAAACAAAAAACAAATTAGTAAGCTTACTTCATTCTGTCACCTGTCCCCCTAATGAAACATTTGGATACTACCTGATTCTAAGAAGCCCCTGTTAAAACCTCTTTTAGGTTTGGTACTGAAAGTAGCTGCTCCTTGAGGGTAGTTTTTCAAGGTGTAGATTCATTTTGCAGTGAGTTACTGTGTAAAGCGTCTTCTTTAGGTACTGTATTTTGTGACAGAAAAGTAGCATTAGGAAAATACTGTAGCCGTTTCAAAGATTCTGCTGTATTCAGCTTTCTTCTAGACCTTCCCCTGTGGAAAACTTAGAACAAAAAGAAACATAAGCAAATGTCCCATTTATTCCTATGTTTAGTAATAAATAGAATTATTTCCCATTAGCCTTTGTTCTTGTACATGTGTTCCATAGGCTCTTTTTTCTAAAAGTCTATTGTTTCAATCTTAAAGTCATGTGCTTGCTCTTCTTTGAACTGCTTCTCTTGTAGACCTTTCCTTTACATAGTTTTTATTTGTTGATGGATAGCAGTGGTTGTTCATTAGTGGTTTAGGAGGATTGTACAGGGATTAGTTTACTGCTTATACAGATACACCTTTGAAACACTAACAAAGCATTAAAATGCTCCTACAGACCCGAGGGCTGATATTTTTCACTGAGGTAAGTTCCATAAGCAGTTGCAAATGAGGGATGTTAGCTTCATGGATCCAGATAACCTTCTCAGACTAGTCGTGGTTGATAGAGTCCACATTTTAGGAGGTGCTGTGATAACTGTCATAGGACTTATATAACTATAGTAAGTTACTTTTAATCACTTCTTTTTAACAGATGAGACTCAGACTAACCTTGCCAAACACCTGTTGAAGACTGTCTGTACAGACATTACAAATCTTATTTTCAACTTCCTAGCATCTGATTCAATGATGACAACAGAAAATTTTTCTACAATCACAAGTGAGGTACACAGATAACAGTTCCTTTTTAACAGTCTCATGTAGATCAGTGATGTTTATTTAATTATCTTCTGTTTAAATATGCCTACAGCTAAAATGGTAATAAATATTACAGATTATTTCCATTCTTGTCTCATATAGGTCCGGACCAAGATTTTAGGTAAATTGCCAGAAGACACCAAAGGTCCTTTAACTAAACTGCATACTTCTCTGAATGGCAAGGTAAAGTGATCCAGTGTCTGAGTTCAGATTTTCCATTCTGCTGATGCAGTGACAATAAGCAGGTGACATACATAGTGTAGTACGTAACTGCTGCTGCTGTGAAAGATGAAGACAAAATAATATTTTGCATTTGTGTAAGTCATTGAGAATAAGTACATTTTCATATCTGTGAATGTTAAGAGGTGAAAAGGTGGCCTTACAGTTTTATACTGATAGTTACCTAGTTTTTTGCTTCCAGATGGAATCCAGAGTGTCTTTTATGTGCAGGTGAGAAAAGTAAAAGCTGAGAATCAGCGGTTTGAAGTTGTTGGTGTTTCCTGGATTTTCTTCCTGAAGTTCCTGATTGTTCTCCCATGTATTTCTTAACTAATAAAAATCCTAGATATGTAAAAAAAACTTTTCAGATTATGTCAGTGTAAATACAAAAGAAAGCCATTTATTACTTCTTTTATGTGAAGGGCCATAATGATATGTTTCTTAAGAAAAAATATTTCTGTAAATAATTGTAGAACATGTATTCCTTTTTTAATTCTATTTTTAATACTAATGGATTGTAGTTGCTGTTAATATTTAAGTATATGAACTTTTGGAAGATGAATAACATTAATTTCTAGTAAGTACTTTTTACTTTCTCCTTTCTTCCCTAGTTTATTCCAAATTTATTCACAGTCATCTGCTATGTGATTAATTGTGAACAGTAGTTAACCTCTTTAATAATCTGCTAACATGTTTTAAATACTTATATAATTTTTTAATAGAGTATAGAAGATTTTCTTTCATGCCTTGATTCTGCAGTGGATATATGTGGTATTATGGTGAAAAAAGGAGACAAAAAGAAGGAAAGGTACCTTAATTTTATTTATTCTGTGCACAGTATGTGAAACTTAGCTTTGTTGCTGCACAAATGTTAGGTGGTTGCTTTGGTAGCAGTCATACGGACTGCGTACATAGAAGTCTTTCTTTCCAAACTATTTAACTGAAAAATACAAAGCCAAGCAGTCTTAATTCCATAGGAGCAGAAGGAGGGGAAGGTTCATATTTAGCTAAGTTACTTGAGTTGCTGCTTACAACAACTCATAAATTCTCAAGGGGGCTTTCAAAATTGGAGGTGCACCAATGCTAGCTTTTTTTTTTTTTTTTTTGATGTAGAATTTCACATGAAATGGTCAGTCAGAGGAGAAACTTAAAATTAATTGAATTCAGATATGTTTTAGTCTATTACCAACTACTCTAAGACAGAATGAGAAGCATATTTTTGTATAATGTATTCCTGTTCCTTAGGCAAGTCCTGTTTCAGCATAGACAAGCTCTGATTGAACAGCTGAAAGTCACAGAAGATCCAGCTCTTGTTCTGCACCTGACATCAGTACTGTTATTTCAGTTTTCAACCCACTGTATGCTTCATGCACCAGGAAGATCAGTACCGCAGATCATTAATTTCCTAAGTGGCAAGATTCCAGAGGTATTCCTGTGTAGCTTTTTAAGGAGAAAGTACCTTTTTTATACGACAGAACATAAAAGTGGTGCCTTATATTATTTCTGCTACATAAGACTGGCACCTTTGTGTTTCATGTCTAATCACTACTTTATGTACATAATATAAAAGTTCTCTGATCATCTGTATTGTATTTCAGACATCATTTCAGGGATCTGTCTTCAAGATTTTTAAAATGAAATTTTAAATCTGTTATTAGCACAGTAGCTTTTGCCTTTATCCATAGAGACAGCTATGTATTGGGGGATATTCTTATAACTGAAATTTTTTACACTGTTTCCTCCCAGCTAGAGCATGGTTGCTTTTGAAACTTTTCTAATTCAGTTTTAAAGAAATACACAACTCTTCAAAAGAAAAATATTTAAATTCTATATTCTAAACTGGCAAAACTAGTGCTGTTTACTAACTGCATTGCTTTCCCACTTCAGTGGTTAATTGCCCTGTTCTTGCAGCACGAATGCACTTTCATTTTTCTGACTCTTTGAATGTCTCTCAGGATTTACGTTGCAAAACACCTTGATAGAAATATATTTATATATCTCTAACCCTCCTTAGGCAAGACTAGGAGAATGCTTTTTTGAAAACTTCATATCTAATTAAAGGTCTGTGTACCTTCTCAATGTGTAACGTTGACGTTCCTTTATTTTGTTCTGGTTTTCCCCTCAGGATCAGCATTCTCTGTTAGTCAAATACCAGGGATTAGTAGTGAAACAGTTGATCAGCCAGACTAAGAAAACTGAACACGGAGACAGTGACACAACAGATAACCTGGAAGAGGAGGAAGGAGCAGACACCATTCGAAAAGAGCTCCAGGAAATCACTACCTCTATCAAAGATCTTGTTCTGAGACCTAGGAAATCTTCTGTAACAGAGGAATAAAATTATTGTTCAGTGCATCGACATCTATGATACAGTCAGATTTTATTTTTTTTATCCTGAAGGGAAAGATAGCAGAAAATGCTTGACAAACTAAAATTTGGCTTCTAACAATTGCAAATAACAGCCAGTGAACACAGTTGTTGAGTAATGGTGGCAAATAGAGGGTTTTTACGTACTACTGCAACGTACATTTAACACACACATACATTTAACACACATTAAATGTAGTTGTGACAGAGCACAGTTGTGGACACTTTGGGTAAGAAATTAGGGGTTTGTAACTGGCATATTCATGTGAGGCCTCAAGAAATGGTTATTCTTCAAATAACAATGCATTCTGTTCCATACAGACACAGGCGTATAGTTTTACATTTCTGATTTGGATTTATAGTGATCTAAGGATTGCATATAAGTGTATAAGCCTGTATATCTTAATTTCAAATACTAGTTTTGAAACATATACCGATCCCTGATAGTATACCAATGAAATGCCATCTTTAGGTTTTGATACCTCTAGTGGATGTTTTCAGCTTCTGTTCACTGGGCCACAGCATTGAGTACAAGTGTATAGTGCTAAACTTAAGAGAGCTGACCTAGTACTAATGTGAGTTCGTAAATGTACTGAAAGCTTACGGAAATCGGCACACTCATGCTGTTAATGTCCATAATAGCTGTTCATTTACGCCTTGTAATCTGGACAGAGGAAATGATACCCTTTTGCATTGATGTTTTGGGAGAGGGTAAATACTGTTACGCTTGCCATATTTTACATGCTGTATGTTCATTCAGCAGACTTACAGAGCTCTTAGTCCACTTCCCAGAGCTGTTAGAAGCACTTGCTGCATTCTGTCATCTTCTTGAGAGAGCTTGTGGTATTCTGTTTATCCTGAGTTTCTTGAAAAGAATTTACACAGAATCACAGAATTTAGTTCATGATCTTTCTACATATACTTTATAGACCAAAATATTGGCTAAAGTGTTTCCCTCAAGTTTTTACCAACCTTATTTTTACATGAGCAGTACTTTATGTCTTCGGGAAAGTGGAAAAATGTGTAAAATAGAGTTCTGCTACTATTAGCAATGTAATTCTTGTATGTCAAATGTACTTCTAACTTACAAGAGCAGATAATTTTCAAACTGGAAATACTGTAATTGTATTACTTCAGTACTACCCATTGATTTCATGTGGGTGATTTCAGGTTTTTGCATAAAATCAAGTTTGAATAGTTCTTTTTACTAAACTTGTCGTTCACCCATTCTTGCTAAAATTCTTTGATGCTGAAAGAAAGCAAATTCTTTTTAAGCCCTACTCTGTTCAAATGTTTCTGTTTTCCCACAGTTCATGTATTCAATAAGCTTAATCTTAAATATACCTAAGCCTGAAATTGCAACAAATGAAAGTTGAAGAGGTCAAGTACAGAAGCTCAGTAACAGACTAACCAAGGTTAAGTTAATTTTGGTAAAGTAAAAGATTGAATTTTATACATATATAAAAGCAGTAATGTTTAACAATTTTCACATCAATGCTGATCTTTTTACCAACTGGAAGGCAAAATAGTTTGCCAGTTGTAAGGCAGAAGGAAAGGTAGTTGTTTCTCTTTCCACAGCTGAAGCTATCAGCTGACAGTAAAGGATGAGGAGTAAGAGATGAAAAATATTAAGACTGCTTAACTTTGTTTAAGAAATAGAGTTTGCATATAAGGAATAGGTTTGATTTCTGGTTATTCAGCCAAAATAATTATTTTAATTCCTATACTGAACGTAAAAAATTTTATATGACATTGAGCTATTTTCTAAGTCATACACCATGTGAAATTATGTATGCAAATATGAAATTATTTTAATATCATTAAATGATAAAGTATTTAAAATGCATTCTGTTGACTTAACCAGTGGTTGATCATCTTGCAGCATGCAGCATTGAAACAGCAATTGGTAGTATGCACTATTTGATTTGTTATGAGTGTCCCTATATTTTTGTTTGACACTGTTTTATGCTGTAATAATAATGTATTTATAAAATTTATTATATCGTGTGTTAGACTTGCTATATTGTACCCAATGTTGTAAGAATTACTTAAAAAAACATATTCTTTGAAGTAGATATGGGGAAGTCACTAAAATTCAGAGATGTCTTCTGGCTACTTACAGAATTCAAGAAGGCTTGAAAACGTTCCCAGATATTCCTGTCGTCTCTTAGAATTGGAAAATCGGTCTTTAGTTTATGATATAGAAGTATTTTGAAAAAGAAAGAAATGAAATATTCACAAATTCCTGAATATTTTGCTAATTCCTGGGGGGGAGGCGTCCTCTACCTAGGAGAAATGTATGCAGGAGAAAGAGTAATCCTGTCTTAGAAATCAGAGGTTCAGTTCACAAAACAAAACTGCCTTTGGAATGTCTAGGGAAATGAAAGGCAATATAAAGTATACAAATCAACACTTTTGCTTTAGTTTCAGGTATTTAGTGGTCAGCCTTATATGCCCTTCAGCTGTGGTACTTAAACACCACCATTATATTATAGACTCATATAGCTGATGTGTAATTGTGCATGTATGCATATGTACACAATTATTTATAGAAATTAATCTCATAGCCTCATTTGCTGCTACTCTCAGCAAATTGAAATGGGTGTATTAGCCATAGGTAGAATAATACCTTTCTCAGCAACAGTGTTTCCCTCTTTTTAAGTGGCAAAATCTGACTTTGGCAGCTGGTTATTTGCAGGTCTGCTGGAAATAAGCAAACTATTGCTCTGTTAGAACTTGCAGCCTTCTTTCAAATTCTCTTGTTACACAGCTTCTTAAAAAAAATAATTACACAAGTTTCTAAGTAATAGCACTGGGATTAGTTGTCTGTGAATTCATCTTACAGCTTGTTCAGATAAAATTACAATACTTCTGTTCTCTTTGTAGGCTTATGAGTAGGCTACTTGTGCCATGGTTGCTCCGTGAATTTTTTCTCTAATACGTAAGTTACATTTTCCTTATGCCAGGAAAATGGAAATTTCTACAGAACGGGGTTATTGTGGGTTTTTTTAATAGTAAGTGTAGTACTGTTGCAGAAGACACAAGAGTGACTGAACCTGGTCAGACCAAAGGTCTGTGTAGCCCAGATTGTGTCTCCAGCAAGGGCCACATGTGGATGCCTAGGGAGGAATATAAGAACAAGGCATGCAGTGATTTTTCCCTTGAGTCCTTTTAGAGCCTCCAAATACACGGTATTCAAACTTTTTGAGTGATGATTATACTTTAAACATAGAAAATAGTATTATCTGAAGCTTTTGGATAAACAGGATACTTGTGAGGGCAGAATTCCTTTCTCTGCTGACCCAAGTAACAACATACTCAGTAAATGCCAAAGATGTTTTCTCAGGAAAACAAGTTATTTATTTATATATTTATAGGAATTCTTAAGGAATTAGATTTCCTTTTTTTGTTTTAATTTAAAAAAATAATAATCTGAATTGGGAAGAGCATCTTGAGTAGTTTAAAAAGAACCATTTGCTTGATGAATTTCCCAAATCCTCAATATGAAGAGGAAGGTAGGTCAAGACACGTTATATCTGGGCACAGATGAAATAAGGTGATTTCTAGTTCAGGAAGAGATGTGAGAGCTGCAGGAGTCATCACCTAACTGATACTCTGAAGAAGCAACAGTATTTTTGTTGACCTCCTGAGTTGCACTCTGGACCTATGGGCAAAACCCGATTCTGTTTTAAATGCTTCTCTGGCTATTAACATAGTTATGATCTGTATCTACAGTCAGGCAAATTTGAGGATAGTCTTTGAAGTTTAAGGAAAGTCATAGCGATGGAGGAGGTGTCTGTGCTTCTTATCCTTTCCAGAAAGAACATGCTGTGTTAGAAGTACTTCTAAGTGTCATTACCTCTTTTGACAGGTCTGTTTGGGTACTACTTTTGTCTTGCTGTGGTTTGTGAACTTCAAAAGGTACTTGGTCAAGAATTGTACTTTCAGTTTTCTCTTTCTGGAAGTAAAGGCAAGAGGAAGTTATTTATGGTTTTCATTCTGGACTCAAATTCACACCTAACTTGTCCTCTCTCTTCTCAATGCGAAAAAATTGCAAGCTTGAAAAGTGCTTGGTATAAATAAAGCTTATAGCTCATATGAAAATAAGAGATTTCAGTCTAGGTTATGATGAAAGGAGTGTCTGCAGAGGTTTAATAAACCAGTTAGCCACAAATAGAGGTAGTCAGTACTTGGCAGTAGTAATCAGAGCATCAGTCTTAATTGTAAGATACTACCTAGACACAGATAACCTCCAGAACATGTCCAGATTTGGCAATTTTACTGAAGTCTTCAGATAACATAATACATCTTTAAGCCATTTAAACATTTCCTCTATCTGTGGTATAAAGCAGCTCCCACCCACTTGACATTACAGACTAAATGATTCAGACCTACTGGCTCTTGGTTGTGGAAAAATCTGCCTGGAGGTCAGTCGTGGTTCATACCACAAGCAGCCATCCTTTTTTTCAGGCTGCTTAACTTCAGTCTGCATTTTCAAATGGACACAATATCCTCAATTTCAGCTGCGATTAATTAAAGGTCTGCAAAGAATCTTATGCAAAGCATAAACACTTCTGCATGCTCTATGCATGTGGCAGACTGTCTGTGAAAGTTAGCTGGCCCCTGTTCTGTCCAAGCAAAAAGGAAAAGAGATGACTGCAATTCAAAGAAGGCCAAAACCGAGAAATACTGAGAGCACCCAGAGGTGGCCATTGCTGCCACCCTGATGGTAATGCCGTATGAATGCTGTCCTGCCTGCTGGAAGAGCAGCAAATTGTTCCAGCCCAGAAACTGCTTTAGTAGTGTCAGAAGAGTTCTGACGGGTCCCTGGAAGTTTGTCCTGAAGTTGGAGGAGTGTTTCTCCGCGCCCCCCGTTTCCTGTACACAACCATCAGACTCTCGTAATCCCAACTTGGCTATTTCTGTTCTGATTTAGAAGCCCACGTGGCTTCTATGCATGGACCAGAGTGTATCTGGTGATGAATGATGATCAATCGGTTTTTTTCCTTTTTCCTAGTACTAAACAGTTTGGGGCATGGGGGGGTTGATTCCATAGGGTTTTTTTAACACAAATGCCTTTTTCCTTTTGACAACTGTCTGAAATATGTTCCTTTAAGAACCTCCTACATGGTATGTATTTGCAATTTGTAAACACAATATGTCAGAGAATGATTTGATTCAGTGGTGAGGCAGCCAGCTATTTGTATGTCATGAGGTCTAAGGGAAACAAACTGACCCTCAGCCTTCATGCATCCAGCCAAATTCTGATGGGACCCTCAAATAGCTCTGGCAAAGTGTTCTGTTTCTTTTGGACTTGAATGCTTGTTTCTGTGAAGACGTGTAATTATTTCTTCCTTTATTTTGCTGCACAAGTGACCAAGAGAAGCAGCTTCAAACCAAATGTGAGTACTGAGGTTCTTTTCCACTATTCCTTTATCTGACAACGTTTATGTGTGGTAGCATACAAGGTATCGAATTTAACATTTTGAGCAAGTAAGCAGGAACTTTCTTCTTCACACACAAAACTGCTAATTAAATTAGATGCAGAATTCTAAACATATATCGGGAGATGCCACACTTGTTTTGGATGCAGTTGTTTTCATTTGATTATTTCGCTCGCTCATTCATTTACAAGAAGATTGTTTGGGGTTTCCTTTGTAATGAGATGAGGATTAATTTTGTTTACTCCAAAGAACAATCCAACAAAAAACATGTATGCTGTTTCCTGTGACATTTCAATCACCGTTTTTATCTCTTAGCAAGCTTTCATAGCTATTTGCTGTTGCAAGAAAATTTTCTAGATAGTGTCTTTTCTGATAAGGTAAGTCACTTGTTTCTAGCATAACTACTTTTAATGCTTAATGTGGATTTTTGTTGTTGTTGTTTTTAAATAAAACCAGTTTCCAAGCTGGTGTTTATAGCAATATTTTCACTTGTTATAAAAATCAAGTATAATCTCTAAATTCTCCCTCCACAAGACACTGCTTATCTTTCAGCTATCACAGTTTTAGAATCATAATTTTGGTTTGGAATTTGAAGGGAAAGAGTATAATAGAAGGGATATACCACTGTTACTGAAGTGGTGCTGGAAGTGTCTGCCTATATTGCAGAACTGAAACCGTTAGGGTAACAGTGGCAATAGTCCTTTACGTCTAGTACATTAATTGTACTGCTACCTAATTCTATAATGGCAGTCTTTTTGATAATGAGATTACAATTAAACTTGAACAAAACTATCAAATGTAATGTTTGAAAATATATTTCTTTAACTGTCCCGGTTTTCAGAAGATGTGGGTTTGTATCTGGAGCTGGGCACATAATCTCTTACCTTTAGAAAACAAGTTTCAGATGCTTTTTTTGGTTTGTGGTTAATATTTTCACTCATATTTTTCTTCTGTTTGTGTGATGAGTTGACGTTTCTAGAGTAATTTAACAGAACAGGCTGTAATGGATTTAATATGTTAACTTTATAACAGATTGCTGATGGTCTTCCCATGTGATTTTATTGCAGTGTCACAAAAGTCGCTTTGATTCAAAGTTGTGTAATTGGTAGAAACTTAAGGTGACATACTAACTTTCTTGTAGTATTAGAGCAAAATGGAATCAAAAGCTGCTTGAAAGAGAATCTGATCAGTTGGGAACTATGGCATCTCTGTATTATTTCCAGGCAGTCATATTTTACCAAGCGTCTATTTTTGATTGACTTGGTAAGACATATGTTCTGTGGCCTCTACACCAACAAGCCCAGCTTTCTTCATCTTTTGCCATGTCTGAGTTTTATTTCTCAAAAACAAAGTGAAAAGCTTTCAGTACTGCCTAACCACAGACAGACAGACTGTTAAGATGTGAAAATCTTAACCAGCATGCTTCCAAATGTCAAGCCCAGTATCAGAGGGTGAAATTGTGACCCTTTTTGAATGGGCAGCCCTCCTGTTGACCAAACAAGCTCTAGATGCTGTTCAGGAGTTTAGATCACCTGGGGAATAAAACTGACCTGAGATTTTCGGCATGCTTCCCTGCCAATTAAGGGTAAGATGATGTCTTACGTCTAAGTCGAGGATGCTTGGTAAAGTTCATGATTTCCAGTTCAACTGTTCTATTAAAATCTCTAGAGTCCAAGTTTGGAAGTTGGCATGGTGAAATGGTGCTGATGGTTCACTTGAGCTCCTGCAGTGGAATTTGTTCTTCTGGGAAAAGGGTGTGCAGCTCTAGTAAGAAATGAAGCTGTGAACTCCTTGTTTCATATATCTGTATTTTCCTTTAAAATGTAAGAGGAATGAAATAAGGACATTTTTGTAGAAATACGCAAACATTACTTCAAAAACACTGAACTGAGATATTAAAAACAAGTTAATAAAACCCCAACACATAAAATTCTGTGGGAGAGATACAGTGAGGGACGAGACTGTTACAAATGCTAACTGATCTCCCTTGGTTGCCTTTATAATGATGGCTAAATTAAATTTCTGCTAGGAGTCACCCTGGAGAGGAATTTATCTCTCTCCTTTAACTGTAAAAAATGCCTTGTTCGTCAGCCTCGGTAGGCTTAGGCTGGCTTCTGTGCATATCCCTGTTCTTCTCTGGTATTGTAGAGTACACATCTATCATCCCTTCTTGTTTCCCTTTCTTAGAATAAGAGTTTTCTTTGATTCTGCTTCATTCAATGCTAGTATGTTACTTTTCTTCTCAGCTATGATTGCCTTTGAGTTTGAATTTGCTCTGGGTCCATACACGAGGACTGGTAAATTCTTGCACATCTCAACATATTACAGATAATGGTTCTGAACAGGCTGCCCGAGCTGGTTGCTGGCCTCAACTTGGAGGTTTTATATCTCAGATATATTTTTCTTCCTGTAATGTGTCTTTGTTGCCCTGGTAGCAGAACTGATAGAAAGAGTGACCACGTGACAGCATGGGGTAGTTGTTGATAGAGCGCACACACACAGGGGACCAGAATTCAGACCAGAGTGACCGGCTGATCTGTGCCTCAGTTCCCCATCGGTGAGCTGGGTTTGTTACAGTGGGGAGAAAAGTATTAATTGAAAACAATATTATCCAAGACTGTCTGGAAACAACCCAAATCCTTCATAACTAGGAACTCTCTCAACCACCGTGGCCCTGAGATTTGACACAAAACTAGAGAAATTCCACTCGGAACATTTTGCGTAAGAATATTAGTCATAACCTCAGAGACATTAAGGACAATTGCAGAGTTCACAACTGGAACATTTTATTGGTTCAGCTAATTTTGGAACTCTGGCACTGGAAGCTGACCACCCAGCAACGTTCGTACAGTGCTTTTACCTGTCCCGGAGCAGTGCCATGGACACAGACTGATGAGCAGACCCAGCTACTGACAAAGGTGTGGTGGCTGGCCCTTTTTCTTCCCAGTCCTCCGGGTTTGCTCTCCAACCTTGAGCAAGTCAATTACTTGCTTTGACAAGCATTAACCTTTCCTGTAGGCAAGTATCTCACAACTGTGTTTTAGGATCATTTTATTATTGTTGTTAGAAAAGCGTTCTGAAATATTTGAAAGGAAGGCTGTAAAATACTTCAGAGGTTGTAATTCTATTTATCAGAAACCCAGAGCAGTATTAGGCTGTAAATCATTTTATCAGGAGCCCAGTCTTCCTCAAGTGAGCTCTTCAAGTTTCAATTTCAGCTACATCATGATTCATTTATATTTTATAACATGCAAAATTGTGGCATAATTAGAGTTCTGTGAGTCTGGGATTCTATTTGCATTTTAAAATAAAGGAAAAGATTAGGGGGGAAACTGTTTCATGCTGTTCTTCTAATTGTCAATCTTTGTTTAGTTTGATGCTTGCAAATTGAAGAGCATTGAGAAACATTTCAAATTAAAAGCTCACAATATTTGTGTGGGGTTTTTTTAATACAGTAGCAGAATTCTTAATTTGTTTAATTACTTTCTTAGATGTTTTACTGAAAATATTTACCAAATTTAACATAAATTAGCAGAAAGTACTTGAACTGTATTTGTTCCTTAATGCAGTTGCTGCTGCTGCTTACCACTCTCCTCCTCAGACCAACCTTATCCCCCACAGCTGGTCAGAGTTACCATCTCTGAGCATCATCCCATGCTGAAAACTGGTCAGTTCTATTCCAGGTTTGCAAAGTTGGTTGCTGCATGCCAGGCTTCATGTCATCACTTGATAAACTTTACTAGTTGCGGTGAACTCGTTGTTCCACAATATCCTTGAGTTAAACAGCATGTTCGTAAAATGTTCCTAAATGTTAGAAAGGAATTTATTCATCCTTGCCAAATTTCTTCCAGAATGCTAAGACTTTGCTGATGGTTGTTATTTGTCCGAGTCAAACCCTGACTGTCTCAGGTGTTCAGATAAACTTTGTCCTTAATTTTCCTTCAGTCACAATAGGGCAATCCTACAATGGAACCAGCTTTTAGGTAATGTGTATTTATAATCATAGAAAGAAATCCATTCTGAAAGTCATAGTGCCAAAAACAAACAAACAAAAAGGACCTTTTCACATGCCAGGACATTACAAAAATCCCAGCAGAGCAGTAACTGAAGGGTCAATAACCTCACATCATAATAAAGACAGACAGAATACCACGGTCTACTCATTGCAGGGTCTAATTTTAAACCATAGCCCCTTTTAGGAAGATAGACTATGTTAAAATAGAAAGAAATATGTTTAATGTCTGGCACAGAGATTTTAAGGCTTAAGGGAAATGTTAGGAGACCCAGTCACATAATCCTTCAGCAGACCTTATCTTCTAAGTATGCAGAACAGGTAACGTAAGGGGCACAAGGATTTCAAGTACATGGCAAAGGTCACTGCAGGACATGAACAAACCCCAGGGCTGAGTCTCTCTGTTGCTGCTGACAGGACATGAGGATTGAAATTAAAACAGAATCGATGCCATGATATACTCTTCTCTTGTTTGACAGGACAATATCTACTGAACTACTCAAGACCCAAGAGACCTTCAATTAACATTTGTTTTCTGGTTATTGGATGATGCACAAAGCCACATATTTAAAGAAAAGGGAAAAAAAAAAGGGGGGGGGGGAGAACCCCAAAACAACCAACAACCCAATGAAACTTAACATTTTTTTCTATACTCATACTAGTAACACTTCATTATTTTTCCTCCCTGGCAGAGAACAAGGAAGAAGCCGAAGGCCGCCGCTTCCTGCCCTTACTTCCACATCAGCCCCGTTCCTAAAGGGGTTCACTGCCTTCAGAAGTCCTGTTGTCAGCTCTCTTCTAGAACTGAGTTTTTACATTTTGAGTCATATATACTTTTGCTGTGATGGAATGAAATGTGCTGGTTTACTATCAACAGTGAATATAGGACACATCATAGAAAATGTGTATATCTGCATATTTTATCTTTTTTTTTCTCCCAGCCCCAAGACCAGCAGCCCACCCTTGATGCACCTGCACAGTTAAACTAGTAATGTTTTCCATCTTTACAGTGTGTTTAAACCAAATACATGGCGGAGAATAAAAGAACAAAGCTACCCTGCTATAATTCCACAGCTTTGGTAAAATGCACGTGCAGCTGAATTGTACTAGTTTGTGACTGCAACCTTGGTCCAGGTGTTGAGACTTCATAAGTGAATTGTGCCTAGAGCTCCCAAACAGATGTGAGGACACCAAGCCTAACATGCAGTGGTAAAAACCTAGTCCATAAAATTTTAAATCACCTAATTTGACATGCATTAATTGAGTTAACTTATTCAGCTACATTAATTTACATACGTATGCGAGTGGTTTTGGGGTCCTGTTCTAATAGAAGACAAAGCAGGTGTTCGTGTAGCGTGGAGGGAAACAGAAGGAAGTTAAATACATTCCATGTATTTTCATGTTGGTTGGTGATTCTGGAAACCTTTCTCACCCTCTGTCTCAGCTGTATTGTATAACCAGTTAATTACTGTAAAAGTGGTAGTGGCACAAAAAAAGGACCACATCTTTCAGGTTTTCTTCACCATGTTAGACCTTTCATGGTCTGCCCACCTAGCAGTTACAATATATACGTATGTATTTTAATAAGGCTGTGTTATTATTGGATCCCTGTATTCCAAAGACAGTGCAATTGCAGAGGATCGTTACTGCTAGGTAGCGTAACGATACCTATGTGTTAATTGCCAGAAAAAATGCAGGAAAAGAATGCCTTGGTTTATAATCAGGCTGTTACTAGTTCTACTCAATGTTTCTGCCCATTCCTTCTCTCCTTGATCCTACCCCTTGGGACTGCCCATCTTGAAGCCTGTTTTCCCTTGGGAAGGTCGGTGGAGGCACATCATGGAGTCCCTCTCCACAGGAAGGAGGTGGCCACAGCAGTGGTCACCCTAAACAGTTCATAGGTAGCGTGAAGAGAGGGTATTTATGCTACATTTGTCATTGCCAATATTTCTTAGATTGTATATTCCTGCGGGCATAATAAGCAGCCTAGGGCTCGTCTGCAGAATTACATCATCTCTGTTTTCAGTGACAGGTTCCATAAGAAGTGGCAGCCAAGGCTGATGGAGCTCCTCAGGCAACACAACTGGCCGTTCATCGGACCTACAAATCTAAATACCCGGAAACAACGACAACTGATGTAGAGATCTAACATACCAATTCTCCTTACAGTAACCTTTGCTTTTCCTAAGCTGTAATGCCACCTAGCTCATGACAATCTTTTAACGGGGCTCAGATCAGAAATCTTTAGTTTTGGTTCATTTTTATAAGGTGTCATATTTTTATTACAAAAGTGCTGCGGTTCAGTTTATTTTTTCCTCAGAAAACTAGGTCAGGTTGGCACAGTGCAGTTGGGAGAGAAAAGAGAAAGGCTGTGCCACTGCATCAGATGCTTTATTACGACTTGGGGGTTTTACGTTTGGTTTCAGGGGAAGGAGGTCTTTTTTTTTTTTTTTTTTTTTTTTTAATAGGGTAATGAAAATCCTTTCCAGTTTTCACTTGCTGCTAGCATTGCTGCTGCTGATGATGATCTTTTCTTATTGTTCATTTTATTTTTTAAAGCAGTTCTAAAGTAGGTCACAGGCTTCTAAAGAACCCAGCTAGAAGAAGTTGTCCTGCATAGTCAGTTGAAGTTTGGTTGTTTTTTTTTTAAAGGATTTTAATTCATGTGATGTACCCATTCTCACACAACACGGTACTCTTCATCCACCTTTCTGTCCCTGAAGTGAAACGTAAGGGCGAGGGAAATTCAATCTCTGCAGGTGATGCAAAGACAAGAAATGACCTATTTTTTATTGAGATCTTAAAAGTTTGCAGTCAGCATCAATGTTGCCTATTGAAAGTCTGTTACCTCTTGTTAGTGGCAGGGCTGTTCCGTTTCATGGTCTGTGAGCACATCGTTCCCCAGGCATCATTTCCCATGGGTAGTATTTTCTCCAGGAAAGCTTTCAGTCCCAAATGCAGGCTTAACGTTGTTTTCACGTAGATGTGTTCCTGCCGGGTGGGGTTAGTGTACAGCTGTGATGCTGCTGTTTCCTCAGTGAGTTTCTGCTTAGCTGTGCAGGCGTTTTGACTTCAGTGCGCTGGATAGAGGGGAATCGGGAGGCAGATGTTTGATGTGCAGATGCTGTTCTAGCAGAGCTGGCTCAGAAGTGCTGCTGTGATTTGCACACTGGGGATGAACTCACTGGTAAAAGTCTCAGATCGGGTTTTCAGCACATGTCTTCATTTGTAACTTTCATTTTCTTTTTATTTAAGCACTTTTGAAGTATCTTCTATGATTAGGGGGTTGTAGGCGAGGATGGAGGCAGGAAAGAGGACTGGAAAAACAGGCAGAAAGGGTAGTGAGGAAGAGTTCCTATTCATTGCCAGAGATTGGCTGTGGCCTCAGTGATCACTTCTCATCTTGATCAGTTCAGCCCCAGATATTTAATGTTTCTTTTTCTCTTTCAAAAACATGTAGTACTTGCTGGGTTGCAGGTTGACAGGAGGAAAATACATTAATATTTCCATGCAAATACAATATGTTATTATCTACATTCCCACCATTTTAATTGAAGAAACTGCAACCCAGCATAAACATCCTTTTGCTACCAAATTTCTTCTCTCAAAATGAGATCACTCTAACTTAGATTCACATCTTTTTTTTCCTAGAATAAAAGTTAACTATAAAATTGCTTCTTCAAATGAAATTTTTAACTTTATATCAAAAGTGAAATTTAAGTTTTTACTAGAAATTTTTCTGTTGATAATTTAAGATCCAATTTTAACCAGTATTTTTCATATTTCACTTTTTTGAATCCTGCTTTTCTAAAATAGACTTAGGTTTACCAAGTGAATCCTGCTTTTCTAAAATAGACTTAGGTTTACCATGAAATATTTTTTATCCACAAATACTTTCTATTAAAAAAAAATCAAAATTTTAGAAATAAAAGTGTTAGCAAAACTCCTTTTTATTCCAAAAATACCCTGATGCAATAACTTTTCTTTTGATATATATTAGTTTGGGAAGCTTATAAATGCTTAAATTTCAGAGCATGAATTTAATCTTCTGAAGGGGATTAGGAAACTTGCGCCGTGAGCAGGTTGTTGCTTGTAGGATTTCTTGCATCTTAGGGTGGTTTCACATGCTGAACTGGAAAAAAAAAAAAAGATAGGTACAGTTACAGCCATCTTCCTTCACACAGTCTTTAAGTCATCACACAATAATTTTTAGATCTGCTTCCTCTGCTGAATCCTCATGAAGAGTGCACTTAGTATAGATGTTGGTGCGGTGAGCTCTCCTTTGTTCCTTGCTGTCCTGTGCCGGGCGGTGGCTGAGCGCTGGAGCAGAGCGCTGGAGCAGAGCGCTGCCTGCGTTCCCTTCTGAGCCAGGTCACTGAACCAGCCGAGCTTACTGACGGCATCCAAACCTTTACACCTCTCCTGCAACCTGGTCCGTAACAATTAACATTGGCTTACAATGTGAAATGATCACTGAGAAAAAGGAGTTTTGACTTGCACAAGCCTGCAACAACAGAAATAACAGAATCTTCTTTACTGCGGTAAACCAGGTACTGCAGACAAGCCGGTGAACTCCTGGCCACCAACAGGGGCCCGGCTTTGGGGCAGTACCGACACCTAAGTATCGGAATGATTGACTAAGGACACATCGATCTCATTTCATGCTCCACACAGAACACAGTGACAACACAGAAAATAGTATGTTTCTCTCTTCATTTCACGCATGGCTGGGACATGAGAATGTTGGAAGTGATTTTTCCCTGTGGAAATGCTGAATCTACTGAGACCAGTTTTTTCTTTGATAGAAATCACGTGGAATCCCTAGTTTCCTTTGCTCTTTCCTCTGCTTTTTCCTCTGTAACCAAATTTGTGCAATTCCACTGAATGTATTTCAATTGAGAATGTAGAGACTATGTTTACCATATGTGAAATATCAGGAAACACTGACATTGATTGTGAAGAACCTAATTGCTGACATGTATATAGGCAGCAAAGTTCAAAGTTCAGCTTCAAGCATGTAAATATTACAGGTGAAAGCAATAGCATCATCTCATTGTTTAGGCTATGTGCACATCTAGCTTAGATGAGGATTCACAGTAAGTCATCTACAGAAGACCTGTTTCGTTGTTATGGGCATGACCCCACTCCAGCTCAAATGCACATAAGGGAGCACTAACATTTTGTGGACTCTTTGACCCTTCTTCTTGTATCCTTCAGCAGTGATAAACCTTTCTGTGGTTCATCACAGTCACAGAATGGTTGAGGTGGCCAGGGACCTCTGGAAATCATCTAGTCCAACCCTCTGCTTAAGCAGGATCACCTAAAGCAGATTGCCCAGGGCTATGTCCAGTCAGGTTTTCAATATCTCCAAGGGTGGAGACTGGAGACTACACAGCCTCGCTGGGCAACCTGCGCCAGTGTTCAGCCACTCTCACAGTGAAAGTTTTTTGTTCTGTTTAAATGGAATCCCTTGAACATCAGTTTGTGCCCGTTGCATCTTCTCCTGTAGTGGGCACCAGTAAGAAGAGCATGGCTCCCTTTATTCCCTCCCTTCAGGTATTTGTATACATTGATGAGAACCTCTCTGAGCCTTCTCTCCTCCAGACTGAACAGTCCCAGCTCTCTCAGCCTTTCCTCAGAGGAGAAATGCTCCAGTCCCTTAGTCACCTTTGAGGTTCTTTACTGGACTCTTTCCAGTAGCTCCATATCTCTTTTGTACTGGGGAGCCCAGAACTGGACCCAGCACTCCAGATTTGTCTCACCAGCGCTGACTAGGGAGGAGGGATCCCATCCCTTGAATTGCTGGCAATGCTCTTACTAATGCCCTGCAGGATGCTGTTGGCCTTACCCACAAGGGCACATTGTTGGCTCGTGTTCAACTAGGTGTTCACCATGACCCCCAGGTCCTTTCTGCAAAGCTACTCCCATCTGGCTCGCCCCCAGCATGTGCTGGTACCTGCAGTTATTCCTTCTCAGAGGCAGGACTTCACATGTCCCCTTGCCGAACTTCATGAGACTCCTCTCACCCCGCCTCTCCAGCCCGGTGAGGTCCCTCTCGATGACAGCACAACCATCTGGTGCATCAGCCACTTGGCCCAGTTTTGTGTCATCTGCCAATGTGCTGTGGGTGCACTCTGTCCCATCTCCGGGTCACTACTGAAGGTGTTGAACAGTGTTGGTCCCAGTGTCAGCCCCCGGGGTACACCATTAATGACATTACTTTAAATTGTCTCCTTTAACACTGTACCTATGATACAGCAATGATTTCTCATCCACATCTTGGGCTCATGGCTGCTTTGCCTTTGGAACTCGGGCAGCTGAAGCTAACCAATTTAAAACTGTCTAAATGTCTTCTAAGTCCATAACTTACCAGCTAATTTGGGTATACTCTATCACATGGCCCTTTTGTACCAGATGCAACCCTCAAACCTCTTTTGTGGTTGAGCATAGAGAGTATGACTGAGAATACTGCCAAGATTTTACATGAAAAGGTACACCAATGCATGGCTGAAATACTTCATGGCTTTATTTGATTCTATAAATCTGACAGGAGTCAGAAAGGAATGAGTTCCATAATGAACACAGGAGAAAATGTTGGCTCTACCAGACTGTGAAAACCTATAAAAAATGTGGGTAAGAATAGTTTCAGAAAAATAAAAGATATTATCTAAGCCATAGCATTAATCTCTTTTTTTCATGTACTGCTGCTGGCGAAGGTATTGACAGGACCCAGGAATGTGAGCAGATGAAAAGCTTTTGTGTTCTTAGGTAATAGCTTCAGAGAGACTTGAATCGATACCAAACACTCCAAAGACAGTTTGTCTCTACTTGAAGGTGGAGCTGCATTATTGACCAGCAATACTGCTCATCAGCAGAGCTTGTGGTGTTCGGAACAGCAAGGCCAGTTATTCTGGAATGGAATCTCTGGCCACCACTGTAGTACTTGTATCAAATGATGGATTGCACTCCCTGACTCATGTGTTGATTAATTTAAAAAAAAAAAAAAAAGAAAACCAGCAGATAATTTACATTTAATTCTGTAGGCCATTAGCAACTTTTCTGTCCCCTTCATAAAAAGTCAGCTTTCAGCTACTATATTAGAAATACTTATTTCTGATCTCTGATTTTTCTGTACAGTGGGTTTACTGCAGTGGTAATTCTTGAGTTTCACTAGCAAGGCTTGTAATAGAGGAAAAATATCCATTAGGAAGATGCATACGGAACCACTAGTTTGAACTTTGCCAACTAAATGCTCAGGCTGGTCTGAGTAACAAGTACAAGTTGTATTGGATGAGCTGGATGCTTCTGGGGGAAGTTCTGCGGGTGAATCAGCGACAAGTGGCGCCTCTCAGGGGTCCGTACTGGGACCAGTACTGTTTAACATCTTCCTCAGTGACACAGACAGCAGGATCGAGTGCACTCTCAGCAAGTTTGCAGATGACGAGCGGTGAAAAGCTGGACAACAGCTGGCAGCGTGCAGTCGCAGCCCAGAAAGCCAGCTGTAGCCTGGGCTGCACCAACGGGAACACGGCCAGCAGGTCGAGGGAGGGGATTCTGCCCCTCTGCCCCGCTCTGGCGAGACCCCACCTGCAGTGCTGCATCCAGCTCTGGGGTCCTCAGCACAGGAAAGACACGGAGCTGTTGGGGTGGGCCCGGAGGAGGCCATGAAAATGCTCAGGGGGCTGGAGCACCTCTCCCGTGAGGACGGGCTGAGAGAGCTGGGGCTGTTCAGCCTGGGGCAGGGAAGGCTCCGGGGGGGCCTTACTGGGGCCTTTCAGCACTGAAAGGGGCTTGTGAGAAAGAGCGGGACAGACTTGCTGTCAGGGCCTGCTGCGGTAGGGCAAGGGGTAATGGTTTTAGGCTGAAAGAGGGTAGATTCAGACGAGATGCAAGGAAGAGATTTTTTACAGTGAGGGTGGTGAAACGCTGGGACTGGTTGCCCAGAGAGGTGGTAGATGGCCCATCGCTGGAAACGCTGAAGGTCAGGCTGGACAGGGCTCTGAGCAACCTGATCTAGTTGAAGATGTCCCTGCTCCTTGCAGGGGGGTTGGACTAGATGGTCCCTTCCAACCCAAACTATTCTATGATTTGTGAATTAAAGCAAATTACCTAGCTGCCATAGAGGCGATGGGGCCAGGCTCTTCCAGCTTACTCTGTAGCTAGTAAAGAGAGTTTGAGGGACATAGGCTACTCAAACCTTTTCTGCAACAGCACTTCTGTTTGTCTGCACCACCGAAAACACTTAGTTGAGGCACTTTCACTGCTCTAATTTGTCCTAGTTTGATGTTTAGGTAAGTAGTAAATTATGCTGTACTGGAATAAAGGAAGAATTTAGATGACTGCACCAACATTTGAGTTTGCATGGTGTAAACAAAGCAGACAGCAATACCAATTAAGGAGAAAGTTACAGAATTCCTGAGATGCTCAATCCCCTGGTTAAGCCAGAGTTCTTGTTGTTTTTGCTTGTGGTCATGGGGTGTCTGAACACGGTACAGTGCAGTACAGTGCAGTTACCAGCTCAACCTCTAAATGAGCTGCTTTGCTTAGATGGTCCACCAAAATCATGTCTCTTGTGACAGCACTGTCCTGGTTGGCATCCATCCTGTCTCCTTAAAGCATAACTTCATCAGTGAGGGCTCTGGACCCACTCAGATGCTTCCAGAACCTGATTTTGTGTTACTGTGCTGTGCAACAGGGATAAAACAGCTTGTTCAAAGTTAGCACTTGTGTTGCTGCTTCCTGTAGGTACTTTTTTTTTACTTGATATATAATATATGCCCATAGTTCCTCTTGCTTCTCTAGCCATTTTTAGAAAAGTAAAACTTTACTCTCCTTAAACACTCAGCTATAACTTAAAGGTGTCACTGGGAAATGCAGTTACTCTAGGAGGGAAGAGACAAAGCAAAGGTATGGCCAGTGCTTTGAAAATCCATTGTTCTTTAACTTGGGAGTTGTTTGGGGTTTTTCTGACGGATCAGGACTTTTATTAGGACTAGTCATAATAATATAGCCGATTTCTGGAGGGCAGCCGGCATCCAGAGAAATCAAGAAACTGATTTCTGAAATGAGGAAAAATTTCCTTGCAGAGCATTGTTAGAAACATTTATTTATAAAATAGTGATATTGTTAGAAACTTTTCCTTTTAATATTGTTAGCTTTATACTGCAGTTGTAACCCTGAGTCACTAATGTATTTTGAAAATGTATGTGATGAATTATTCAGAAGCTTTCACAAAAAAAAAAAAAAAAAAAAAAAAAGGAAAAATGAAGTCAGCAAATTCATGTAAATAAGCAAAACCCTGTTCCAAGATAAAAATATATGCTTACCTGAAAATAAACAAGTGCCTGGGATGGCTTGCAGGCATGTCCCATTCATAATAGATCAATTTCTTTTTCTTATCCCTCAGTGTTCTTGCAATGATCTATTTTGCCATCATTTTTCTTTCTTTCTGCCTCTCTAATAGACTTATCCCAACCATTGCATGTTCTTAAAGAAAAAGATGATGCAGTTCAATGGCAGGCTTATTTAGATCAGGAAACATTCCATTGGAATCACCATAAAGCAAAAGATATAATATTTTTTCACGTATGGATATACCTACATGCATATGTATATTCATTCTCATCTAAGCAGTCTTTTAATAGTTATATAACATAAGAGGGATTAACCTACATTTATAGAAAAATTCAAGATAAAATGTTAAGAGATACATTAACATTGTGGCTGTGCTTTTTAGCTCCAGATAGGAAACAAGCATTTTTTTCCTGAAAGTTCCACATTTATCAGATTTCACAACTTCACAGTCATTTTCTTACGGCTTTCTTCACTGGACGTCTTCTAGTGCTCTGCATTTTATAGGAAACTACATGACTTTACAGAAAGTCCCTCTCCTATTTTCTTGTGACTAATTTCTGCCATAATCTGCTGGAACAGCAGGTAGACTAGCCAGCTCTGTTGTTTTATTTTCATCTACTTTATAATTCATACCATGACACTGCTGCATGCTCAAATATGACCCCAGGGACTCCAGCTGCAATACCCTCACATCCTCAGCAGCATCTCTCTGTGCCCCCTTGGAATATTCTAACACTACAGATGATATCATGTATCTGTGCCTACTAGACACATAGAAATCAACAGTATTTAGCTTTGTTCCAATCTAAACAGCAAAATCCTCTTTTCCCAAGGAATGGAAACATCACAGTCTTTCCCTGTGCCTAGGACACGAGTTAGCAGCTGGAATGCTGGAGTCAGCGTTTGGTTCCATGAGACTGAATAGCATCAGACCTCCAGAGATTTCTTAACTGACCTTCAAAACACAAAGTCTAGCTTCCAGCAAACTTAAAGTAAACATATTTCTCTAGAGATTAGGATCAAAGCACAAGAAAAACATTCTACTTAGCTACATGGTGCTCATACCATTACTTATTTATTGGAGCAACGGTAAGCAGTGCTGGGGCAGATGAGATACACTTTTTTTTGTTGCCTGGCTAATGGTAAACGTAGTTCACAAAGGTTACCCAGACATTTGCCAAGAGATTTGCAAAAATCATCATTATTTTTCATACCATTGCTGCTTCATTGCCAAATATGGTCTCATATCATCATTGTTGAACTCTGAAGACTTTCTCTGAAGCAAAGTTTTGGGAGACTTGAGTATTTTACCAGAGGAGCAGCTCAAGGACACCCCCAGGCTTTAACTGTAGTCTCAGGGTACTCTTTTAATGTTCTCAAGCAACAACTGCCATCTGTAAAACAGGAGTAATGGCACTTTGCTCCCATGTCCATATAGGTATTTAGGAGGATAATTACAAATTCAGAACTTCTGAGGTATTACAATAGTGGGTTTTGTTTGTGCATATAAATTAGGCTTCCTGTAACAGATTGGTTTCCTGGGAAAAAACAAAAATAATAATCAAGAGGACCACTTTTTTAGGAAAATTGATGGGTATGCAGAGCTTTTGATAACTTAAAAACCTATCACCATCCATTAGCATGAAAAGACAGAGATATATCTGCAGATATCAGAAGCTATTTGTTGGTGAGCTTTGTGCAACAAAATCCACTGTAAGTAACACAGGTTCTTCATCCATGCCCTTTTAGGATTTTGCTGCTGCCACTTTTAGGCAGAGATGAAACTGTGTTAGGAAGCTGGTGTACTGATTCAGCAGGGAGGAGATCAGAAAGGTGATTGACTCAAGGTTGCCCTCAGAGACAGTTCATAAGTCTAATTCCCACAAAAAAAGAACGAAAATTCCTCTGAAATCCAGTTTCAAGTCTGCCCTATGACCTTGAATATGCAGCCCAGTTAACCACAAACATTCTTTGATTCTCTTCCTAGCCATCAGTTTATACTGCTTCCCCAGTACGGAAGAAAACGAGCAAAATTTAAACTTGTTTTTGGTGATGGCTATGTAGTGATTGTGTACCAAATGCATTGTGCTGTGTCTACTTTTTATATGTCATGCTGTGCAAATGTACAAGCTGACGGATGTCATTTTCTCGTATACATGCCTCATTCATTTCACATCCACATCTCTGATCTTAAAGGAAATGGAAGGTCAGATTCAAGCCCTGTTATACTATTGTTCCAAGGGTATCACAAAAAACATACCTGTAATGTTTTTAAGAAAGCATGTTTCCCACTGATCTGAGTTACAGATTATTTGATTTCCTTACTACACTCTGTCTTGGCTAGCACAAATATTTAAGGCAGTCAGAAATACAGTAAATCAACTCAAAAGATTTTCAATTTACAGGAACAACAAGTTTTCCATAGCTTGTGCCAAACAATTGAATCATTACTTTTGGTCTGAAATAAGCATTATCGCCTCTCTCCCTGCCCTTTTCCACTGCCTTACTACTATCCCTCCAGGATTAAATTAATAAATGCCTGACTTTATGCATTGGTGCCAGTGGAGACCTGCAGTAATTGTTCTTTCTCATAGTTCAAATGATCATTTTGGTTTACATCTCACAAAGTGGAAACCCAGAAATAGATGATATGCCTTTTTAAAACTGAACCATGGGTATAGGACAGGCAGTGAGTGTATAAAAACAAGTATGAGGCAGTAACTCTAACCGGACTAGATTTCAGCTCTGTGATGGCTAAGCACTCCCTCGAATCTTGTTCCTCACGTGCGTCTCTTCCTTACTTTCAGGCTTTGCATCTGGTTAGGATAAACTGTTTTTCAAAGCGCAAGGATTTCAGATGCTAAAAGTCACTGATACTTAAATATTTTAGGAGACCATCCCCATTAGAGGACTTATTCTCAAGTCCTCTAAAATTTATGATTGTTGGCACTGTCTGCAGCTACACTCAAGTTTAATGAAGAGCGCAATCCAATGAGTCCAGCAGATGTTTCTGGGTTTGCTTCACTGGGAACTTTCTGGATTTTTCTTCCTTCATTCCCAGGAACCAAGACCCAATTTTAGCAAAGTGCTGATAATCCAACCAGCAACAAGACTAAGTCTTCATCTCCACGATCCTGAAAACATTCAGCATTGCAGATCTATAAGCAGCTGACGTTTGCATGCTTATCCAAGCCTTCTTAGCCTGGAAAACCGAAGGATGGGAAACTCGTACAAGTGGCTCTCAGTAGATTTGTGGTATTTCCTGCACTTGTCTGGCACAGAACTATAACCTATCTCACAGCATTTTGGCACTGCCAACATGGAACCTGACAATAAAGAAATAAAATAAATATGTAGGAAAAGAAAATATTTTCCAATAACAACAAGGGAAACCTTCTGGGAGTTGCAGTTATGATTTAGTTTATTTCTCTTTATGAGATAGCTCTTTTGCTATCCAGAGGTATTTGTGTCACCTTTCATTGACACCAAATGTTAGCAGCATAGCTGGGATTATGTGAATAACAGCCACATAGTTTGGAGTCCTTTGTCTTCCTTCTGTTTGGTCAGGTAGAGGGGAGTATTTTGAAAAGGAAGGAATGAGCAAAAAGATAGGAATGGCGAGAGAAAGCCAGGAACACATTGCAAAGTGCTTGACACTTTTCTTGGGCCTTTTAACTCCATAGCTGGTTTATTTTTTGAACTATTGCTTCTCTCTCTGTTCCCTGATTTCTTGATAAACCGTGCCTCACAATCCAGTAGGTAATGCTCATAATGCCAGTAATACATAGCGAATGCAAAGACAGCTTTATCTTCAGGCATCTGACCTAAGAGTGTAAGTACCATTAGGTTAAGCTGAGGCAACCTTCTTGCTCCCTGTTATGTAGGTAACAAAATAAACAGTATATGTTGTTAAAGACTACCATTTTATTATGGAACAGACCAGCATTAGAAATTCAGGGCACTGCAAATGACCGAGAAACACCTGTCCTGACTTCCACAGGTAAGGCAGCATTACCTGTTATCTGAGCAAGCAAATAGTCCTCCACTGAATGATTTTTTCCATCTTTCCAGAGCACGTGGAGAGCCCCACCAGAATGACCAGCAGTCACACAGACTGTCACTACTGCCTGCAGGCTCTTCGTGGAAGGAAATATGCATTGAGAGAAGAAAACGCTTACTGTGTTACGTGTTATGACAGCCTGTTTGCCAACCCCTGTGAAGAGTGCAAGCAACCTATTGAGTGCGACTCCAAGGTAAGCATTTAGCTTTCACTTCTTGTTCTTTTCTAAATTATATACAAATCCCATTTCTTTAATGGCAGATTCTATATCCAGAGCTCTGCACATCCCTGTACTGGTGAAGAGACCTAAGCATAGCCATTGTGCAGCCACGCACAGCAAAGAGAAACAGTGCTACTTTCCAAGAATAGGAAAGCTCTGGGGCCAAAGGTCAGGAAATCTGCACATACATGTACCTCAAACATACGGCAAGGCTGTGGTGTATGTGTGGAGCACAACTAGACTCCATCCTTCCCCCCCAGTCACTCGCTGGCTGCAGAGACTGTGCAGTGCTTGAGAGACGGTAGGGGGATGGTGTAACGCGGTGGATCAAGTTGAATGGCACTTTGAAATATCTGAGAGATGTCCATGGAAAAAATATTTTGAGTATTGGATAAATTACTTTTACTATAGGTGTTGACATGCAGATGCCAAGCTGAGGAAAACCCATATTTACAATTTATATATTATTCCCTCTGTCTTTTGGAAATGAGGTATGTTTTAATTTTAACTTAATTCCATACTTACCTTGCCTATCTCGCAGAAGGCGTGTTAGTGGCAGTGTTTCTGAGCTTGTCTTTCTTTTCACCTCTCCCTTTTTAGAACATTAATTAATAATGCGAGTTCCTCTGTGGCCTTTGACAGGATTTCCAGTACCCTGTACTCCAATTTAAAGCCTGTACACTTGACTTTGAATTTTTAAGTTCAGATGAAACCTATCAAAATGCCTTTGTTTTGCCAAGTTCGGTGTGTAGTGCTCACCTTCTCCTCACGCTCGCTTTGCCTACGCTCTTTTGAAATAAAAGGTCAGAAAGTTATTAAAACAAGCCTCTCGGGAGGTCTCCCTGGCCAAAGCACTTCATGGTTTGCAAAGCACATTGTCTGACTAGAGCTCAGAACTGTAAAGGAGTCATCCAAGGAAAATGCTGATCTGGCTGACACTCCTCAAACTCTCATCAGCATTTTTCAACAGCAGACTTGTACATGTAGCACCAGTCAGGGCCACCTGAAGAACAGGTGCTCTGAACTCACTGATTTCACTTTTAAAGTTTAAAATTAAGTGTTAGAACTACCGATGTCGAAGGTCATTAACAGAAACAGGTCTTTGGACTAACTGGAAGGAAAAGCTGGGAGAAAAAAGCAGGAATAATAAGACAGGAGTGCAACAGGCCAGAGTCAGCTGAAAAAGCGGACCACAGAGGTCTATAGCTGGTTGTCCCACCTCTGCCAAGGTGCTACAGCTTGGCCGTCTCCCTCCCCTTCCTCCCCAGCCTTTGCCTCAGGCTGCGCCGGGGTCATTAGCCTACTTTCTGCCAGGTTCAGAGTGCTAACTAAAGCAAAGGAAAGTGGGAAGCTCTCAGCACCTCCTGAACTGAAGCATGGTATTTATTTCATTTTTAGCACTTTAAAGGGTGGGGTTCTGACAATGGAGAAAAATGAGGTTGGATTTCTGCCCTTTTGTGCTTCTTACAAAGGAGAACTGGAAGGGTCTGGCTTACTTTTTAATTGGGAGAGTGGGTGGAGAGGTGCATTTTTCCCTTTTTTTTAAATCTTGGAAAAATAAAATCTGCTGTTTGCTCCTCTTTTTTAATTCTTAGTCAAGGTCTCATGCATATACTGTTAGCTTTTTCGTCCCCTAAGCCTGCTGAGTCTTAAACATTTTTCTGCCAAGTTTTTAGGAGGAGTTATATTAGGTATAAATAAAAGCAATGATTTTTTAATAATCTTCCCAAGAATCATTTTGTTCTCAATGAGATTTTAGTTGCCTGTTGTCTGCAATAATATGATCTTTCTTTAGTGTCATATAGTGTCAGCTGGAAGAAAAAGTTGTAATGTCGAACAACACACGAGGTGCATCTCGGAGTCGGTGGAGAATGCACCTCTTGTCAGGTGGCCCATGCACATTAAAAATGTTGATCACTTGTTTCCCCTTGAAGGCCAACTGCAAAATACAAAATGATTCTTCCAATAAAAGCATATCTCTGGTGTTACATACAGAAAGACAATTGCCTGTGCCAACACGGCTCCTAATGGTCTCTGCAAGAGATCGACAAAATACACTGATACAGAGATGCTGAGTGATTACATCATCTCTGAGCACACTTCCCAACGGACACGCTTGTCATCTCTTCAAGTCGCCGTTGCAATGTTTGCCATTTTTCACTTTATTTCTGGGAGGAGCGGAGGGATAAGAACACTGTAAAGAAATGCATTCATTAACATGGCCTTACTTTCTCCAAGGATCTGGCCTACAAAGGCCGCCACTGGCATGAGGGGTGCTTCAGGTGTGCCAGATGCAGTCGCTCGCTTGTGGAGAAACCATTTGCTGCCAAGGATGAGGTCCTGCTGTGTACCGAATGCTACTCTGATGAGTATTCATCTAAGTGTTTCCACTGCCAGAAGACTATTATGCCTGGTAAGATTATAGGGACCCTTTGGTGGAAAATGGAACAGCATTTCTAATTATAAGCACAACCTTGAATAACCAAGCTACAAGGTCCTTGACCTTCAGAACAGCTTTCAGGTAACTACTTCTCCTTTGTTTGTAGTACCCTCCCGGGAGTGAAGAGACGCCACGACACAGAATCATAGAATCATTTAGTTTGCACAAGACCTTTAAGATCATCAAGTCCAACCATAAACCCAGGACTGTCACTTCCATCTCTAAACCATGTTGCTAAGTACCACATCTACACGTTTTTTAAACACTTCCAGGGATGGTGACTCAACCACCTCCCCGGGCAGTCTGTTCCAGTGCCTGACAACCCTTTCAGTGAATACATTTTTCCTAATATCCAATCTAAACCTCCCCTGGCACAACTTGAGGCTGTTTCCTCACTTGTTACTTGGGAGAAAAGACCGACAGCCACCTGCCTACAACCTCCTTTCAGGTAGTCGTAGGGAGCAGTAAGGTCCCCCCTGAGCCTCCTCCTCTCCAGGCTAAGCAACCCCAGTGCCCTCAGCTGCTCCTCGTAACACCTGTGCTCCAGACCCTTCCCCAGCTCCGTTGCCCTTCTCCAGACACACTGCCTCTGGTCTAGCACTGACAGGGTTTATGAATACTTATGAGGAGTATTCCAGGTCAAGACAGGGTAAAATGTGTTCGTGTTGAGCCCTTGATTCTGTTGCTGCTCTTAGGAAGCAGATCCTGCTGTGAGTGACGGTGGACAGAGCTAACGTTAGCAGGAGTGCCGGGTTAGACAAGACACCTGCACTTTTGTCTGTCACATTGAGCAGACCTCAAGTTTGTGTTCTTTATACCATTTCTTTCACTCAGAAATATTTTTTGTTTAAATTGTCAAAACATGGCATTTTGTGTTCAAATCATTATTGGCATCTTTACTAAAAAGAATACGAGCACATTTGTGTTTACAATAGGTTTTTTCCTGCCATTAGCAAACTTCAAAATTCGGCACTTTCCACTAAACTGCCTTTCAGGTTTTGCTCGGATCTGTTCAGGACATCCTCTAGACCTTTCATTGCCACCACACCAGTAAAGCTCATACAGCAGAGAGGTTGCCTAAAATCTGCCTCTTCAGAGGTATCTAAGAGAAGCCACAGCACTTTGTGTGGCAAAACGAAGCAGCTTGCTTAGGAAAGGGGCTCCCTAACATTTGGAAGAGTGAAGTACCCTCAAAGCTTGAACCTTTTTACAGATCACATATGTAGCTCCAAACACCAGCTGCAAACTATCTGCCACGGCTGCTTGACTACTAGTTTGGGAACCTTTGGCCAACGACATCAGTAAATTTGGCAGTGACATAGGAATTTTCTTTGACAGTGGATCTTCATGCCAAACAGTAAGGTATAGGCTGACAGAATTAAGTGTCTTAGTATAAATACTAGGTTACTGGTGTCGTGGTTCAACTTGTAACATTAATTTGTGTTTTTACAGTTTATTTCCTTTTCATTACAGGTAAAAGCCGTATTAGCAGAAACGAATATTGTAGGAATGGTGTTCAGTTGAAGGATGATACACTGCTTACATTTTACATAGTTTAAAAAAAAATAAATGTCTAATAGGTACACCTTACCAGATGTGAATAGTTCAAGAATATACTCGGGTTTGCATTATTATCCTCTGATGTATATCTGCCTTACAGATTCTGCCCCAGACTCCAGGAGACTAAATCCTTGCAGCAAGTGCTGAGACTAGGAGTAACAATACAAATAGGGAACTGAAGTAGCATGAAAATGCCAACCAGTTTCTATATCGTTAACTTCTTTGTCATCAGCTTTCTAGCTCTGTGCTGAAACGACCCAGCAGACAAAGACAGTAAAGTCAGCCTTCTGATTTATGTTTACATACAGCCACTAGTGGAGGTTTCTCTCTCCACTAGCCTCACAGTGCAGGAAACAGGTATTCAGGATTCATCAGCTGTATCAGCAATTCTCTTTGTGTGGAAAGGATGGCAAAGCACCTGGCACCTCCCTTTGCAGTCTGATGCTACCAGCAGGGGAGGAAGTTATGGTGGAGAGTCACTGGAAAAATCGTTCTTGGATATATGTGCATATCTTGGACTTACACATCTACATTAAGGTGTACAGGGCACCTGTACGCAGAGCTAAGAGCTCTGAAACTCCTCTGACAGGCACTTAACTGAGTGACTTTCTAGCCTTGCGCCGCATCAAAAGCATCTAGTTGAACACGATAAAAAGAACTGTCGATCTAGGATGGAAATATTATGAGCTATGAGACGAGGCAGTGTAGTGTGCTTTATCACAAAAAGGTATTTACTTTTAAAGACTTGCCATCTTATGCTGAATAAGATAAATAATTCATTTATAACTGAAGGGCCTTCACTTAAGGAAGCCAAAATTTAGTGCATTAACAGATGTACTAAACATCCAACAAATTAATCTGTAATTCATAAAAGTGCTGTGTACCTGAACATTATCACTGAGTTGGCTGGTCTGAGAAAAACTCTGAGCAACTAAAGCATATCACAGGGAAGTAACACTAAAAGACTCATATAAGGACAGACTAAAAATCACAGCTTAGGCAATTTAGCACTTCTTTTGCCAGGTGATCATATGTCATCGAATGTGTTCTTGAAATTTCAAGTACATGCAGAGAAACTTATCAGAGGATAAGTGCTCTCTTGGGTGATCCAGTACTGAGATAGAAGGTTAAAACCAGGAGTGTTCCCAGCATTTAAAACTTGTATTACAAGCTATATCTGGGGGGATTGTTCACTTTGGGTTTTTGCAGGTTCCCGTAAAATGGAATTTAAGGGAAGTTCCTGGCATGAATCCTGCTTCGTTTGCCAGTATTGCCGGCAACCATTGGGAACAAAACCACTGATCACCAAAAACAATGAGAATTACTGCATGCCCTGTTTTGAGAAGCAATTTGCTCACCATTGCTACTCTTGCAAAAAGGTAATTAAACATAAAATTGAAAAATTGCCCTAATGAGGCAATATTGCTCATGTGGGAAGGGGCTGGATCATGTGAAATGCATGGTGAACTAAGAGTAAGAGCAGAGTCTTCCTTTTGGCATCGGCCACTGAAAGCCAAGTGTGACAGTGTCTGCTGTCCCCTTTAGTTAATATTGATCTAAGCCTGATTATATTTGAAATAAATTTATTGATCAGAACAAATACTTTAGGGCTCTTTTGTTACTGATTGTGATTTTTAACAAAGGTAGAATTTTTCTCTGAAAGTTATGCAAAACCCTGATAATCTCTTATTTTGCCTTGATAAACATACCTCCCTTTTTGATGTTTTTCATATATATACACATGCATAATAAGCCACCTAAGCTAAGCAAAGCATTCAGTCTTGCCTGGTTTGTTTTGGTGTTTTTTTTCATGAAATGCATCAGGCAATAATCAGGTTAAGTAATATTCCATCGTGAAAATACTACTCAAGAGTTCCACTGTTTCAACATATGATGCTTCCCCTGTGGGTAGCAGAAAGTTTGAATTCAAAAGGGTTTTTCTTTTTCCCCCCAAATACAAATAAATCAATTCATTCCTCCCTCAATTTCTCATGTTTTAAAATTGTCTCTGGATGATGAAAACACTCTTCTAGGTGTTCTCTAGGGAAATGTTTGAGGCTGCTTTTTATGGCAGAATTTAACTTATTCTTTAGTACCTGTATCACTATGGAAGCAAAAATTATTTAGGTTTTTATCACTTCATCAAATAACTTATAATTTTGTACTTATTTAATGTTTATCTGTAAAACTCTAACAAAAGCTTTTAATGTAATAAAAATCTGCTGCCTGTTTTTTTTCTTCAGTAGTTAAACTTCAGAAAGTACCTTTATATATTCCCATGTCTCTACATCTAGCCTTTAATTTGCATTAAATGATCACATGGCAAATATAGTAATTCTGCTCTATGTTTATTAGAGGCATAGAGGTTAGCACTTATGTGAAATAATCAGGATTTGCTTCTTAAAAATTCTAGGAATGCAACAAGTCCCCTACATAATAGCTAAAGCAATTTTACTATTTAAACTTGCCTCAGTTCCCATCAATAAGAATGGAGCCCAAAAAGATTAAATTGCCAAACTGGAGTCTTGAATTTTGTGCCAGAGATTTTCAGATTTTAATGGAAAAGCAAATGAGAGTTAGAAATAGCCCAATACTGAAATGCTAGGGGGATTGGGAACTGCTTAGATTTCTTTGTTGCCTGACATCACCCAGTATTATTCTTTATTTCCCTGAAACTGTATTTCCCTGGGAAATTTGATGGTGTCACTGTTTTTTCTTAATGAAGCTTCTCCAAATTTTTCTCCTCCTGTTCCAATTATACTCATTCATACATTCATTCACTGTCATGCATGCGACTTGACAGTAGAAACACTATCTCACAGCTCATCTTTATCTCTACAGAAATTTCTCTGAACAGTCTCTCACAAATTCTGTGAAACCAGCTCTTTACCACACATATGGAAGCCATAAAGCAACTGGAAATTTCCCTCTTCATAAATAACCAGTGGAGAGCTGTGAATGAGTTGCAGGGATTGGGAAGTTTGATGACACTGATAAACACCATTTTTTCTTCTTCTGACAGTGTAGATCTCCTTCCTGCCTCACTTTTGCTTCTTTACTGTCTTTCTTCCTACTTAAAATACTGTTTCAGTGGGAGACAGCAAACTGCCAGTTCCAGCTGGAGATTAGCCATAATCTCAGCGTACGTTCTCTCATCCGCTGTCCGCCACTGAGAATTGTTCTGAGAGTGTACCTGATGTTAAGGTTTTATCCACATGTATAAGAGGAAAATTTCAGAAGAAGCTAACCTGTTTATTACAAACAATGAGGTTATCCTGTGACAGAAAATTGAGAATAACAAACCAGTGGCATGTTCAGCTCAACTACAGTTAGTCAGATTGATATTCCAGATGAAAAACAGTTGATGTGACCACAACTGTCTTCTCTTGTGTGTGTGGAAAGAGAGAAATGAAGCAGAAGGACTTATGAAGGGCCGGATAATCCTTCACAATTCACTTTTCATTGTTCACAGTTGTTCACAATTCACAGTCTCATTGCTCTGTCCCTGTTTGTCAATACATTAGGTAATAACTTCTGGGGGAGTGACCTACCATGACCAGCCTTGGCATAAAGAATGCTTTGTGTGTGCTGGGTGTAACACCCAGCTGTCCGGACAAAGGTTTATTTCCAAAGACGAGTACCCGTACTGCATAGACTGTTTCAGCAGACTGTATGCCAAGAAGTGTGCTGCTTGCAAGAAACCTATTACAGGTGAGTCTCATCTTCTAGAAGGAGCCAGAAACTGATGTATCCTCTCAAAGCAGGCCTTTACTTTAGAAAACAGCATTAAAAGTCCCATCATAATGAAAGACTGAAGGAGTTAACTACTAGAGGAACAATCTCCCCATCACATGCAACATATCGTGCTAGGACCTACTGGTCATGCGTGTTCCCTAACTGCTAAGGAGTCGGTTTATGCGCCAAAAGGAGTTCCTCCATTTTTTTAGTGCCTTCTGCACCAAAATTCATCTTTAAGAATACAAAAATGGCACTTTTGGCTCTTCTCAGAACAGTACACACAAGTCCCTCATCTCTGCAATTTCTTTAGCTTTGTTTTTAAATGCAAATGCAATCAAACTGGACGTGAATTAACTGCCTGTTGGTAAATCACACTTGTCAAATCAGAAAGCTTGTCAAATGCAACAGAGCTCTATTCCATGCATCCTTGTGTACTTAGCTGATTTATAGTTGGACATATGTCACTAGTCTGTGATAGCTGAAGCTTTCTGGGAGCATTTGCCGGCGTTCTGCATCGTAATTCTGTTATGTGTGGACTCAGCTGTTGAAAAGTACCACCTGATTGTTACAGGTGCATGCTGTATATTTAAGTGGACAAAGGAAATGAAGAATATCCAATCAAGTGGGCATGTTTTTACAAAAAAAAAACCCAAAAAAAAAAAAAAAAAAAAAAACCACCAAAAAAACCCAACCCAAAACAAAACCAAAACAAAGAACCAAACAACCAAACCAAAACCAACCAATAAAATAAAATCCTGAAAAAAATCCAAACCCCACAACTCCCCGATATTTTATTTCAGACACTTACGTTAGGAATCCCATGATCTAGTAATTTCCTACAGACTCCATTATGAAAAAACTTAGGTCTAAATAATTAAATTCACTCAATGTTGTAAGGAACTACATGTATCAACACATTGCAAATAATTTTCATGAGAGTTTGTTGGGAAGTTAGCAAATCTGAGTGGACATTCTGACAAACTCATTCTGTTCAGAGTTTGTAATGGGATATGAAAACAAGTTGTGGCTTTACTTAAAATATTTCTTACTGTATTTAATTTTAAAGGTTTTTGTCAATTCAGCCAAGAAAGGATATTTCAGATTATGGATTTTTGTTGATTTGTTTGTTTGCTATATGAATGACAACCTGATCACACATCAGAAAACAACACATTTCGTTTCTGAACCATGTCCAGAAATACTGGCTTTACATCTTCTTTCTCGTAATCTCTTTCAGCTCTTGGAGGTGGCAAATTTATCTCATTTGAAGAGCACCAATGGCATGGGGAATGCTTTAAATGTGCAAAATGCTCTGTCTCGCTGGTGGGCCAGGGATTTCTCACTCGGCTGGATGATGTCCTTTGTCAGAGATGTGGCTCTGCTTCATAGTTCTGTGGAGAGCTGTACAGCTGCATTATTCTCGCTCTGTAATGATGTACTTCTTTACTCTGCAGCAAGAAACCCATATAAAAGGTCTAACAGTTATTTAGTCATTGAAGTAACTTTCCAACAGCAGTTTAATTCTATCATAGTTTTCAACTGCTTATAAAAAAATGTAAACAGCTGTATACTGTTTAAGAAATAATGCAGAAGAGGTTTGTATATATTTTAAAAATAACTACAGTATCTTTCTCCTTGTAACACACTGCACTCTGCTGTTAGAAGCTTAAAAATTTACATTTTGTTTCCTATGAACCAGGGAGGACTGTGAAAGCCTATATGGCATATGACTAATGATGAGGCGTTAGCACTGCTTCAGAGACGCAGACCTTGGGTGGAAAGCTAAGCATGTGCATTTTTCTATTGGGTCATAACACTGATAAGAACAACTTGTAAATATCAGCTTTCTCCATACTTTGGGCAAAAAAGTTGTTGACAAAGCAGGCAGAAAGTGGGAGGAGAGGGTACTTTTTCACAGAGGGCCTCCAAGTCACAGAGGCCCATTCCAGGGCCAGATAAAGGGAAAAAAGGTCATTTTCCTCTCCTTACTGAGATTCCTCCTTACAAATATAGTCTTTAGTCATCCAAAAAACTGACAGGTCCTTTCACCATATTGGTTAACTGTACTTAATTTTTCAGGCATAACTTCTTTACAATGTAAATAAACCCATACACTGAGATACTGTAAGAGATGATGATTGCCCCAGATTGGATAGTGCTGATCTACACTTTCCCATAGCTAATATGCCTTAAGACTTTGTCTCTGTTGTCCTCACTAGACCTTGAAATACACACATAGAATATATATTTTTGCTAGTAGACAAAGAACCAACTTACACTTGTCCCTTTAACCTTGTACTTTTCCTCCCCTCAAAACTCATTTGCCAGCAATTAAAGCACTGTAAATGGCCTTACCACTTCCACCCCGCTAGGTCTTTGATGCACAGCCTGCCCCTTTTCTTGTAAGTGCCTGCTTGTCTACACCAGGGTACAAGCTCTTCAGAACCAACGCCCAACTCATTTTGCCATGTGCCATGTGCATTTGCCGATATTATGACAAGAATTGGTAACGTTGTCATTGCAAGCCAGGCAACCCTTGCTTGTAGTACAAGGTGTTAGTTTCTGGGTACCGGGCTTTGAGGAGGTTATACCTGCTCGCTGAGCTTCAGCACTCAAGTGTGTATCATTAAAGGTCATCTAGAGCTGAGTTACAAACATTTCTCTTCTTTCTTCTTCCATACTGTAAGTTACACTGGCCTAACTCATGTTACAGTGCCCGTGCCAGGACATTGTGAATGGTGCAGTGACACTAAGAACGGCGGATTCTGCATTACTCAGCACTGGTTTAGTCCTCATCTCTCACGTCTTTCAGTCATATATTCTCCTTTAGATTCTGACCTTAAGTGCATAGAGTTAATGGGCTGACCTGAGTGGTGGGCTTTATCCAGACTGAAGACAGCCATTACTTTAGGTAGAAAAGTGAAAAAAAGAAAAAAAAAAAAAAAAAAAAAAAAAAAAGAATATGTGTGCCTAGCTAAGCCAGAGCTGAACTGCAGTGGCATAAAATCAATATGGATAATGACTGACCAACAAGTACATAGCGGTCTGTTTTCCAGTCAATAAAATATTGATCTTTTCCTCTGCATGGTGTTCATTTTTGGTTTGCAGTTACTGCTTTCATGGCAGCTTTTATTGTGGTCTAGAGTTTGATTAGTTTATGCCTTTTCATTTTATCCCAGCTGCTTCTTTTTCTATTTTCACATTTCACATGGCTGATACAGGTTCTTGGTAAGACTTGCATTCCCATAAATAGAAATATGTTTCATTGCCTTAAATATATATGTATATACACATACACACGTACAGCGTTCACAGTTATGTATGATGTTCTAAAAATGTGCACTGAGTTATCAGAAATTAGCCCATTAGTAAATGTTAATTGTCTGAAATTTTTAAATGAAAATGATGAATCACTAGATTCAAGCTTGTCTGTGGGGTATAACTTTTGTTTGTGTTGTGTGAAATAACATTCAGCAAAGTGCAAGAATGCGGTTGGGCCCTTTATTCTGTCTTGTCTGAGCAATCTTCCAATTTAATTACAAACAGACACAAGAATTACCAGGCAGAGTCCTAAGACATGACAAAGTCACAGGTCAGACACACTGATCATGATAATCCCCATCTTTCAGCCTTAACATTTAGGAAAATGAAATTCCTCTCTGACTCATCAACTAATTATATTTTTAGAAATACCAACTGAATTATTTATTCCTCCTGCAGTAAATACACTACAATCAAATCTGAAACTGAGCATTTTCACTTCAAAATAATAATAAAAAATAAATGTGATTGCTATAAATACTTGGAATAAAAGTTATATTAGATATCAGGTTGATATTTCCTGGTGTCTATCACTAGCAACCAATGCCTAAACAAAAATGCAGTAATATTCTTGTGGTGGGTTGACCCTGCCTGGACGCCACCACCAAAGCTGCTCTATCACTCCCCTCCTCAGGTGGACAGGGGAGACAAAATATAATGAAAGGCTCGTGGGTCAAGATAAGGACAGGGGGATATCACTTACCAATTACTTTCAGGGGCAAAACAGACTTATGTTGGGGAAAAATTAATTTAATTTACGACCAATCAAATCAGAGTAGGATAATAAGAAATAAAACAAAAATCTTAAAACCACCTTCCCCCCACCCCACCCCTTCTTCCCAGGCTTAACTTTACTTCCAAATCCTCTAACTCCTCCCCTGAGTGGTGCAGGGGATGGGAATTGGGAATTATGGCAAATTCATCACACGTTGTTTCTGCTGCTCCTGCCTCCTCAAGGACAGGACTCCTCACATTCTTCCCCTGCTCCAGTGAGGTCTTCTCTCCCCAGGGGCCCACAGGTCCTGCCAGCAAACCTGCTCCAGTGTGGGCTTCCCATGGGTCACAGCCTCCTTCGGGCATCCACCTGCTCCGGCATGGGGTCCTCCACGGGCTGCAGGTGGGTTCCACCGTTAACCTCCATGGGCTGCAGGGCACAGCCTGCCTCACCATGGGCTTCACCATGGGCTGCAGGGCAGTCTCTTCTCCAGTGCCTGGAATACCTCCTCTCCTCCTTCTGCACTGGCCTTGGTGTCTGCAGGGTTGTTGCTCTCACATATTCTCACTCCTCTCTCCAGCTGCAGTTCTTCAGTGTTTTTTCCCCCCTTCTCAAATACACTATCCCACAGGTCCTACCACCATCACTGATGGGCTCAGCCTTGGCCAGCGGTGGGTCCATCTTGCAGCTGGCTGGCATTGTCTTTCGTGGACACAGGGGCAGCCTCTGGCAGCTTCTCACAGAAGCTGCCCCTGTAGCCCAGTCACTAGCAAAACCTTGCCATGCAGACCCAATACAACTCTGTACAATTTGGGTCACCTTTGCTTATGTAGATAAAATCCAACCTGGATAGGTACAGAGAAGGGCTGCAAGAAGGAACAGTATGTCTCTGGAGGACTGCAGACCATGGAGGGCTTTAGACAGCTACTGCAAGCCAAGAGGCTACGTTTGGTTGAAGATCAAAGGCAAGTAAACTCCTCAGGACTGGAAACTGGAAATTAGAAGGATGCTGCTGCTGAGCAGTGAGGGTCCAGGAGAACCTCTCTCCAGAACCAAGAGGGGAACAGCTATGCAATCATTTTCACAGTGATGTTTGATCAGTGTGTTAAATGGCACACACAACATGATTGCCTGGGATAGCAGAGCACTGTGCAAAATGAACCAGATAGTCAGCTTCAGTCTTTGTTGCTAATATTTGATTTCATTCAGGATGATCAGGGTACAGACTCCAGTGCAATTCAATATTATTAAATAAACTTCAGAGGATGGAAGTTTGAAAAAAAATACTTTTAAGTCAATTTTTTTTAACATCATGTGCTTTTCTTTAATATTGTACTATTTTATTTTTTAAAACATATCTAGTTCTTCCTCGTGTATTAGCTGCCCAGCTCAAAGGTAATCACATTGCCTTTGTTATGGTCAAACTCAATTATCCTAAGGTGCAGTGACGTCCCTAATGCCTTGATCACATCTCTGCTGTATTCAGTTAGGACTGGAAGGAAGGATGCCATTTGGAACTAACTTCTGAAGATTGAAGTAGGTGCCCTATTACCTCCCTTAGTCCTTAAGGCTAAAGTTTTTCTTCGACTACTGCCTAATTGACGGAGAACTCCCAGAGATAAGATGCTTAAAATACAAAGACAAGCCCTACAGTATTGTTGCCAAGTAACCCTTCTCTACCCGTATTTCTGAATGTCACATTTTTCACTCTGAGACAAGTTCATACAGTGAGAGCAAGAGATCAGCCTTTTCCTGGACTACTACTTTTAAAATCCAGGTGTGTTTTCAGTAGACGACATATCAGGCAACACAGAGTGGTAATGCTGGAAACCAGGACCACTTCCCTGCATTTCACAGGCAGTGGCACATGCTCCAGATTTGACATATCTAGGATGAAACCTAGACATCCTTAATCCTCTCTCCTTGTCCCCTGGCTTTCCAGAAAGAAAATCCGTGAGTCTAGGCTGGGGAAGAGCTACGACATAGTCTGGCCATATCAGTGAAGTGGGCGTCACATCACGTTGGGGTTTTTTTCAGTATCTCAGCACATGCAAGTTCAACTGGTTCTCGTACTCTACCAGTGGATACCATCCCGGGCTTTCCTTCTGGTAAGAGTGGCTCAGTACAACCCCAGGAACACTAGGAGGGGAGTGGTGATGTTTCGAAAGCCTTCTGGACCTGTGGTTTCAAACATTTCACAGGCCTCGCCACAAGAGGGGAGGTACCTGTTCATACCCCACTGGGTTGACCAGCAATTTCAGCACCTGGTAAAAGTTTTGGTGAGCTTCACTTAGTTTAATAGAACAGATGTAAAGCAGTGTATTGTATTTTAGGAAGGCAAGTAAAAACACAGTGACTTTTATACAATGATAGATATTGATAGCTGGAAGGAAGTAATATTAAATGACTGCCTAAGTGGAAGCTGGGAGATTATTTCTCTAAACAAAAAAGTTTCAAGCAATTGAAATGTGATCAAGGCATTGGGATTCAAGCCTATAGCCAGAACAAACTTGTTTTCCAATCAAACGGGAATGCTACAACAAATCCTCTACATTTTTGTTAATATCTCAAAGAAAACATGTGTGTGTGTGTGTGCGCGTATGCTTGTTCACCCCTCAATTGCCAACACTTGAAATGACGGAGTCAAGGAAATCTGGCTACCTTAACCAAAGTACAAAACCTCTACCATGGTTATCGATTACTATTTCCAAACAGAAGTTTCGGTCCATCATACTCAGAAGCACCAGGTACAAGTACTTTGATATTAAACGAGGACAGATAAGACCTTTGGAGGACAGATATGTGCACAGGGATGTAACACAGGGATGTTATCCAATCGCCAATACATGGCTGCAGTGAAGGATCTAGAGATACCAGCTTTGGCCAGAATCATTAAATTATTCTTAGCATGTTAGAGAGAACATTTGTTCAATAGTGTCCATTTAAAAATTTCTGTAGACTTTCATCCTGCATTTTTCATCCAAGTCCTTACTGGGGCTCCTTGAAGATGAGGCCAGACAGGAGCATCTCTACAGAGCAGTCACCCAGACATGCACAATAGGTAACAAACACAGCCCATAGGAAGTTGGATTTGCTCAGTGAAAACTAATTCAATGCCAGAACAACCATTTTACAGAATTACATCCAAGCTAATAAACCTTATCTCTGTCTTGGATATAATTCAGTATCTGGTTTTATCAACTTGCAGCAACGTCTGCTGCACATTTTTGACTGTCCTCTCCAGTATGATATTTGAGACTGTATGGGCTCATCTGATTCACTGAAGATTTTTGTTAGCACTGACTGAATTGCTAGGTTACTGCATACAAGAAGCTGTGCTACATCTCTGAAAACCAGGAGCCACAAGTCCCTTTCATGCATAGTTTTTGTGAAGCTTTGAGAAAAATCACATTAAAAAAACAAAGAAACACTCAGCTCCTGCCTGTAGCCTGGGCACAGATACAAAGATGACCACCAAAATATTCAGACAAGAGTACTTACAGAGCAAGCAAAGGAGCATGGCCTCAGATGTTTGAGGAACTGAGTCAACAGAAAACTACCTAGCAAACTCAAAAAACAATTAAGCAAGTTTTTTGGTTTTGTTTTCTTGTTTTGTTGGGGTTTTTTTTGCATTCAGATCTTCTACTCCAGTATCTCGGTGTTCTCTCAAATCACTTGTTAGCTCTCTCCCAACACCTCATGTGTAATCATCCCCAGGTGCATTCCCATAACTTCCACTTGTGACCAGGAGGAGAGCAGTTCACTGTGAAAGGACCTCAGTCTGGCACAGTGGCCCAGCCTCAGAAATTTCCTGAGTGATGTTAAAGAAAAGATCAGCTCAGCTGGAGGTAGCAATATCCAAACAGCCTTAGATAGTTGCTCACATCGGAACCCCAGTGCTCAACTTAGAGCAATTTTATAGCAAAGACATACCTCAAGTAGCCATATGCACATTGTTCCTGGATTAAGATTCTCATCTGACCACCTCTGTCTTCACCTTAGACTTTTGCTTTTGCTAGACTAATCAAATATGTACATTAAAAAAAAAAATCTCGTCCACCCAAGCACAGCTTTCTTGGGTTATAAAAAAAAAAAAATGGTGCAAAATAATGTAAACAGTTTACCCAGTTCTGCTGGATTACATTTTTTGTTGTTCTTGTTTCCCAAAGGAAAAAGAAAATGGATGACTTATTTCTTGAGAACAAGCTCTTCACTTATAAAAAAAGCAAATCAAGCCCTTAGTCAAACATTTTCATTGGAAGGACAGCAATCTGAGTAGAAATTTCTGGCTATGAAAGCAGATGGATGTAAAACGCTGCTAATATGAGTAATAGGAGTTACCTCAAGTAACAGAAAAATGGATAACAAATCTGTAACAGAAAGGGTAGCCTCACATGTACTTTGTGAGCCTGTGACAAAGGGCCAAACTCAGGACAGCAAACTCCTGTTGGGCGCCAGCCTGTTCTCATACAGTCTTGGAGAAGCGACAAGTTGGGTGACCCTAACATCACCTTCCAATGTTTTTAAACATTTGGATTTCTTTAACCTTTAACTCTTGAATTTCCTGGCTTTCTCATAATAGCCATCTTATTCCTTGTTAGTTTGATTCTTTCTTAATTGCTACAAAAACTGATTGTAATCTTAACTCTTAGCTAACTAAAAATTAAACCCACCCTGACTGATTTTTTTGGGAGGACAATGTCTGTTATCGGTTTCCAAGATCTTCAATTTAAAGCGTGTCTTCACTTGCCTACAAGACACTGTCAAAGTTAAATGCTTTGAACCAAGCTCTGTGCCAAACTTTCTCAGGCCAGTTCCCACTTTCCTCTTCCCATTTTTCCTTTTCATCCCGAGAAGGTTTCAGTCAAAACCATTTAAGATTTCACAAAATGAAAAGCGGGGAAAAATATAAAGTTTGCCCTATAGTAAAGAATCCTGAAACTTTTCTTTGAGGACTTCAGGTGCTTCACTTGATTTTGTCTCAGGAGCATAATTGGCAACAAAAAAGAAAACTTTTTTTAAATGTAGATGTCTCCTGCCATCCCTAAAAAAATCCACTTGTCCCAATTACATCTCTTCTGCATTAGGAATGGCAGACCCATTTCCCACAGGCCAAATGTGCGGTCCAGGTGCTACATGCTCAGTGACAACCACTTGTAAGCATTTTAGGTTGGGTACATGTTTCAGTTCCTCAGCTGTAAAATAGAGATAACTCCCCATCTTGGAGGAATCAAGGTAGACAGTTGTGAAAATGGATCCGTCTAAAGCATTGCCATAGCAGACGGCTGGTCACTTAATCTGATGAGGCCAAGCTCTGAGTAAAGCTCCCAGCTCTGGCCTCAGAACAGCTTTCAGCATGGAGCCACATAGCAAGTGGTGCTGAGAGTCCCAAATGCAGGACGGTGCTCGCTGTGAGAGCATGATTCACTCTGCATGGATGATGGGGAATGGGTTCCCTAGGAAAATAATTATTATGGGCTGTTTTGCTTAAAGCCTGTGCTATGCAGGAGAGGTAAGGGCACTGCAGAGGAAGTTCTAATTCTGATGTTTCCTCACCAGGATCAGAAACAAGCTCTGAAAAGTCTAACCCAAATGAGCCAGGATTATTCACTTTTATTTTTGTTTAGTATTTTTGGCAACCCACCAAAACCCACAAGGCTTTTCAAAACAGGGCTTTAGTGGGATTTCTGCCCTCCGCCCATGCCAGGGAGGGAGCAAAGGCCTGGCCATGGTGCCCAGGCACCCTTTCCCACCAGGCCCCAGCAGACAGCACAGCAGGGTGGCCTCCTGGCCCATGGCCGCTCCAACACAAACCTGACACCAGCCACAAAACTTCAGAAACCCTCACAATTATATGAATCCAATCAAGTTTCCCTTGTTTCTGAGGCAGAGATGTGCCCCGTGGACTCAGACTTGCTGCACACCAAGTTGCTGCCTTAGAAACACAGTGATGCTTGTCTTCTGGATTTATTAAGGCTGATCTGCCTCTCCTGTTGATGTGCTGCTGTCAGGCACAGACGAGGGAGGTGCACTGGACCCAGCTTCCTCTGTCCCCTTAAGCAGCCCCCACTGATTTCCACAGAGCTGTTTCTGGAAGACAAAGATTCCCCATCACGAAGCAAACCGCAGGGCTGTTGACTGTAGAGAGGAGACTCAGTCAGAACATAAGGCTGTGATACTGCTCTTTATGGGCATCTAATTGGTTCTCATTACTGAAATTAAAGTCACTGTGTGTGATGAAAAGCAATGGCCAAAGGTGGAAATTCAGCTGCAGCTACAGTCTGATAGTTAAATAAGAATAACTCAGACCTGCCAGAACTGTTAAAGAGGAGTTTAAACTTAACAGGATTCCTGCCTTGCTTCCCTTTTGCCTGGAGGCTCAGGTACTCTGCTGCATTCCTGGTACAAAAACAACTGATGTTGTTTCATAGCGAGAGGGAAGCAAGGTCACATCCTCCCCGTTCCACCCTTCACACTTACTGGCTCACAGTGGGAGCATTCAGCAAGCTGGGATTTGCACTCTACCAAACTGAGAACTCGCACCAAGGGAAGGTTGCTGGAAGGCACCTTACTGTCTTACACCTCCTTTTTACTGCCTAAAACAAGAACATATCATCTAGCAGAACGTCACATGCTCTCCTTTGAAGTAGGATATCCAACAGACCGTTAGTGCAATAGTGAAGACTGATAAATAGCCTGCCATCTGCAATGGATGTGATGAAACAACGTACCCTGGACACCAACATTTGTTTCCAGCCACCTTATCTAGGTTTACAAAGTCTCTGTTGCGCTACCTAAATTGCAAGAACCTCACTCTCTCAAGGAATCACAATAGGCTTCCTTTTAGGAGGCACAGAGAGGTGGCGCGAACAAAAGTCAGGATTCACAGCAGCTGTTGAACTGAGCGGTGGAGTGTCTTAATTATCCAAAATTAAATATTGCTGGGAAAGTTATAGGCTAAGTCACACCACTCACTTCCAATTCAACAAGGGCAGGAAAGCAAGACACGTCTTCCTCTGGGATTCAAAGCCATGAAAGCTCTACCAAGATACTTAAGTGCTCTACCAAGTACTTCAAGCAAAGTCTTGATAGAAGGACATTTGTCCATTACCACTCTTCTAGATGTGAGAGCTCATCAGTGAGCATGGTTATCAGGAATGTGAAAGACATCAGCTCTCTTCTTTATCTAGTTTGGATTCAGGATTTAAACTTTCTTAAGAAAGTGTCCTGTTCTGAGCACTGGTTATTTGTGCATTTTGGAATCAATAAAAGTGCCACATTTCTTGCTGAAGGAATTTTCGTATCACATAGTATAATTAAATTGTCATTGTTTTAAATGTGTGAGAAGACCTCTATCATACACAGTCATGTTACTCAGCTAGGAAATCTCAAATATCCATTTCCAGCTGCAGCAGATGACAACAGTCACTATGTGACTGTATCAACCAGCCCCGGGAGTCAGACACAGGTTTTTTGGGATGCAGCTTTTCCCGAGGAAAGGCTGTTTCTGCAGACATTCATATAATAGGGCAAGGGCACTGTTAGCTTCTCTCCTCTCAGGACTGCACTCTGGACACCACGGTACAGATTCAGCTGAGAGATCCCCTCCAAAAACAACACAGAAACAGTTTCAGCATGGTGGTACGCAGTCAGGGTCATTAATCAGTAATATTTGCTGAAGTATTCTGAGCAATTCACTTTATTTTCTTAGAACAGTAAACATGGGAAGCAAGAAATTTAGCTCGTTCATAGCTATTACCAGTAACATCATGATTTCAAACACTGGTCCTGGTGGGAACCCCCTCTTTCCTGAGGAGCAGTAGAGAAGTGGGTTTGCAGAGATGCTGAGCTCATTTCGCACCATGTTCACATAGGTGCTCTGGAGGTGGAAATTCATACATTTTATCAGGCAACTGGGAAACCTTTCAAACATATCTGCTTTCTGCTTCTCATTCTGTGTGGCCAGATGGGAATTTTAAAATTACATAGAACTGAAGCAGTCAAGAATAACTCTCAATCAGTCTGTTCTGGGAGGAGCTGCTGGGTTAAGGAGGACTACTTTTACTCTGTTGTATGATTGGATAAATTAGAAATAGATTGTCCTTAACAATATCTCTCGTGGGTGCTAAGGTGTATATAATTAGTAACAGCTGGATGATAGCATCCCAAATAAAAAGGTATGGTGTAAGCAATGAAACAAGAGTGTATTAATGGAAGAATAAACCCAGTAATAACTAAGAGAATGAGACAGAAAATAAATAGGTCTGTTGTAGCTAGCTCCAGCTTTATTTATTGGAATAATTCTTGTAAGTACCAAACCAAAAGCATATGCGTAATTCCTCTGAATATCAAATATTAAACAGGTAGACCATGTTCTAAGAGTGACAAGCATAATAACAGAGAAATGAAAGAGAGCAAATGAAAATTTGAAAACTAACAGTAACACATCAATCAGTATTAATACCAAAACTTCCTTATATAAAAAGAATGTACAGTTTAGTTGTGGAAAGATGATGTTAAATCTAAAGACTTGCCACATGAATCAGTCAGGTTTTAAAAGGAGTACTCTTTGGCGAAAAAAAAAAAAGGGGAATAAATATCTAAAAGGAAAAGTCCTTTATTCTATATAGCTATCCTACATTTCATTTTATTGTCTATTGTATTGTCACAACAGTTCCTGGGTGACAAGTTGATGCAATAAAGTGCTGTAACAATTTAAAATGTATCTTTCCCTCTAAATCATTGGTATATTTTCAGCATACTTAGCATTTGCACCACTTTGGCCACATATAGCAGAGTTTGTGTAGAAGCCTGTCATTGTAATCCAGGCTAGCTAAGATTATTTTCACTTGATGAAAACGTTTTGTGTTACCACACAGACTTCCTTATCTTGTTAACCAGAGAGACAGGTAAGCGCGTGTACACGTTCATTTCTCACTCGTCCCATAGCCTTCATAAACAGATGGCTGTCGTCTTTGTTCCAGCGAAGCTATGAAAAGCAAGTCCTGTGCCCAGCAGACACAGTACAGAATTTTCAAGAGGCTTTGGCTACCCTACCTTATGGCCACACTGACAGTTACAAACTCTGTCCTCAGTGACATGGAGAAAATCAGGAGAGCTGGTTTTGCACCCACACAATTTAGACAAACTAGTTTCTTTGTTCGTGTGCAGAAGGTATCGGTCAGACAGCGATAAGCCTGTCTTACCCCACTGCACACAGGTATGGGTCATCAGGATGCAAGCAGCTTGCACAGCTTCTCTGCACTTACACAGCACACAAAGGAGTGTGAAAGTTAGCTGGACAGCTAAGCGAGACTACCTTTAATCCACCAGGTCGCGATCCATCCTCTACTGTGTCCAGATGAGTCTCTGATAATTCCTCTGTCACTGAAGTTACAGGTGTAGCCTGACACACTGTGCTCCAGCCGCACGAGGTGGCTCAGAGGTGAGCGCACCCATCTCGACCTGGTCATGGAAAGCTCACAGCACAGCCCCCACTGTCCGGCATAACAAGCCGGTGCTGGACGAGCTTTCCAGAGTGCATTCTCCAGTCAACTCAAAAACCTCTTTTGTCAGGTCACGGAAAAGAGGTGGCGGTTCTGACAGGTTTAATGGAAAACCAGAGCAAGTGGCTTTTACGCTCTTCACATCAGCCCTCAGGAATGACCAGAAACTCACCTTTCAGCATGAAGAAGCAGAAATTCAGGTCATTCGCCATTATGCCTTAAAAATTCAGAACTCACTAAAGAAAGTTGTTGAAAGGATGATGTATTCGAGTTGGTTAAACATCACCGGCAGTGCAGTACTTCTCTGCTATCACAGGAATCTGCCGTTCATGTGGCAGCCAGGTCAGCTATGGTACCGCTCACAAAGGGCTCTTCATAGAGCCCATCATTTGCATCCAGACAGCTGCAGCTAAGTCTCATCATTAATTTTGCCACAAAATGTGTGTCACTGCCTCAGAAACAACAAGTATTTAATGTGACACACTTTTGCGGTTTTTACATTTCTGGGGTTGAAAATATTCTCTCTTGAAACAGAATTGCTTAGTGTTGCCACATGTTACTTGACAGACAGCCTGGCAGAAAAAAGTCCATCACCCCAAGACCACCTGTTATCTCAGGACATTGCCAGTTACCTGAAGGTTTACTGCATGACATTGTGTGAAGGAGAAAAACTACAATATTTTTCTCATTTCCCTACCAATTGTCACGCTAGCCAGTAATTCTTCATCGGTAGCAATAGTACCTGGTAAGTAACCTTCACTATCTTTAATGCCAAAATCAAATATAAAATCACCCTGAGCCAGGAGCTGCTGCTTTGCATGGAGGTAAGGTCCCACTAATATTGACTAGGAGTACATCTCCTCTTTGAGACTCGTCTGACTGACAGACTGTCAGCACACCTAAGCTCTGCTTGGGAAGGAAAAAATACAGTTTGAAGCTGTCCTCAAAAGCTGAGGGCTTGTGCCCAAGTCACAAGAACTACTCAAGGTCAAGGGAACTTCTACATTAGGCCTGCCAGCGCTGGCCTGGGCTTGTTTTTGAAGATCAGCAGCAGCTGATGCTCTTCAATCAATTTAACATCTGGGATGGGAGAGAGAATGCTTTGTTAGAACCATCATAAGAGGGAAGATGGAGGCTTTTCTGACAATGATGCATTTAGAATTGGAGTTATATTCATAAACACAATTCTTTAACTGGGATTTTCCTTTTTACATACCTGAGATATTAGGTGTTTATTTTTTAAATCCTGAAGCACAAGTCTTTATGGAATAATATTTGGAGGTTTTTCAGTACAGCATTTAACAGTATTTTGGAAACATTAACCACATTTTAAAGGTACAGAATAGCAGCTAAATAAATTGATTGGCATATTTATAGTCATGGGCAGTTGGGAAGAGGGAGGAGATGGGCACATAGCTTTGTGGTGAAACAGAAGCCTCACCTTCATAAAAAACTTACCAAGCAACATAAACAAAACCAAACCCTTTAGAAGTACAGGGGGAATAAGACAAAACACAAAAATACAGTTCTCAACCATGTAGACACATCTTGAGACACTAGAACTAGTATTGCTTAACTTTGCTAATGACCCAAGTAGCAGGAGATAATGTACCCCTAGCAAGCTGTGGATCACACCAAATTGTAGGGAGTAGTTCATATGCCAGGTTGCTGAGTTGCCATTCAGAGAGCCTATATGGGCTGGAGAAATGGGCCAACAGGACACTCGTGAGCACAATGGGAAATGCAGAACAGGCCAGAACAACCCCAGGCATCAGCAGAAGCTGGAGTCCCAGTTTTGGCTTTGTAGAAAAAGACCTGGGGGTCCTGGTGGACAACCAGCTGAACATGAGCCAGCAATACATCCTTGCAGGGAAGGAGGCCAAGCACATCTTGGCCTGCATTAGGAAGACTGTTACTAACAGGTCAAGGAATGTGATTGATGTTTGCCCGCTCTTCAGCACTAGTGATACTGCATCCAGAGTCCTGCGTCCAGTTTTGGGCTTCCCAGTACAAGAGAGACCTTGCTAAACTGGAGAGACCACAGCAGGCAGAGGACCAGCAAGTCAGGGTCTGGAGCACTTGTCCTGTGAGCAGAGGCTGGGGGAGCTGGGCTTGTCCAGCCTGGCAGAGACAGCCCAGAGATCTCACTGCTGCCTACAACCACTTAAAGGGAGGGTGTGCAGGAGGCTGAGCCAGACTCCTCTCAGAGTGCAGAGTGACAGGATCAGAGGCAGTGAACATGTTGCAATGAGGAAAACTCAGAGTCCATGCAGGAATTCTCTTTGTTTGTTTACCATGAGTGCGGTCAGACTCCAGCACAGGCTTCAGCTGAGAGGCTGTGGAGCCTCCATCCCTGGAGGTGCTCAGCTCAGCTGGGCATGGCCCTGAGCAACCCGACCGACCTGGCCCCACTTTGAGCAGGGTGTTGGACTGGACAACTTCAGAGAGCCTGTCCAACCAGCACAGTCTCTGTATCTGTTAGCAATCTTATGATCCTCACAGCACCCCTTTGAAGTGTGAAGGTTTGATGTATGTGTATGTCACACCACAGGGGATGAGGGAAGCCACATGAAACACAATGGTGATGTGTATGGTATCAACACTGTTTCATGGTTGTTCTGAGGCAGTCACAAACATGCAAATAATTAATTCTAAGTCCAGAAAAGTGTACATTCTAGAAGTAGCAACTGCAAAGGACTTCAAGGCCTCCTGATGAAAACTTAATGTGAACCTTAATCATGCCTCCAAGAGGGGAAAAAAAAGAAAAAAGAAAAAAAGATTATACAACATGGTAACAGGAGATGTACCCCAACTCAAATAACTGAAAATTCAACAAGCTGCACTAGACCAAAGAGAACTCTGCTGGAAGGCTTTCCCATTCACCATATACTTGGAGCACAAATTACTCTGTAGAAGCTCTTCTTGCCTGCCTAAAAAGAGTACAAAAGGCGAAACCCCATTTAATATAAAACTGTTGGATGGAAGTTATAATGCTGTACAAAACTTGTGAGGATTTGGGCGAGTTTATTGCTTTACTCTTGGGTATTACACTACTGTGCAGCACAACTATCCAGCTGATAGTCTAGAAGTGCCAGCAGTGTTCGCAATGATATATTTGTCCATATGTAACTGTAAATCATGCCCACAGCAAAACCAACCACCTTCATAAACATGATTTATTTTCCTTCGAAATTATGATATTGCTAACATATTCCAACCTGTTGTAAGAGGTTTTTTTTTTTCTAACCCTGCTCCTCAGAGGAATGTATTCTAAAAGGTATTGCGGGGAGGGGGGTAAGGGAAGTATTCATCTTTTCTAAGCAGAATTTTTAAGCAATTCAAGGGGTGGGGGATAGATTTTCATGGCTGGCACTACATTGAATGCAGTTAACAACTCTGAAATAAACAAAAACAGGAGTCATCCTGCAATTCATCAGCTATGAAATAACTCGGTAGTGCACAGAAAGCAGTTTGTGACCCTGGCCAACCTCTACCCACACTCACTATGGCATTGAGGAGACCTTTGTACAATGAGATAGCACTCCTACATCTGTGTGGTGGAATGAGAGATTCCTGCTGCTCTGCAGAGCTGTGCCTTGCTTCATTTGGCTGAGAGGATGAGGCTCCAGGTCTGGAAGGGGCCCACATCAGAACATGAGTGTAGTCACTAGAAAGGAAGACACTCAAAACAGCATGAAAAAACTTCAACTCCTTCCCTCTACAAAAAGGAAAAAAATGATGGTATCACATAATGGAACAAATAGGCTAAGGGAGAAAGGACAGAAGAAAATATTTCAGAAATAAGAATGGGATAGAGACCTGCAACTCAAGCCCCAAAAGTCAATTGAAAAACAGACTTCCTAGGTATAAACCAAATAATCATTTCATGTAATTATCTCATTCTTTCAAAAAGAAAAGAAAAAACAGCACAAAACTCATCCCTACTGCCTATCAACACTCCCTCAAATCCATCCAAAAGGAGAAAATATATTAAGCTCCTTCCAACAGCAGAGTTTGCCATGGTACAGAAGAGCAGAGCAGAGCCCACTCCCAACAGCAGCAGTCAGTGATGCTCAGCTACATCCACATCTGTAGATGGCTTTCCAGGGGATGCTAGTGAACAACAGCATCAACAGCTACTTCAAGACTTTTCTTTTCCTCCTCCCCCTCCTCCTACCACAGAAATCTGCTTTTTCTTTCTCTTTTCTGAAAAGTGACGATAACCATATCAGTAGTAAAACCATTCAAGTACAAAGGACTTTACATTCTCAAAATGGGCAGCACAAAGTGGTCAGAGCTTAGATTGCTTCATCCCAGAGTTTGTATAATCTTAATTGGTATTGAAACTCAAAAATATCTCTTAGATTAGATGTCCAGTTAAGCTCTTCTCCATTTCAGGATTTACCAAATATTAGATGAAAGGGAATGGGAGAATTACTTTACTCCTTTTGGTCAGCCAGATCAAGCCAAACACTCTGTCACAACACTGATAGTGGCAGTACACCATTAATCTAGCCCTTGAGAAGTTTAAAAACTTGTTAGTAAATTTTTACTTAAAAATAAATGAGGGCTACTCTCTATGTTCCTAAAAAGCAAGTACAAAAACTAGGATTATTTTCTGTAAAGAGTATTCATCCAAACAACAACAAGAATTAATCAAAGTAATTTTAATACCCTGGTAATATTTATTTTCATTTCAAAATAGGAGGAAAACATTTTATTTGCTTTTCATTTGTTCCAGACTACAACAAACATTTTTACGCAGAAGTTCTATGTGAAAGCATTGACATGTGAGGGTTTGGGTTTGAAGATATTATTGCACCTCCATTTGAATGTCTGTCTTTCTGCTTGTGGTTACCAAAGCTAAACTGAAAGCATCCTTGACAGGGTAGAGAGATTTGTTCTAAAAGATCATCCTGTGATCCAGGAGCACCAGTGGTTTTGCTGGAAGAAGCACCAACACTAATCGCAGCCACCTTCTACTCAGACAGCAATGTTCTCCAGAACATTCCTGTTATGTCCTCTGCTGTGTCCCAAACTCACATTACCATAGGAAAGCTTTGAGACATCAGTGAATGTCACTCAACATTCTGCTTACAGACAGGATTAATCATTCCCTCCAATAGCTCATTCCAGATACATCTGAGGCAGCAGCCTCCCACTATAGACAGTTAATTAGGTCAGCTTGGGGCTGATTCTTTCACGGTAATGTCATTGAGAAAGACAGAAATACATGACCCTCAACAAGCCGTGTACAAAGTCCAGGTTTTGAGAAATGGCTTCTGTGTGGTCAGCAGCTGTGCTGTTTTCCGCCAGACAGCCTGACACTGACCCAGGTTAATCACTGTACATATGCTTTTGGTCATACGCAACAAGTGTGAACATGCTAGCAACTGTCTTATGACCACCTTTTATACATGGTATTAGACCTCACAGGCTGATGCATTACTTTCCCATATTTTTTAAAACCTTTTGCTCCTATATATGTTTGTGAAACTTGTCAGGTGCCATTCAGTTCAGACATACATTTAAACTCACAGAGTTAAATATACTAGTATACCTCTAACCTCTAAGCCAGACCATGAAAACTGCTCCTGCGCTGAACTTAATCTATATCCTGTCTCCAAAATACTTGCATGAATACATACATATGCACGTGCAACGTAGAGTTACTGCGCCTTCAAGAGCTGCTGCTGCAAAGCTAACTCAACCAACATCACCTAAACCCATAGTTGCATCTTTTGGTAATAAAAATTTCCTTAACACCATTGACAAAGCTGAAGCTATGCCATTTGGTTCCCATGTTTAAACTTTTCTGGTTTATTTCTACTGATATATGAGGGTTAGCCTTGTCTTTTCTTGTACTTGTCTGTACAGTGAAAAGCTTACCCTGAACGGGACCTCAAGCTTGTATTCCAACATACTTAGAACAACCTTTCAGACAGTGATTGTGCAAAGCAATGTAACTTTCTGGATTTATTTGATCTGTATCTTTGAAGCAAACAGTTAAACTGCCTGTCTCAGAAAGAAAATAAAGCACTTGAACTCTTGCCTTGGTCCTAATTTAGAGTTCTGTTTGCATGTTTGTTTTAGCATCTTCTGGGAACATTCTGTCTCCTCAAGAGCTATTCTACCAACACAGAAACACGATTTTATTGAGGTTTTTTTCACAAGCTTTGTAAACTTAATTGTCTCTTAAATATGCAAAATTCAAGGATATAAATTATGCTTGGCATTATAAACACATATGGCCATAAATAGAGAATTTCAGCAACTGTTGTGCTGCCACTATATGTGAATACAGTATTTGGCTGCTAAATGGAATGTCAGCTAGAGATTTTTTTAGAAAAGCTGAAGGAAGTCCAGTTTCCACCTCCCTAATCAGTTTCTCCAAACCACCTAAATACCAGTGAGACATAATAACTAAATGAAAGATCACATTTTTATGGACTTCTCACTTCTCTATATTTGAGTGTTAAACACACCTCATTGAACGTAATGGTATTTCATCTTCTTAAATTACTGCTATGGAAAAGCAAAGGGAGGAATTCTTTAGGTTTTGATAGTCTGATCAGTAGGCAGAGAGTCAGCTTAAAGCAAGTTCAGTGAGCTGTGGCATTACAGTCATATCGGAGTATTTTATAGCATGCAAGAAGTTTGCTATGGTCACAGCAAATGTCTAGCAGAACTGGAAGCATTGTTCTGCATACATTAACTTGTTTGTCACGTTGCAGAATCACATAAAACCTCACTGTAGGGTGACTCAGTTGCACAAACACATGGGAGAAAACAATTCATTACCAAAGTCTTAAACTGCAGTCAAGAGGCTGCTTGTGAAAACCAAAATGGGATGGAAGTACAGTAGGATTGAAGAACAGGGCGAGCTGCAAAGTAAATCCATTCTGGACCACTGCAGCATATTTGATTTGGATGTTCTCAGATGTCATCCTCAGGGTAATGTCAGTGATTGCCAGTCTGTCAATATGAGACACTTGCTTTGCAGCTATGCCAGCCTCAGAGGCCGTTCTTCCATACCAGCCCCATACGTCAATACCGTATTTAAAGTACCGCACCAGAGCTGACATAGTTGTAACCACTTGTTTTCTCATTGCTGAACAGCACTTACTAGTCTCTTGATTTTAATGCTAATTATGGAGTAATAAAGAAAAGAAGAAGAAGGAGAAAGCAGTTTATCTACTTCCTTTCTGTTGTGCTGGAAGAATTGGCTGAAACAAGCTCAGCACACAATGTCTTCCTTTAGGTGACAAATACAGAATACCCGTGTGCAAGATAATGGTAAATTGGGATGGGACAGAAAGTTGGAGTATTTCACAGGTGACAAATTGCCTTTGCAACAAAGCACAGCTGGCTTTCAGCCAGTGATACTCCAGCTTATTCCAAGCTCTGCAACATCAGAAACCTGATCAGGTACCGCGTAAGGAGAACCATATGACAGCTTTCCATGCTGGGGATGGCAGCAGCAATGCGTATGCGTGCAAAAATCAAGTTCAGGTTTCAGCTGCCATTGTGAGTGTTGGGGGACGAGAGCAAGGGGAGGTTTGCAACATAAACAGCACTTTCAAACAAAGTCATTGAGATCTAAAGGTAGTAAAAATATGTGGAGCAGAAGGATCAAGACTTGGGCACCCCAGAATACAATGCATTCTAGGGCTGCATGAATAACGACAACCAAAAAAACCACAAACCAATAAAAACCTATTTAGTAAATATATTTCTGTTAAGCAATTTTTTTTTTCATTAAACATCCTTGACATAGAGGAAATTGTGATCAGAAATCTGTTGAAATAATGAAATTGCAAGGGATTTAAACCCAGCACACGAGCTTCAACTTGACTTACCACCAAATAAGCTTGTCTTCCCTCCTGTTTTATTAGATAAGATAACCTGAGTGAAAGATCCATGCTTGTTCACCTATTTACTCTCTTAGTGGAAATAAGCCTGTCACACTTCTCTTACCTTTGCAGTCCTGAAGACTGCAACAGCTGAAAGAACCAGATGTTCTCCATTCCTCTCTTCTCATAGTTTTTTCCTGGCAAAGCATCTAATTAAGTTTTGCTTGGATGCAGTTTATGTGGTACTAAGTAAACAAACTCATGTATTTACTAAAACGAAAGAAAAATCCAATTGTCTGGTTGGATCATACTGCTTGAATCACATCTTGGAGCCATCACTATATCTGATGTAAAACTGCAGAGAAATAAACATCTGAGGCCTGGTGGACAATGAACTAACACACAGTAGTACATAAACTTAGCCAAAATAAAGCAATATATTGGGAAATGGATGAAAAAATAATGGATTCTCAGTGGCCATGAGTATTTACTAAAGGAGAGGCTGGACTACCTCTTCACCAAAATAATTTTTAAAGTCTCCTGTGGTTAATCCTGTGATTACCAGATCAGTAAGTCCCATGTCTCATTAAGCCAATAGCCCAGATGTCTGGGAAGAAAAGCAGAAAAACTCTAAAGCAGGCAATGGAACACGCTGTAACTGAAATCTGCCAGTTCATTGATAATACAGTGGAAAAGGCCTTTTCTAGGGGCGATAGGACCAACTCACAGTTTGGCATCTGGAGACCTGGCATTCTCATCAAGAAGAAAAGAAGAAAGATTTAGTGAGGAAAAAACCTGCTGCAATGCAGTAGTATATTTATCATAAAAACTGAGGGTCATGTTTTTCCCCTTCACAGCCTGATATAATGGAGGCTTCTCTGGCATGCAGGGAAACAACACAAAACAAAACAAAAAAAGCAGGTAACATTAACAATAGGAAAATAACAACAATTGAAAAATGAGGACTATTGTCTGAAAAGTAAAAAAAAGTTTAATATACTCAAGGAGAAAATATACTCAAGGATAACCAAGCTTCAGAAAAGACAGAGGCAATTGATGTTCAGTTCACATTAAAATTAATGAAAACCAATTTCAAGCCACTTATTCAGAGAGTTCTACCTATTAACCTACAATGACATTTCTCCTAATTTAAGTACAGGAGTTCTACTATAAAACACCTAATTAAAGATGCAACAAAGCACAACAATAAAAATGTATTCCAAATTCACCTGGACTGAAATGAAAAATAATTCTTCATGTCTTGTTGTATATAAAAGCATTTGTTCCTGCCAATAAGTGTTTTCCCAGTTTCTTAACTGGATTCTATTTCTGGAGTGGATAATATCATTCCTGCATTTCCACCCTATCGCAACATTATTAGTTAGGGCAACAAAATCAGGCTTTTGCTGTCACCACTTTTCCAGGGAAAGGCCTAAGTAGAACATAAAATCTCATTCCAAACAAGCCATTCTGTACCATGTTCAGTTCTACTGAACAAATGCACAACCTTCCAGATTATGTGGGCTCCCTAAAATGTTCAGAGAAATTAAAGAATAATCCAGTTCAGTTATACCAAATGCAGCAGATTATACTAAATGCTTTCAACTAAGCATATTCAATCTCAAGTCTTGACAGTTCTAATTATCCACAATAGTTTTCTGACCCTCCTCCTACATTTTCCTCCAGCCACAATTTGATTGCTCCCAGCTGCTCTTAAGCTTCCTGTAACTTCCCATAATTGACCATCCCTCACTTCTCCTGCAGGTTCTTGCCATGCTCTCCAAGCCATGTACAACCCAGCTTCCAAACAGGTGTTACCAGAGTTCAAAGCTAGTTGATTATAACACATGTGAAGTATTCAGTCACCAAACTGGGTTTCTTTTTATAAACAGGCTGTGCAGCAAGCAGCAATCACATTTCAGAAGACAGTTTGTAAAAGGTGCATTGGTTTTAGAGTTCAGTGCTGTGAATGATAGGATGCTTAGTAGCTCTGCCTGATTATGGAGTTCTGCCTCCCCACATTTCATCTCTATTTTCATTCTTGGGAACAAACATACATTAGAACAGGTCTAAAACTTATACTAATATATACAGCAGTTTCTTGTTGGCAATCTAAGGCTACAATCTCCAGTATTATTTGTAGGTCCCCAGCTGGTGTCTGGAGAACTTCCAAGAGGTATCCTTCACCAATAACTTGAGGACCTTATGCATGTGCCCTAGGAGCACTGAACCACTAGGCATCTGAAATGAAGGCACAAGTTGGGCACCAAATTTAGGCAGATGCTATCCCTCCCTTAATTCCACCCCTCTTCTTTTACAAACATTTCTGTTGAGATGGCTATGTTTAGCCCAGTCACCAAACCACCCCGTGGACCTGAGCAATTCTACCTAAATGAGCAGACTCAGGCAACACCCTGAGCTTCTCAGTTTCTCAGTTTCTCAGTTCTAGGCACATCTGTACCCAGCTAAATATCAGGACGACATCCAGACACATGCATCATCTTTCTTCCCACCTCCCTTTTACCCTTTCTTCCTGCCCTTTCATTTTCACCAGAAGGGAATCCATGGGCTCAAGTTGGACAGCTCACGCTCATCACTCAGCTTGGGTGCAAGCAGAGAGGCTTGACCTGTACCATGTCAGGCGTTTTTCCTGAGACACAGGACACGCTGCTGTTGCTTAGTCAAGACTTGGCATGGCTTTTTAGATCTAGCCACAGTGCTCTTCTGTAGCAGGCTTTTCACTTCTTGAATGCATACCAGACTTTCTTCTTTTTTCCTCCCCTTCAGATTATGAGATCTAGCTACAGTTAACAGAGCTGCACAGAGTATGACCTTTTATACACCATCCGTGGGTATAAACAAATTATGAACATTATAATAAACAGCTTCCATTACAAATTGGTTGCTGCATAGATGGAGTATCAGAGGCAGTGTTTAAAGAGCACAAAGGGCAGTTTTATGAGTGGTTTATGTTGCCTTCTCCCCTTCCAGTTTAGGCCTTTTGTTCTCACTGTCTCCCTGCTGCTGGCAGCAGCGTAATGCAGCTCTGCAGTAAAAGACATCAACTGACCAATTTTTCAGCCAGATTAGCAAAATGATCTGACTCTCTCCATCATAATACCAGCACAAGGAAGGCAGTTAAGCAGGAAATCTTCATTAATGAAATCAGTAAACTATTAAGAAAGATGTCTGAGCAGCTTTCCAAGTGCATCTGCCCTACAGTCTTAGCATTTACTGCACATTTTCTGGAGAGTAAATTAAGTTTCTTCACAGACAAGTGCTCTACCTTGGGCTACATTGCGCTCTGCTGCTTGCCAAGATGAGAGCAGGCTCTGGTTGTAGGCAGTATTGGCTGCAGATGTGCAGGTAATTGGCAATTGTTTTTAAAGAAAGAAAAAAGACAACATCTGTTCAACTTGCGCAACTTCAAAAAGCAAATGCTGAAAGGAAAAGCTTTCTAATATTACCAGATTAAAGATAAAAAGTTCAAGACTGTAAACAGCGTCAGTTTTAAACACAGGTGCTTGTTCAGGTAAAAACATGAAATCATGGGGAGCAGAGGGAAGAGGTGCAGGTAGGGAATAGTTTAAAGTTTGTATATTTATAATTGTCTGAAAATCCTGCAAACCTGTCTGAGTTTTAGGTATTGGATGTTTACCTCTGCCCTTGTTCACCCTGTGCGGCTTGCCCTCTGGGACTGCTCTCAGTCCACATAAAGCCGAAAGCACAGCAGAGGATCTTGACAAGAGCACTGAGCACCCTGTAATTTGGATACCTGCACAGCATATTTGTTTTGATATTTGTGAAATTGTCAGACATCTCATATTTGCAAAAGCATATTTTTTCCAGTCTGGTACAAATTTACAGGCTTAAGTATCTTCTGGCAAGGATATTTATCCTAAAATTTCCAAACTAACTGACAAGGCCCACTAAATTCCTGGTAGTTCCCCCAGTTTTCCAGAACACCATAAGCCCATTCTACCTCAGCAAGATGCTTTGGACCGAACTGACTTATTATCCCCTCCTGCAGGAATATGCCCTCGTCAAAACAAATGATACTCATTATGCAAGAGGGATCCAAAACCTATAGCACACAAAATAAAGCTGTTCAGATAGAACATCTCAGCTTCTTCACTACTTTGAAGCATTCACTGGGACTTGATTACATTTTTCTGAGACTGTTTCCTTTCAGTTGGTAAAGAAACCTTTCCTGCCTCCATTTGTAAGTGCTGCCTAGGATGACAGGAGGTGTTTTGTCCATGGCTAGCTGTTTCTAGCAACTCCCAATTTAAGAAATGCTGATCTGGAGCAGTCAGGACTATAGTCCACTCCCCAGTGCTGCATCTTACAAAACATCTCTCTGACTCCCTCTCCTCCCTTACATAGCTAAGACACTTTATTTTACATCTCTTCATAACTTATTTCCCATGCAATGTCTGCATTATCCTCATCAAGTGAAGAAAGCTTATTCCATGTGACCTCTTCCTTAGTTTCCTTCCTGATGGTCTTCATTCATTGACCATTTTCCTTGTGGTGTTCTATGTAACTAGCCTTTACACTCTGTGCTACCCCACCAGAAGGTCCAACCCCACATTCCTGCCTTTTTTCCTTTTATCAATCCTAACCCCTCTTGGTCACTGGACAGCTATATCATGGAGCACATCCACCTGAAATCATTGCAAGAGAAAAACAGAGTTAATTTAACTTAGACTTTGTAGGCTGTTACTTGTACTAATCCCTTGACTGACTATCCCTTATGAGAAAATGTACAAGAGAAAAAGGCCAGCACAACATAAACCAGATCCATAATAGAGAGATTCAAGTGGACAGGTCCAAGTTAAAGTCAGTTTTGCATTCCTGAAATCTTACGGTTGTTATAGTTCCTAAAAAAGGGTTTTAATCATCAGCTCACTGCTAACTTACACTCTTAAAACAGTTCCTTATGCAGTTACCACTAACCACACTCAGGAAGGAACGTAAGCCCTCCCTGTAATCTCTGGTTTCAATTCAACTGCTCCCTAAATCTTTGGTTAGGGCTTTCGTGAGGAAACCTAAAGCTATCAAATTTTTAACAAACTTGTAACTTTCCTACTCACTGAGCACAGGCTTCTCAAGAACAAAAATGATCTGTTTGCAAATTGTCATTTGTGAATTCACAGATTCTCAACTGTTCACATGTGCAGCGTTAATTAATTTAGAGTTATAGTGCAACTATTATAAATACAGCACTCTCAAGAGACTTACTAGGACTCCTGGTAGGTCTGTGTGTACACACAAAAAATATTAAAAAGGACTAAAATTTCGGGGCGGGGGGTGGAGGATGGGGGGTGGGTGTGGAACAAGTGAACTGCAGCTGACTGATAGCAGAGGTTTCAAAAATACCTTTTCCCTCACTGATCTTCCTGTCAACTTGCCAAGGAACTTTAAAAAATAGGAATTTAGGGAGTATGGCCAATGTCAGGGAGTCTTACAATTTTGGTCATGAGATTAAAAAAAGTTAAAAACAACAGCCAGAACTAAAAGATCTTTTTTGTTACTACTTTAGCTTTTGTTAGCATTCAGATTTCAAAGTCTCCAGCAGTTTGATTCAAGTTGGGGGGATGCTTCCCCGCAGCACAGTAACATGCTTTATCTTTTGTAAAATACCCGATATTCTTACTGAATCAGCCAAACACTTGGTTATTAAAATAACAAATCTGCACCACAGGCCAGGCAGCAAAATGGAGAACAGTGGCAGTGCTGCATGCCACGTCTTTCTCATCCCTCCCAGAACAGCAGGAAAACATTGGCCATTTACTTGACATTGAAAAGACAAAAGAAAAGGATCAACACCAGCAAAGAGCTGCTCCCATTGAACTCTTCTGGAAGTTGCACTCCTCAGAGCAAAAATGGTGTAAAAAAAAAAAAAAAAAAATGGAGTAAAAAAGACTTGATCTGGCAGCAAAAAAAGACTTGATCTGGCAGCAAAAAGCAACTTTTTGGTACTTACATTTTTTTGTGGTTCTCTGAATATCAATGCAACTCCCCCAGAGTTGTAGAAGCCTTTGAGCAGGTTTAGTCTAGGCTTTAAACATGAACAGCTATTACTAGAATGACAGTTTCAGTAGGGTCACCCACCAGCCCGACAACCATCTGTCTTTGGAGTGCCAAAGAGCAATCCAATATCCAGGCTGGGTGGCCTCATTAAAAGCATCCTGGGATTCCTCTCCATGCTTGTATGCTGATTACCCATGTCCGTGCTAGGTATTGTGCCTAATCCTCAAAACTAATGAGGTCTGTCTCCAGATCTGAGGCAGGCTCATTGTTCTCAGTCTTCCTGAGCTGACAAATCTCCCACGGACGTAGCGTGAGAGAGCTTGCTGGAATAACTAACAAAGGTGCCAAACATTACTATAGCAACTGCAGAAAAACATGGGCTCTGTATCTATCCCAGCTATATTTTCTATTTCTTTTATCATTCATACTCAATCTTTACACAACTATACTGCAGTCCTTTAGCATCATAAGCCTTTATATTTATTACAAATAAAGTAAACCAATGTTACTCAACGTAACTGCATTTCCTTCCCTGGAGATTCACCTTGCACGTTCACTGGCAGACTAGCTCCCTTTCTGTGTCAGCAGAGAAAATTAAACCTTTCTGTCCTAAAGTGAACTGAAGTAGAGTAGGAAACAGCACGACAGAGCGTATAATGAAAACACTCTTGGAATGTACATCATATAACTTCTTATTTTTTTAATGAAGCATTTCATAGTTTTTTACTGTAACTCACAGCATTGTAAGAAGCACGAGGGAGACCTGAATGCCGAACTTTTCTGGTTTTCCAGCTTTAACATTTCCCTGATAGGTGTTTGAAGGAGCACAGGATATGGAGTGCTACTTGATTGCATATCAATTTTTGTATGTTAAATTCCCAATATTTTTTTTTCTTTCCTTTTTTTTTTTATACACCTAAATGCACTATGTTCAATTAAGAGAATTTAGTCTGTCAAAAAGAGTGTGCTAAGGGTTACTCCGATACTTGGGACTCCAAAACTGCCTGGGACCAGGGACCAAACCCCAGATTTCCAGATTTCCCTTTTACGTACAGAGAGTATGCTACAGAATGGCACTATCTATCTGAAGAAAAACCACCTCCGTTTTCTCCATTATTGCTATACAAGTTTCAGCACTGGATTCCACTCACTGTTCTGGCAATTCCCTCTAGCTTCGCAATACTCTGGGCAATTACACCATTAAAAAAAAAAAATAAAAGAAAAGAAGTCCAACTGTTTCCAGAAATATGAGCTAAGTGCTTGGGGGTTTTTGTTGGACTTCAGTTATCAGAAGATGGTGATGTAAATTCCACACAGGTCCTGTGCAATGACTCCTTCTTGCGTAAAAAAAAGCCTTTTAAGCCTTTTAACACTTTTTATAGAGAATGTTTTGTGGAGGTGTGTGTATTTGTCTCAGACGGCTTTTGATGAAATAATTCCCATTTTTTATCATACGTTTCATCCGAGTTTTGGGATAGTTCTAACAGCTGGCAGACACCTCAGACTAGGTGTATATTCTAAAGGGATTATGAAATTTTATCTTTAAAATTAACAAACCTGTAATCCCATGTTTGGCATCATCAGCATTTGCTCCACTGTGCAGACATTTACTTTTTGTTTACTGTTGTTTAAAGTGATTCTTTTAATATTAATCCTAAAAACGCGCTATCCCACTTCATAGTTCTTATATTTGAGCAAGTGATTTGTTAAGCAGAGTCAAAAACATTGAAGACTTTGATTTTCATAAATGTTGATTCTTTCGCAATTAATAACTGGCAAGGTATTTATTTAATAAAGACAATGTTATAATTCACATTAATTGGCTAAAGTATGAATCTGGAGAAAGACATAAAGTGTTCAGGAAAATTCTGAAAAATATAACCTTATCAGCTGAAAATGAGTCCTAAAAAATAGTATACCTTGACTATTTCTGAAAAATTTCAGAAGTTTCCTCTTTTATAAACATGTGTTGCATATGTCAGGCCAGAGATAATGCATATAGCACTAATAACTGTGTTGTTATCTAGAAAAACTCTTAAGCCTGCCTTCATAGTCAAGTAGCTCATGTGTGATCTGCATTTTTGAGAGAAGGCTTACATTTTAAATCATGGAAAATATCCACTGTTTAAAAGTAAATACAGTATAATCAGCAAGTTTATAAGTAAACATGAGAGTAATTGCTGAAGCAACAGCAAAATAAAACTCTGCATGAGCAGAGAAACAAAAGAGGCCTGGAAACATGAATCTGTATTGTCCTGTCCTGCTTCTCACCCCAGCTTGTCCATATGCACTTATAACACACCCACTGGGAAAAAGAAATCGGTGGCTATGACTCATCTGGATCTGGGTCCATGTGGATAGGCCAACCTGTTATGTGCATGCCTGATTAGCCAGGAGGTTGCTATGAAAAATTATTACAAGTCAGCTGTGCCTCCCTCAGAAGAGTCATAAATTTCTCCTTTATCCTGATATTTATTTCCATTAGACTAGTAGGAAAACATCTTTGAGTACTCCACCCTTTTCCAAACCTGGTTAAAATTAGCCAGCATCAAAAATATAACAGGGAAGAGACTTGGCAATGGGATCAATGCCAAAATTATATAACATTTTTATTATTTTTCTTTTTAGGAATTCAGATCTAAATGGACTGTAAGTTGAAGAATCCACCCGCCTTTTTATTATTAAACGCTTTTTTACCCATCCCAAATTCAGCAAAATGAAATGTTCATCAATTTCCCAAGTGAACAGATTTTTCACCACTCATAACTCAAACTTTGGATCTTGCAGTGAGCACTGAGTCTGCTGCAAGCCCCACAGGATTCAATGGGGCTGAAATGTCCTGGATAGAGACGTGGAGCTGCCTGCCTAGGTTGTTTTAATGATAATATTTACTCAGCCAATATTTCCTTGATAGCTCAGCACCTCATAAACTGCAAGTTATTTATTTTCAACTCTGTGAAGTATGGGAGCCCCTAGTTTACACGTAAGTTACCTCCACCAAGGGAGGTGACTGAAAAAGCATTTAGCACTGTTGCAGTAAATTTTCAAATGCCAGGATCCTAAGCAGAATAAATGATTCTTCATCAGGTCTTTGCTTTCTTTTATTGCGCAAAGAAGAGCAATTTAAGCTCTTTTTCTGTGCCAAACAGGCAGATAGCATGCATCTAAATAGATGCTTTAGGGTATCCCATCTTTCCTCCAGATGCCACTCCAGGAAGACGCAGTCTCCAAACGTATTGTGTCATATCTGTCTGCTCCCCATTACCCATGACTTGGTAACCAAGGGCATCTCCAGTAGCACTAGGGACATATGTTTATGCACCTAAGTCACACCGAAGATGGGGAATTTACAAGGGAATTCACAACACCCAGCACTCTCTGCATGGACGAGACTAAAACATCTTTAAAAAAATGAACAAGTCCAGAATAGGTGGGAGCATTAGACAAAATACTGAAGGATGCCAAATTTGTGAAATCCTTTAGGGTTTGGGCATGAAGTGAGTGTATTCCATCCATCATTCACCAGGAAGATACTGCCTGCACTGACAGCTGTAGATGTGAAGAATTTCGTAAGACTTTACAGTCACTGCGAGGCTAGGAAACATCTGATCTTCAGGATCTAGATTTTGAATTCGTCTGCTTAAATACCAGACATAAATGATATTTTAGGCCTTAACATCCTTTTTGTGCTTGAGCTGAAATGAATTTGATCTGTCATAAAGAAATTCTGGTGGCACATCCATCCTTACAGCACATCAGTTTGCAAACGAGTAACATAATAATCCCAACTCAGACCCTACTTGCTTGATTATTAATTCTGATTTTGTATTTTCTGTCCTAGAAATTACTCTCAGAGAAGCCTAACATGACATTGAAGAGGTAAGTTTAAAAAGAACAAAGGAGGTACAGACTTTCCGGAAAGTGAAAGGCAAAGCCACTGGAAGATTGGAGGAGGTTAAGCAGGACTTATTTATGCAGTTGGAAAGTACCACTCAAGAAAGGTCTTATCTCCTTTAGTTCTGCTGCCAGGACTGATGAGTGTTAAATGCACTAGCACTGCAGGATGATTACTAAAAAAAAAAGAAAAGCCAAATAAATGGCAGTCCTTACTCTCCCTAATTAAAACAGATTAGTTACAGCAATTTACTGTCAGAATTAATGCAGCATCAGCCAGGCAGATGTGATCTATCAAATAGCTCTGCATTTGCCAAAAGAAATTCATTCAATACGACTGGATTTTATAAAAACTTCATTGCATCTAAACATCTGCATCTAAATCTTTACAGCTTTATGGCATTTTTTTTTCCATTCCCTTTTCTAAATGTTTTATTACCAGAGGGTATTATAGGCTTTAACAGATTTATAAATATGCATTCCTTTATCTCTTTCCTCTGCTGAGAACACAGACTGTGAAGCTTTGTCTAGATCGCTGTGGCAATCATTTCAACTTCACCACTAGCAGGAAGAATCAAGAAAGCTAGTTTTCATGGCACTGGACCTCCATCTAGTGAGAAGAAGAATAGTGCATGCTTCTGGGGCATAAAACCAGCACCGTTCTTGTTTCCATGTCAAAAAATTCGTTCATAGTGGGAATTGTGCTTAGCTGCCAGAAGAGATGTGGTTGTATTTACATCAAGTACAAAGGAAAAAGTTATTTTATATTGTGAAAAACTTCACAAAATTCACAGACTCAGTTTCAATTAAATGTCAGTGATTGCTCACAGATCTCAGTAAAGGAAACAGAGCCTGAGAAAAACCCGTTGTAGTCGGACACGTGTAACAGCTGATGCTGTGCTGCAGTGTCATGCTTCACTGTTTATCCAGCTTAAAGCCTGAAAAGGCCCGTCCACGGGCCCTCTTCTGAGCTGGGGAGCTGTTATCACCCCCGTTGCACAGGTAGGGAACAAACACACCGACCAAGGGCTGGGTTTTAAAGGTTAAAAGTGTAGAGACAGGCACCTACTGAGCTTCTCAGACATGCCTAAATCTTTTGTTGTTTTAAATCAAGGTGTTAAGTGCCTGACTCCTCCCAAGAATTATGGCAGATGCCTCTCTGCACCTATTGCTACATAAATGCCTATAAAACCTGTCCCGACATGCCAGATGGATAGGCTGCTCTGCTGCCCATCTGGAGGCTGACAGAACCGCAGAGTTAGTATCTACTCGCTGCTGAACCTGCAATAACGACAGTTCAGTGTCCCCGCCAGGGGCTGGCATCAAGGAAATCCTCAGAGCATGCTTCACGAGATCACTGTAAAAATTTCTGGGACCTTTTTACATGAAAGACAAAGCCACCACAGGCATCAGAATGCCCAGTTTTCTCCGATGTCTTAACTTTCAAGAGGTCAGTTTGAAATTTTTTTCTTCTGCTTTTTCCAAATCCAGGTATCTGGATTATTGCTGCAAGATGCTATACTAAAGGAACACCTTTTTCAAGCTAGGAGAAAAGTGTCTTTGCAAAAGCCTGTCTCAGTGTTTGCAAATCACACACGACCAACAGACAGGGATTATTTTTTAAGACGTAGGTATTGCCTATAAATATTATGACAGAAAATATTTTCAAACAAGCAATTTGCTTTAAAAGTAATTAATAAAACCATATGATATTTTCAACAAAATTTGAGAGACTTTAAAGTATTTACGTTGACATAAATAGACTCTTACTTTTCAAAGCCAAAAGTTGCATATAAACACAACTTCTGTTTTAATGGCACTAGATGACTTTTTATTTAAAAAATAAACTCTTATTTCTCAGTTCTTTTGTACCATATAATTTCTTCCAAATCATATATTTTGTGGGTGCACAAGCAATAAACCTAAATAGTACGATCTACCTGCCCTGGAAAATATTACTATATACCAAGAAGATACTCTTCATATCGTACAAATTTTAGGTGAAATACTGCAGTGGTGAAATTTCAGGTGGAATAAATGAATGTATTTGTTTTGATATACTTGTCTGGACCAGATGCTAATGTTTCTCTAGCTGTGATTACACCAGATTACATCTGTGATTCAGATCCCTGGGTATGTTTCATTCATTTTTCCAGCCTCACTTTAGTCAAGTTACTTACGGTGAGTGCTTCTATATTGTTTGGACCATGAGCAGAAAAAAAAATAAATCTACTAGATACTAGATACAGTGGATCTTAGTAGCAGACTTGCTTTTTGCCAGAATGCGTTAAGTTTTGCTATCTATCATCTAACCCATTTTTAACATGAGATGCCAAAGAACAACTGCAAAAATAATAAGGAAATAACAAAATAAATGTATATATTCATATTCCCAGGCAATCAAAAAAAACCCACACAGGAGAAGAAATAAAGATTCTATTTTCTATATTCTATATAATTTTCATACTGTAACACTGCACAGTATGGTCATAGATTTGGAGCAGCAGGAGGATTTAAATATTAAAATGTTCTCCAATTTTATTTTTCAGAGTGGTTATCCAAGTCTTTGATTTTCAAAGGTTATGAAACTCTGAGTGAATTGAATTTACGTTCATATGATTCTTCGTGATGCTTATACTGTTCACCTACATTCTGTGAAACAGCTTCCTGAGATGAGCAGCTACTCTAGGTCTGACTGTATCAAACCCTTGCTGATAATATTGCTCCAGTCAGCTTTCTGGACCACAAATAGTGCAGTTCAGTGCCTGCTTGTGAAGTGGACTGATTTGTATAGAGCCAAGTGGTTCACAGGCAGTAAGAAGATGACTGAGATAAACCTTCCTGTGTTCAGGAAAGATGTATTAGAGATTGGAAAATCTTAAAACAGAGCTCTGAATTCCTGCAGGAATCCCTGGGATTCCCTGGAGAGCTCTTCACTTGATTCCATAGCCCAGACCTTACTGCACTTTAAAAGTTTTGGACTTTATCATCAACTCAAATGCAAGAGGCAAGCCCATGTTCAAGGCAACGCTCAGTTCTCAATTTATAGGTGTTGTTGCTAGGCAAACAGGAGCTCTGGGCAAAGACAAAGTAAGCCCCAAGTAAGTCCTACAAAGAGAAAAACAACTCCTTCCTCAAAAAAAAGGCCCATATCATTCAATGATGTTAATGACTCACAAATTACAGATCACTGAGATATGTGCATCCAGACTGAAACTCTAAAAAAAAGTTAAAACCACCAAGCGTTCCCTGAACTACATCTGGAGAGCTACTGAGGTAGCCTAAAATACCCCATAATAGGCTGAGCTGTTAAATTGCAGGACCTGTATTTGTCACACAAACCTAAGCATTCAGCTTAGCCTACACGGATGCTTATTGCAACGTCCTGCCTGTGTCCCCTTTTTTTTCTGCATTAACAAATGAGGCTCTGAGGGATTAGACATTGGTTCTGTATATTAAGATGCTCTAGATTTATTTTTCAAGGACTGGGAAATTTATCCTCCTTTTTCTGGGGAATTACCTAAGTATACTGGAGAACTGTCAGCATTCTGATGTGCCTACCTTATAACCTTACTACAGAATGAATGGTTTTGTCCAAAGACAATGTACGTCTAATATTTTAATCCATGACTTAAGACTTGTAGAGAAGATTGGTTTAAACAATAAAGATCACTGTTAGGAGGAATATACATGAATGCTACAGGAGTTGACAAAAATACATGAAGGGTGGAGTGGTTTCTCTGTAATCATAATTGTAAATAGTGATGAACTCTAATAAGTTACTATTGCTAATCAGAGAAATCTAGGAATCAATTGAGATATGTTCCTAAAAACAATGCAGCATTTGGAAAATAGAATATTAGGAATCACTACAGAAAGAACTGAGAACAAATGAAAAAAATCTAGTAAATTCCTCCTGAACGCTGCATAAGTTTTTGGTCAATTCATCTTGAAAATAACAGGAAAGTGTGCAGGAAAGGAGATCAAAGATGATGGAGGGTAGGAAATGGTTGCCTAAGAGCTTTGGAACAGATTCCTGACAAGGAAATGCTGACTGAATTAGGACGCTTTGGTTGAAAGGACACAACTGAGAGAGGATACAAATTACTAGCCTTTAGGACAGAGTGGGTGAATCAGAAACAATTATTCATTTGCACGGGGTTCGTGCGGCACGGTTTTGGTAGCAGGGGGCTACAGGGGTGGCTTCTGTGAGAAGCTGCCAGCAGCTTCCCTTTTCCCAGTAAAGCCAATGCCAGCCGGCTGCAAGACAGACCCACCCCGGCCAAGGCTGAGCCCAGCAGTGACAGTGGTAACGCCTATGGGACAGCACATTTAAGAGGAGGGGGAAATAACCCTGCAGAACTGCAGCTGAAGAGAAGAGTGAGAATACAGGAGAGCAAAACCCCCGAGACACCAAGGCCAGTGAAGGCGGGGCAGGAGGTGCTTCAGGCACCGGAGCAAAGACCCCCGTGAAGCCCGTGGTGAGGCAGGCTGTCCTCCTGCAGCCCATGGGGGTTAGAGGTGGAGCAGACACCCACCTGCAGCCTGTGGAGGACCCCACACCAGATCAGGTAGATTCACCTGAGGAGGCTGTAACCCCCCGGGAAGCCCGTGCTGAAGCAGGCTCCTGGCAGGACCTGTGGAAGGGACCCATACTGAAGCAGTTCATGAAGAGCTGCAGCCTGTGGGAAGGACTCACACTGGAGGAATTTGTGGAAGACTGTCTCCCTTGGGAGGGACTCCACACTGGAGCAGGGGGAGAGTGTGAGGAGTGCTGTCCTTGAGGAGGAAGGAGCAGCAGAAACAACGTGACATGTGATGAACAGACTGCAACCCCCATTCCCCACCCCCTGTGCTGCTGGGTGGGGAGCAGGTAGAGATTCTGGAGTAAAGTTATACCTGGGAAAAGGGGTGGGGTGGGGGGAAGGTGGTTTAAGATTTTATTTCTCATTATCCTACTCTGATTTGCTTGGTAATAAATTAAACTGATTTTTCCCCAAATCAAGTGTGTTTTACCTCTGACAGTAATTGCTGAGTGATGTCTCCCTGTCCTTACATTGACCCATGACTCTTGTTATATGTTGTCTCCCCTGTCCAGCTGAGAAGGGGAGTGATTGAGCGGCTTTGGTGGGCGCCTGGTGTCCAGGCAGAGTCAACCCACCAAATCATTGTATCCCATAATTCAGAATACAGACTGCGCTACCTGAAACTGTTCGACAATCGCTCTGAAGGGAACACTTGTTAACATCGTGTGGTTAAACTGGGTTTGTCTAGTGCTACTGAAGACCATGTTGGAGATGTAGCCTCCAACATGGGTGGTCTTTCAATTGCTGCTACTAACAGCTGGGAGGACATAAACAGGAAGGATCACTTCATGTACTTCAAGCAGGCTGTTCTGTGCAGAAACAGAAAACCTTATCAGCTGATTAGACAGAGCAGAGGTTAAGTCCTCCAAGATCTCAGCAAGAGACAGCATCCTCCATTTCTGATACTACGCTTGCCAGAGGAACTGAATGACAAAGACATCAACATCAGGCACACTGAGTAGTCTTCATCACAAATAGGAAACAAACCTAGAAGGTCAACTCTAGATATAATCCAACGTTGATGTCATTTCCTGCATTTTGCAGACAGGGGAACTAATCCAGAGATAATTAATATCCTGTCAGTTTGGGGTTAGAGCCTGGCTGAACCTCATAAAATTTGCCTCAGCCCATCAATCCAGCCTGTCCAGACCCCCCTGCAGAGCCTTCCTGCCCTCCAGCAGATCAGCACTGCCCCCAACTTGGTGTCATCTTCAGACTCACTGAGGGTGCACTCAATCCCCTCACCCAGATCATTGACAAGGACATTAAACCGAACTGGCCCCAGTACTGAGCCCTGGGGAACACCCTTGTGGCCGGCCACCGACTGCATCTAACTCCATTCACCGCCGCTCTCTGGGCTCGGCCAGCCAGGCAGGATTCTACCCAGAGAACAGCACACCCGCCCAGGCCATGAGCAGCCAGTTACTCCAGGAGAATGCTGTGGGAGATGGTGTCAAAGGCTTTGCTAAGCTCTAGGTCAGCACCATGTACAGCCTTTCTCTCATCCACCAAGTGGGTCATCTTGTCATAGGAGGAGATCAGGTTAGTCAAGCAGGACCTGCCTTTCATAAACCCCTGCTGGCTGGGCCTGATCATCTGATTATCTGATGTACAGGCCCTGTACATGCCGTGTGATGGCACCGAGGATGACCTGCTCCATAACCTTCCCTGGCACCAAGGTCAGGCTGACAGCCCTGTAGTTGCCTGGATGCTCCTTCTGGCCCTTCTTGTAGATGGGCGTCACATTTGCTAACCTCCAGTCAACTGGGACCTCCCCGGTTAGCCAGCACTGCTGATAAATGACGGGAAGGGGCTCGGTGAGCACTTCTGCCAGCTCCCTTGGTGCTCTTTGTGGATCCCATCCAGGCCCATAGACCTGTGTGTGTCTAAGCGGTGTAGCAGGTCACTGACCATTTCCCCTTGGATCACGGGGGCTTCATTCTGCTCCCCCTTCCTGTCCTCCAGCACAGGGGGCTGTGTGCCCAGAGAACAACTGCTCTTACTGTTAAAGACTGAGGCAAAGAAGGCATTCAGCACCTCGGCCTTTCCCTCAGCCTTTGTCACTATGTTTCCCCACATACAATAAAGCATGGAGATTCTCCTTAGCCCTCCTTTTGTGGTTAATGTATTTATAGAATGTATTTCTGTGATGTATTTATAGAAACTTTTTAAACTGTCTTTTATGGCAGTAGCCAGATTCAGTTCTAGCTGGTCTTTGGCCCTTTCATTCTTCTCCCTGCATAACCTCATGGCATATTTGTGACCCTCCTACACTGCCTGCTCCTTCTTCAAAAGGTCATAAACTTTTCCATTTTTTCCCTGAGTTCCAGCCAAATCTCTTTATTCAGCCAGGCCAGTTTTCCCTGCTGGCTCATCTTTCAGCACACAGGGATCACCTGCTCCTGCACTTTAAGATTTTCCTTCTTGAAGGATGCCCAGCTTTCCTGGACTCCTTTGCCCTTCAGGACTGCCTCTCAAGGGACTCTGTCAACCAGGCTCCTGAACAGGCCAAAGTCTGCCCTCTGGAAATGGACGGCCAGACCTCCGGACCACCTCCTTACTTCTCTAGGAATCATAAAGTCTTACCACTTCGTGATTCCTATGTCCAGGATAACCTCCAACCACCACATCCCACAGAAGTCCTTCTGTGTTTGCAAGCAGGTCCAGCCAGGTGCCTCCCCTGGCTGGGTCACTCACCTGCTGTCAGGAATTCATCTTCCACACACTCCAGCAACCTCCTAGGCTGTTTCCTCTCCTCGGTATTTTATTTCCAGCAGACATCTAGTAAGCTGAAGTCCCCCATGAGAACATGGGCTAGTGACTGTGAGACTTCTCCCAGATTATAGAACAATTCATCTGTCCCTTCATTCTGTTTGGGTGGTCTATAACAGACTCCCACCATGATATCTGCCTTTTTTGGCCTTTCCACTGATTCTTACCCATAAACATCATTAAGCTCCAGACAATCAAAACACTCCCTAACATACAGGACTACCCCACTGCCTCTCCTTCCTTACCTATCCTTCTGAAGCATCTATAACCATCCGTTGCAGAACAGTTGTGCGAGTTATCCCACCATGTTTCTGGGATGGCAACTACTTCATAGTTTTTGTGCTGCACAATGGCTTCCAGCTCCTCCTGTTTGCTGCCCATGCTGCGTGCATTGGTGTAGATGCACTTCAGTTGGGCTATTGATCCTGCCACCTTCCTGGGGGGAGAAGCCCTAATTCCTACATGACCATTCACAGGCACTTCTGTGGTTTCTAAGACATCAATCACCCTTGTGTCTTTGCTGCTGCATGGATCTCCATCCCCTACCTCCACCAAGATGGCAGATCAAAGGGCCTCACTAGCACACTACCCCTCAAACATTGGTGTGCTGCCCCCAGGTTTGTCTCTAGTGAGCCTGGGTTTATCCCTTTCTCCCTTCAGACCTAGTTTAAAGTTCTATCAACGAGCCCTGCTAACTCCTGCGCAAAGATCCTTTCCTGCTTTGGGAGAGCTGTACCCCCTCCATTGCCAGCAGGCCTGGTGGGGTGTAAACTGACCCATGAACAAAAAATGCAAAATTCTGCCGGTGACACCAGGCTCAGAGCCACGTATGGAGCTGGTGGCTCTTCCAGTTTCTTCCCTCATCATTCCCTGCAACTGAGATGATACGGAACACTACTTGTCCTCCTGATCCCTTAACCAGTCACTCCAAGGCCCTGAAGTCTCCCTTGATTGCTCTCAGACTTGTTGCAACTTCATTGCTGACTACTTGAGAAATCAATAATGGATAATAACCTGAAGGGCTGTTCCGGGGTAGGAAGGTTTGTCTTCACGTTTTTTTTTCTTCATGGAAGCAGATTTGCAGCAGGGCATAGGCCGACTTAACCTCGGCCACACCTCCATGCTAAATGAAGCACCATCCTCGTTATTGTTCGGTTCCACTTGCCGAGCCTCAGAGCTAGGATGGCCGGCACCCGGGGAGGCAGGGTAGTCACAGAGGGGATGCACCTGCTGCGCCAGGCAGGAGCTTGTCCCCATTGCCCCTGTCCCTTAAGTCGCTGTGTTCGGCCAAGCGGAGAGAGGACAGGGAGTCCTCTGTATCGTGCACCCTGTCAGCCTGTCAGGCCTGTCCCAGGGGAGGTAGGGTGCAATTCTGTAGTCAGTCTCTCTCTCATACTCTTCGATACTCTTCAACCTACCCGCCTCCTCCCGGAGCTCCATCACCACGTGGAGGAGTTCCTCTGTTTGGGCTCACAGCTGTGGTCACTGCTGCGATCTGGTACCGGCACAAGAGCGGGGCACAGACTGCAGCCTGGCAGCTGCTGGCAGTGTGTTCCCACTGGAGCTCTGCCTGGGCAGTTGCATCAGCCGTGGTGGGTGCAGGGTTTAGAGAGGCCGGGGCTTGCTGCTGGGTGGACACCATTTCTCCCTGGTCGAGCTGGCAGGGCTTCAGCACCCTTCCCGCTTGCTCTTCTGTGCCCACTGCCACATCATGCCCTGTTTGCCCACCCTGGTGTGTAGTGCTCCCTAAGGGCTTGTTTTATGTGGGGGGGGGTGGGGGGGGTGGGGGGGGGTGTTTGGCCACCGTTGCTCCCGGCGCTACCCAGGTCCCGTCAGCTGCTGTGGCATGAGCTGGGGGCTCCCAGTGGCTCCCTCAGCTCCCCCCGAGGCTCCCGCGGTTTGGGAAACCCCTCGTGCACCACACTGGAGCATTACACTGCTGATCATGCTGACGCCAAAGCCACTTAATTTGGTGACTGAATTCCTTTCACAATATATTAGTGTACATTTTAAAACCCACAGATTTTCACTTTCAGAGAAAAGCTTGAAATATTTTTATTTATCCATTTTTCACATTGCTTTCTTTTCATATCTGCCTTAAAAAAGGCAATATATTTAGCTGAAGCACTGCTTTCAGTATCCCAATCATGAGGAAAATACAGAAGTAGAAAAATCTTTGGTCCATAAGTGATATCCCTACTGTATTTTGTGCTATTAAAATATTTATACTATACATGTTATTGCAACTTTAAACATCTGTCAGTACGACTCCTCCGTTTTTCTTTTTCCAGCTTGCTTGGCAGAATCTGTGGATTCTAAAAGGAATGATATGCTGGCCTGAAAATGTACTGCATGTATTTGCAACAACCTTTTCCTTAGCTTTTTTCCCCTTTTTTTACCTATTTCTCAAGTTTCTATTCTTTCTTTGCTTATCTTCAAAAGGTGTATATGAACAATAATCCAGCATTATAGCCATTGCCTGTTGCCCTGGATTGTCCTGGTCAGTCATTGCCTTAACAGCAAGATAATCTGTTCAAAGTGATACAGCTCATCCCACATGTTGGACATCTGCATATTGACTTCAAGTTCAGGTATCGGGGGGATAGTCAGAGGCAGGATCAGGTAGGTGCTGTGGCAGTCACCTGTACCTCAAAAAGTCTTCAGAAAACATTGAGGCTTGAGATGTTTGCATCAGCTTGATGGGAGGTCCCCCAAGACATCAGTGACCTCGAGTATGAATTTTGGAGACCTGCACATGTTATCAGTGAAAATGAGGGCAGTATTTGCTTCTGTTCTCATTTTGATTTTGAAGAGTATGAATCCAGGAGATAAGACATCCCTTGGAGAGGGAGGCAATATTTTCCTTCTAAGTGGCTCTCTTTCATATGCCTTCGCTTGGCGCGTGTGATGGGGTTGTGTCGTAAGTACTACAGTGTAAGAAATGGGCATAGAAAGTTCAAATTAACATCCATCAGATCAGCTTGGTCTGCCTCAACTCTATATTAGAGGTCCACAGAAATGAGGGCCTCAGGAGGAGTAAATATGTGGATTTCTCTGACACAAAGAACGGTTGCAAACTGTAACAAATATAAGGACAAAAATGCCTCACATGGTGAATTCGAATGGACCAAACACAACACTACATGGACAGCATGCTCACAGCCATGAAAGGTGTTCTTAATACAGCCCCTTGCTGACTCCTTTAAAGACTGTTATTATTCCTGCAACTCAAAGCTACAAAAAACTAGCACAAACTGAAAACTGCTGTATCATTCTCCTCCCCCACTGAAGCTTGAAGTTATCTATATTTGGATTATCTTTAGATTTACACTATGTTAGATTACAGCATATTTGGAAAACTAAAGCCTTAGGAGAAAACCAATGGCTGTGAAGGCTAAAAAAGCCTTGAAGTAATAAGCCCAGCTCCTGCTGGAACAGAGATTCAGCACTGCAACTGTGTGAAAGCAAATCAAATAATCAGTTTGGATTGCCAGTGGATCAGGACTCCCCAGCAGCTGCCTTTTCCGTTTTTCAATGGAGACCAACAGATGGAAAAAATGCTGAAGAGAGCACGCTTGCTTTCTCTGGCCACTGAATAATTTCCTTCTTATGCCTTTTTGTCTATCTGTAGCTTATAGCTCTATTTACCCAAAAGGATTAGAGCTTTCTGTGAAACTGAAGCTTGGAGGAACAACAGAAGGTCGTGTATATTCTTGCTGATAGAGCCACCTGTTGTCTGGCCACATACCCCATTTGTTTGCTACCGACTCGCTCAGCCTTACGCCCTAAGCCCAGCGACGGCAAACAGGACCTACATTTCTTCCTTTCAGTTTTTACTGTAGGAAGTTCACAAAATGATAAAAGCTGTCTGCCTGGTTTTGTAACCTTGCTGTAGTGAAAGCTGTCCTATCAACCAAAAATCTTCATGGTCTTACCTCCTGCCACCTGCTCAGCCATACAAGAGACATGATGGTGGCATGGGTTTCCAGACCTAGGAAAGAATTCTGAGTCAGGTACACAGCCAGAAAGGCATGAGAGAGGGAGAAAGGCAGGTTATCTATAATTGCTGAAGATGTTTCATGGTGGCAAATCATCTAAGCAAATCATCTGGTTTATTTTCTGCAGCAACTTGGCTCTGCTAGAGATTCATTTTCTCCACAGGACTTTTGGCAATGCTGTTAAAGCCTGCTGAGACACTCTGGACTGCCAAAATCCACACTAGCAAGGATCTCCAAAATGCTGACATTTCTAGGTCAAGCTGGTTCTGAGATAAGATTTTTATAGAAAATATCACAAGGCATTTCAAAAAATGAAACACCTAAGTGTTTTTAGAGGCCCTTGTCTACAAAAGAGACATTGTCCAATTATGTTGAAACTTTTCCAGAAAAATGTACTTCTGGTTACAGCTCAACTCTACCTGCCAATTTCACATGGGAAAGGTTTTTAAAAAGAAGAATAAAAAAAAAGGCATTCATTTGTTGATTGAATGGGGATGAAGCAGCCAGAATTATAACAGAAAGTGAATCACAATTTATCTTTGGACTTACTGTACAGCATCTGTAATTTCACCTGCTCTCATTTCACAGGAAGGTGAGGACCAGAAAAAAGTATGAAAGACTGAGCTGGAGATAAATTGAAGGAGGCCATGGGCCCATGCCTCTGATTTTCAGAAGAGCACAGGGGAAATGCAAATAATTAGTTTGGTGGCCTTTTGCCACAGTCACTGTCTTCTGCTTCTCGGAGAGGCTGGATGAACTCAGGCATATATTTAAAAGATTTTCTCAATTGCTTTCAAACCGACTAATTCTTCAGACTGGTCATCTCTCTAGTGGACTTCTTCCACGAAGAAGCCATGTTTATTTTAATTTCCACCCACAAAGGTGTTGGTTTGGTGTTTTTAAATGTTTGTGGGAGGATACAGCCTTTAAATTGACAATCTTCTTTTGTTACCACAATCTTTCAATTTCTAATTAAACCAGTTAGCTGCCTGAACTGAAACAGCAACTGGGCAAGCACCATTTGTTTGGGGTAAACCTCATGAATAATACTTTTGCTGGGAAGGATTAGGCTGGCTTTAGTCAGCATCAGCATTTTATGTCAGAAAATCTGTTACACGATCTGTCAGATTATATTCACTATGTGAAGGGCTTTTTTAGGAAGAAGCACTCAAATTAGACTTAAAACATTGCAAAGCATTGAGATATGCTATAAAGAAACCCAGAAAAAGAGACCCCACTGAAAAGGTGACTAGGAGAGCTCAGATGTGTTACATTTTATGGGCTGGTAGCAGCTCCCATGCACAGCTCCAGCTTAGCCAGGATACTCCTGGGTGGCATTTAGACCCGACACTTCAAACAAAGGGGAGGTGTCAGCACCCAAATGTCTTGAGCTGGCTCCAGCAAATTCCAGGGTTTCACACTTACTTGATCCCAGGTCCCTGCCACTTGAAGAGAGCCACAGAGTAACACATTTATTTTCCAGTTGCCAACAAGGAATCCATCAAGAACATATTTTTTTCTGCTCAGAAAGTGACTGGAAAGCAGTATGAGATCACATCTGGGATAAATCCAGGTAGGGCACACCAGGACAGAGCAGCAAAGGGGATTTAATTTGTAAAAAAAATCAATACACCTATCTCAAGGGCTAGGAATACATTTCCCATTCTGAGGTTGCGCATTGTATTTACCTCTCTGTTACAAGTTCCCTTTAAAACTCTTCCTAGAGAGCCAGGTTTTGGTCACTGCAGCCCCTCCGGATGCCAGCAAAGCTCACTCCCCCCGAGATTCCCAGAAGGGGCCAGCTGTCTGCTTCCACCAGCCCTCCTGCACAGCCCTCTGCCGTGGCCCAGGCTGTAGCCCTGCCTTGTGGTACCGCTATCTGGGATAACAGCCAGTATTGATTCTGGGAGCAAGGACAAGAGAATAACCTTGCCCAAATGATTCTGTGACTCTACGATAAAGGACCCTCATGGGATACTGACATTACAGGGCGCCCTGTGCCTGTGGGCTGGTTCTGTGGTGGCCTGTGTAATGCTCAGGGTGGCCAGGCATCCAGGACATTAAGGAAAAACCTCCAAACAGCAAGTAAGCATCCAAACGCATATTCCACACTGAGGAGCTGATACCCAGGGAGCCTGCGGACCCCTTATTGTTATAACAGGAAACTAGGGAAAAGGAACGGGGAAGTATGAGGCATCACAAGCCGGTAGCCTGGCTTGATCGGTGAGCCTCTGCGGGTAGTTAATCTGAGGTCGTTAATCTGGCACTGAATCTGCAAAGATGGAACTCTCATGTTTGGCCACAGGATTTGAGTACTCATAAGCAAGCTGATCCTGATGCTCCCCCAGCTCCTGTGGTAGCACTGTCATAGCAGCTCTTTCTGCTGGCATGATTGAGGCACCCACCCACCAGAGGAGACTGGTGTGTACTGGTACCTGTGGCCCTTGGTCATCTACAGAAACTGTAGGACAACTCTTTTCCTTACCCTGAGGGGACAGACACTGAGCTCCAGACAATAAGGGCAGGCCCCTGGAAATCTGAACGGATGCCCCAAGGTTGCCCATAAACTTTTTTGCCTTGTAGCTGGGTACCAGCCCCCTAAGCGGTGTGTCAAAGATGACGGGATTTTGCAATCCTTGCCAGCAAGAGCAGGCAGAGTTGATACAAGAAGTGTCAGAGAGGTGATGCAGACAAGCTGGGGGAGAAGCGTGGGCAGAGAAACCAATGCTGGTGAGACATGAAAAGCCGGTGAAACAGCAAGATGGAATTTACTTCTGCCAAATCTTGCACTCAGCTGAAGCAAGCTGGAGATGAATGGCTGTCTAAAGCAAGTGGGGACCAAAGCTAAAGCCAGACAACCCACAGTGCCCCCTTCAATGAAAGAAGGCTTTTTAAGGTTTATGTCTATTCCCACTGCTAGGATAGTAAAGCACTCAAGCTTCCCAGAAGCTAAGGGAAAGGTAATTGAAGAATTCAAGCTGTAGTGTAATGAAATGCGCTTTCCACCCACTTAGATTTAAGGTTGTGATTCACTACTGCATTTATGCAGTTTCTGGAATGGGAGGGCATTGTGGTGCATCTAAATCAGATTTCTGAGCCAGTGGTAGCAGATGGACGTCAAAAGAAAAAAACATAGTCAGATAGCTAAAATAAGCAGATTTTTTCACCGTCTCTATTTCAGTGATGGTGTCACCCTCTGTCATTGCCAATTCTAACAAGACTAGTAACCTCTTTAAAAAATGCGACACATGGAAGATAAAAATACCAAGAGCAGAGGTTAGCTAATTTTGTAGCTTCACAGTTTTTGCACAATTTGCATCATCTGTATCATCTGTCTGACACTTTGACACACAGTGTATACAGAGACTGTGCTGGTAATCCAACTGTTGTGCCGTGTACACTCCTGACTGTACAGGAAGCCAACCATTAAAGGCTACCTAATGAATATTATCATAAAAGATTACATAAATAGACATCATCAAAAATTGATGGCAGCCATACTTAATAATGAATTCAATTTTAGGGAAAAACTATAACAGACTAAGAATTTGTATAGTTTTACTTTATCATTAATTTGCTTTATTAGAAGACAACGCTATAAAAAAATAAGCAAATGAGGCACTGGAAAGTCTTTTATGCATAACAATCTTTAACAGAGAAAAGTTTCATCCAATTTAAAAGTTGCTCAGCCTTCCTAAGATTTCACTTAATGTTTCCCTATCAGAGCAGCATCTGGTTTTCTCATTCCTGCACTGGGAAGTTCTGTACTCTCACTTGTTATTAAAAACCAGCAAACAAACAAAACCCACAAAACCCCACCAACTTTCAGAACAGCACGGCTGCTTATTTGATTGGGATGCTCATGACAATCCAGTGTTCACCCAGAGTATGCAATTTAATCTCAGAGAGAGAAATCACTCCAGCATAATGCCAACCATTGCCTGTGGTTTCAAGCAGAGGAATAAATAGTCCTTTCCAAGTCTAGCTTAGGTGGTGATATTAATAACAAGTAAATTTAGAGTTGCATGTAAAGCAGAAAAGCCCAGTCATCAAGAGGGAAACCAGAATAGCTTATAAGTTAGGAAGAGATATGCACTGATTTAACATTTTTTTGCTTCTGAGACTTCCAGTTAGAGAAATTGTCGTAGTCAAATACGTCATTAACATTTTATTCAATGCTTAAGATAAAATGTGGCAAAAAGCGTCCATCTGTTCATCTTTAGCACCCACCCAGACAGAATCTATAGTGCCAATTTCTGCTCAGAAGTACACCGAGGTAAACCAGTAATAACTACTTTGACAGTAATGTATTCACTTCAGGTTTAATATAGCATAAAATTTGTTTCCTGTTTGGCAGCTCTCGGAAAGAGTAGAAAATCTCCCTGCAGCCCTACTTAATACTTCTGAAAAAATTTCCCTAGAGCCCTACCTAATACTTCTGAAAAAATATTGCTCCTTATCTACAGTAGTGTTTGAGTCATTGTTTGGCAGATAAGTGTAAACACTCTGTCCTCTGTTTAACTGCTGGGCAAACTGCTTTAAGGTATCATCATTTAGAAAAGCATCATACAATGCCACAGTCTGTTGAATACATAGAAAAAAAATTAAGGAATTCTTTAATATCTGTTCTCTATCATTTATCTATCAAACCTATTAATAACTCTAATCAGAAAATATAACATCTGAGAGATATAGAGTTAAGGTTACATCAGTCTTGTGAATCTGCATGTTTCTAGCGTCCTCATGGCACATTGACTGAATATTTTCCCTGAAGTGCAAACCTTGACAGGTTTTTCTAAAAGCCCTGCTTCTTCACTTCAAATCAGTCCACCTTGTGCCTCAACTCAGCTGGCTTCGTAAGCATGTGAAACCCCACATCAGATCTGCACTACCTATCAGGTTTTATCAAGAAGAAATGCTTAAGAAAACGTTTCACCCATCTTCTGAGAATATCCGGAGCGAGCTTGCTACATTCCTCCATACTGGCAGATAGTGCTTTGATTCACAGAGTTGCCAACAAGTGTGGACATTAGGGTAAATCTGCCTGGACAATCTGAAAGAAGGGAGGTCTTTTCCTGCACAAAGCCTAAGGACAAAATTTTGCCTGCCCCCTCCACTTTTTTTTTCAAAATTCTGTAAAACTTCTTTATTCCCGTCTCAGAGATGGCCCAGTACATTCCCAGTAAGGCAACAAGCAGCTCTGTTCTCAATTTGAACAGAAGTTGTTAACTAAAGACAAGGAATGATATTACAACTCGGTGAAAGATAAAAACTTTCAGTCCAGACTCTTCCCTCCCTCATTTATACTTTTCCACAAGGATTCAAAAGGCAAGATGTCAAAAGATGATGTGCTAAGTGGCAGGGTACAGAAAGCTCTGCACTTCTTGTGCTCAATGGAGACTGCGAGTATAATAGTGTTGAGAGACCTTATGGTACAGCTAAAGAATCTGTGATCATCTGCAGCCTCCAGGCAAAGCCTGTGATGAGTATGTTACTTAGAGAAACACATTAAAGGGTGGTAACAGTATGAGTTGATTCTGTTGCCCGCATCAAGTTCTGAGAAAAACCCTAGAAAAGCTCCATTTGAGGATTTTTCTGATAAGATTAGTTCGATATTACTATCTATAGTATCTCAGTGGTTGCTGGAGGCCCTCCTAATCTTGGACTTCAGTGCCTCTAATCAAAATGATCAGCATGGATTCAAAACTGTAATCCTAATTAGAGTTTTGGTCACTCTCCAAAACTTCCAGGATTTCTCAAAGGCAATGACATTTTTAATGTTAAAATAAAACTGCTGCATTTGTAGTAAATGAGTACATCTCAAGTGCACTGCTGTATTTTCTACTTGGCTAAAAAAGCAATATATAAATTGAATATCAAATATGGATTGATGTAAATTTCTGAAGAACCACCTGTTATATGATAACTTTAGAAATCTACTTTGAAACCATGAAACAAATCCACTCCAATTCATTTGAAAATTATTAAATTCTTTTAAGCCTGATTATTTCAAGCATACAGAAGGACAGTCACCATTTACTGATGAAACTATAACCAATGGAAATGTATACAATGAGCCAGTGTAAAAAGTGAGTTAGAATGGCAGCGGGGTTGACTAATGAGGTGGTTTGGTTCCTCATACCAGGAAGCAAACTGAATGACAAGTAAAATACTTCGCGTCTATCCTTACGTTTCCAACACCGGTTGTTTAGGCCAGGTGAGGTTACTAGCTAGGATAAGGAAAGAGCTGTTGAAGAAGTTTTCAAACAAGCCGTTGGCACCCTACCTTATGAAGAAACAGAAAGATGGTCTTACGAAGAAGTGGAACGCATGGAAAGGTAGCTGAGACATCTCTCCTTTTCTTGCTGTCTTGCTGTTTCTGGGGTGAGCTACTGCCCAGGGGCAGGCTGAGCTCCCCGCGGCAGCCACCCCTCCCCTGGCTGGCCACGGCCGGCGGCTCTTCCCCTGACTCAGCCTGCTGCCTTACAGCACATGCCCTTCATTTTTTCTCTCCCTCTGGAAATACAGCAGACCCTGGATGGGGTGCTGGCAAGGATTTTACTCAGATGTAATAGTTTGCTAAGGAATTTAGCAAAACTTTCCTCACTGCATTCCTACAGCCGGGGGTATGAACTCAGCTGCGTGACTTCGCTGGCTTCAGTGGGAGTTACGCAGCGATATCTGAGCACAAGTGAGTTTGCCTACGTGTTCCCACGGCTGACATTCATTAACAGGACTGTGACCACAGAAACACAGTAATCCTTTCTATTGTGATCCATACAACAGGGTGACATAATATTTGTTTGTATTTCTGTCCATTTTCACTTTTACCTTTACTCTGGCAGTAAAGCTACCTTGACAGATAACAAACGCCTCCTTACACAGAAGCAGTTTTCAAAACAATTGTCTTTTTGCAGCTCCAACAGTTTTCAAACAAATTTAGCAGTTCTTGCAAGGGCTAAAAGTGGTTAGTCCTGTAGCATCTCTAGCAAAGAAGTCCCTGCCCATTTAGCGACCCCCATTTTGACCTGTAATCAACAGACAGGATCAAAAGGAACTAGTTTAGTGCCCTGGACAGACTGCAGAAAATCCTTCTGACGAGGCTGCAAACATGAATGCCAATTAGCACCAGTGTTGATAGCAGCTTGTTAAGGCTTGGAAGGAGCTCTTAGACGCTCTTAGAAATCCATATCACCTACCCTACAGACTCACTGGGAACAACATCATGACTTCTGACAGCATTTCTTCTGCCTGTTTAACGCAGCACTAGGTTAAAGCAACCTGGACGGTGTACCACAGTCCCATAGTACATTACAGTGACTATTACAGTAATCATGTACCACAGTACATTACAAGCTCTGTTGTACCTATATTTAGGTCCCAGATTGTGAGGACAACTCTCTGTAGGTGGAATTGGAAGGCTGATTTGCTGAAGATATTAAAAATATCCTTAGAGAAGACGGATGAAAGAGAGAAATTCTCCTGGACACAGCTTGGAGCTAAGAGAAAAACCTTTAGGCAAGCTTTTATCTGTGCTGTACTTTATATTATTCATTTTAAAAAATAATATCAGTTTAAATGATATCATATACCTGTACCATAACAGGGAGTGGTATAGAACAGTCTAATAGTAACTAAATATAACTAACAATGCAAGTACTAGATTCAGGATTTGATGATAGCAACATTAATAATAATAATAATGAAGAAGAAGAAGAAAGAATGGCATATATGTCTTAACAAAAACTTTGACTTTTTTTTTAACAATTGAAAGTCAAAATCTCATGGTAGTGATACATACAGTAAGTTAGCTACAGGCAAAATTAATGGAGCAAGTCACTGAAAGAAAGTAAAATGTGATTAGTCCTGAAAAAAGGGTGAGGGTCAGTGCTGGCAAGGCCTGTCATGAGAATGACACTGGAGAGTCTGAGAACTGTCACCTAAAAACAGGGGGGTCATTTGTGAGTTTTAAGCAATGTCATACAGGAAAGGAACAAGGTGCTCTATTTCTGTTGCTTACGTGCTTAACCAGAAGCAAGAGAGAAGCAAAATGAGACAACACTGGTCAGTCAAAATTTGAACTAAAGCAATCTACTGCCTCTTTATACCTCTGAGTAGAGAGGATTGTTGCAGATACTCAAAACACAGCAGGAATGCTGTATGAGATACCTCGTTTCACTGCCCACATAGGATTTGATTCAGCAAAACTAGAGAATAAGCACCACAGAACAATTATGGTGTGATTCTGTGCTTCTTTCTTTCTAAAAGAAGCATGACCATGGTAATAAATAAGTCACAGCTGGAAAGGGAAGGAAAAAATGAGCTTCATCTTACCACACCTTAGAGATGCAAAAGTTAGCCCCCCAGTCTAAGCTTACCCTCCTCCAGAGTCACTGGAAGTAGGTGGGCATTTCTGGAGAGTGACTCATCCTCCTAAAGTTTCTTGGATAGAAGGGGTGATTCACCACCTGAAGGTACCTAGAGAGCACAGGAGAGTAGCTTACATTAGATGTCTAATTTATTGGTGCTGAAATTTAGGCAAAATTAATCTCTAATACAGTAACTATCTGATATTTCTCAGAATCCAGAAAAAAAAAATTACAACAGAAGGTGCATGAATCTGCCTCACTTTGTGAGACTTATATCGCTTTTCAAAAGCTGACAAATAGTTACAGTTTATTCTTGACATAATTCAAAGCAAATGCCATTAAAAGACATGTACCAAGCAGGTAAGTGCAGTACAAAGTACCATTTTACTGTTCCTTTTATTTCTCACATCGCTATTACAGCAAGGAGACACAAAGTGATCTTGAAGCATAGTTACGTTCAGGAAGTCATAATGGGGCCCATTACTGCCTTTCAAATACAAACCTGTTAAAGCAATGTGCATTTCACTGTAAGACATACAAAACCCACACAAAATCATGCTGATCCACGACACTGACACTAAGAACATTAAAAACCATCCAGCCTGTTTCCTTTATAACCCACCAGCCTATATTGACTGGAGACAAAAAAACCCAAACAAACAAACAAAAAAAATCCAAACAAAAAAAAAAAAACCAACACCACAAAAAAACCCCAGAGAACACCAAACCAAAACAAACAAAACCCAGGCTCAATTCACTGCCTTGTTAAACAGCTGTTTCAGCACGGCAGACTGGATATACCTCCTGCAGGTTGCACAATGGTCGATGTTTCCCAGCTCCTGATCCTGATTGCAGCCAGGGTGCCTTTCTTTCTACAACATCTCAGCGTACGATACATAGAAACTGGAAGTAACGGACCATTACTCTCAAAACGAAGCATCCTCCGTATTACTTTCACATGAGGATATTTCATAGTAATATGTCTCCAATTATTTCTTCAGCTGGAAGAGGTTTCAGCCCACACAGCCACGCAACTCTTTCAGTGGGACAGGAGGGAATGAACAGCCGGCGAGAGGCTGCCACAGCCCTCGTGCTATACTAGTCCTGGTGGCAAGGAACGATCAGCCAGGTCAAAAAATCACACATTTGTTATTTTTAATATTCCCTTGAAAGAGAATAATTCCGATTTCTGGCAAACACATTTTAACTGTTTCCTCAGACACAAGGGAATATTAGGAAATAGCATGAAACTCTGGGCAACGACATGTTCTGACAGGCGTATTTAGAAAATAGTTTCTTTTTTCAGAGGTTTAAGCACATTACTGACTAAGCCATAATTGCACTTCCTCTGCATTTGTAGTGAATGATTGCACTGCTAGTATTGAATGAAAGGGTCAGAAAAGCAATATAAAACCAGAGTTTACTATACACATGCACACACTTGTTTTGAGTCAAGTAAACCAAAGTTTTTCTATTGCACCATGAGCTCAGCGGGGTACCTTATCCTTTAAGGCACAGCTCATATGGAAAACCATGATTAAATATTCCTGACTGGAAATAAGTTAAATTAAAAAAAAAAACACTGGCTTGGATAAGTTCATTGGAAAAAAATGTCAAAATTTGATTTCTCAAGACTTGCTCGCTAAGCAATTTTAATGAATTCTGGATAAGAAAAATGACATATGGGTTATCAGTGCATTACAAATACAATGGCTTGGTGCTCTACAAAAGCCATTATACTTTCTTGTCTGAAACATTTTCTGGTTTCAGCTGGGATAGAGTTAATTTTATTCCTAGTGGCTGGCACAGTGCTGTGTTTGGGATTTAGCATGAGAATAATGCCGGTAACACACCGATGTTTCAGTTGTTGCTCTTTAGTGCTTACCCTAAGTCAAGGGCTTTCCAGCCTCCCACGCTCTGCCAGCGAGCAGGGGCACGAGAAGCCGGAGGGAGCAGGGCCAGGACAGCTGACCCGAACCGGCCCGAGGGGCGTTCCGTACCACGGAGTGTCATGCTCGGTGCATGAACCGGGGGAGCTGGCCGGGGGCTGCCAGTCGCTGCTCAGGCACCGGCTGGGCATCAGTCAGCAGGAGGCAGGCAATTGTTTTGTGCATCAGTTGTTGGTTTTGTTTTTTTCCTTTGGGTTTTATTCCTCTATTGCCAGCTGGGGTCAAACCACAGCAAATATTTACCCAGGTTTATACTGTAAGCATGCTTCTTTTTCCCCCTCTGTCTAGGTTAGCCCTCAACCAGAAGACCAGCTCTATGGCTCAAAGAGCAGTGTCTGTATCATAATATTGTACGATAATGATTGATATAATGATTAGACTCTTCACCCTCCACCCCAAAATAACTGAGTATTGCAAAACTGGTCATTTGAGAATGGTACCACCTTGTTTGGGCAAGATACACATTTTCCATCACCACAAATGACAGCTTTGTCATTACCACTCCAACAGGGAAGAAGGCCAGTACAAAGAGCTATAGTGATCTTGTTATTTTTATGTATTCAAAATGCAAAAAGAAATGTATAGCAGCAACTTTTCTGCTGCGGTTGCATCTACTATTGAAGACCAATTCCAAATTATACCATTCATTACATGGAGCTTTGTGGAGGGGTCTGTAAGTATACGTGGATGATGATAATGATGATGATAATAACATGTAAGTACACATACACACATGGTGTATGTGTACTGCTAAAAGTACACTCATCCAAAAAAATATTTAATTCTGGTCAAAGGAGAGTTTCATACCGTAAATACTGGTGTCTGCTAAAGCCCAGAAAAAACCCTAATGCATACCTGCTCTTCAACTGAATGCACAGAATTTGCGTCTACCCCAAACTTCAAAATGAGAGCACTTGGAACAATGGACACAGATCATGCAAGTTTAATATTAATTTTAAAGAGCATCTTAATTTAATCTCTTTCTCCTTCAGAGATCTGTTCTGTACTGATCTGGTGGAGCCAAATACTGCAGGATCACATTACAGTCTGTTGTGAGCAGCCTTATTGAGATGAATGGATTTATTTCACATTTACAACTGCTATAATGAGAGATAAAATTAGCCCCCTGTAATGAAGCTGGTCCAGCCTTGGAAGTGAAGATATGGGAAAGACGGTCCAATAACTTTTAAACATATGAAACATTTCCAAGATGTTTTTCATGCAGCACCAGCAGCATACAAAAATTGACTGAGGTACTATAGAATGACCTGGAATTAATAAGTTAAACACATAAGCAAGATGAGTATCTTTTCTTATCATGTTTGTAAGCCATCTTTTCTAAATACATACAGTTTTGTATTTGTATCAAAACATGGCAGGTAATGTATACCTTAGAGAAAAGGTAGTTTTTCAAACGCCTTATGATTGCTTAAGGGAAAATAACGATGTTATGTCCATGCTTTTTAAAGAAAACATCATTTCTGCATATCATGTCTTCAAATGTCAATGGATAAGCTGCAAATAGATCATTAAGTGGATGAAAAATTGTAATGCTTCCCTCAATTCCCAAAAAAAGGGCTGGCAGGTGAGAACTTGCCCTAGATGGCAGGAATTAGTAGGAATTTCTAAATCCCTGCGTAAGTCAGGAATGAAACAAGCAAATGAGACAAGCCAGGAATTTCTTTCTCAGATCTAATGGCGTGGCTCTGCACATATTCACCCAGTTAAGGTCCCCCTTTAAAATATAATATCCATACCCAAACTGTTAAATAGCACAGACCCTGTACTAACCTGCGAGCCACGCCTGGGAGGTGGTTTATTAGTTCATAAAAAATTAGGCACGTTAAATACTTAACAGCAAAGCTCTTGCTCAGCTGTGCTGTCCCGACTACGCCGTGGCCCATTCAGCAGTGCGGGCATCACCTCGAGGCCTACGGCTCCCTCGCCGCGCCCGGGGGTAGCAGACCCAAGGAGTTCGTGCTCTTCAGCGTTAGGTGGCCCTGACGCGAGGTGCTGTGAGGCGAAGGACATTGGGTCTTCGGCTTCCCTAATACACAGACAAAAGGCTTCATGTCGCTGGAGCTCCAGCTCACCCGGGATTTGACTGCTTGGCTAGGGCTTTGCATTTAGGGAGTTGGAAGTTTAAGATGTTAAGCCTCCTGATGTTCCTTGTTACCATGAGACATCTCCACACCCCGGTCTGACTCTCTGGAGGTTGCATGGGATACTGGTAGTCCAGAAGCCTCTGAAACAGAGATCCACAGCAGCATTCTGTGTGAGAAATATCAAAATGGAAGCCTTCTGTTTTTCTAAAGGAATTGTTTCTTTGTTTGTGGAGAGAATTTTGAAACCTTTAACTTGCCCTCTTAATCAAAATTAAAACACTCTCAATTGCCAGCATTTCCCACAGAAGGGAAATCTAGGCTTTGACAATCTCTACGTCTCAACAATTTCAATCCACCCCAAGCCAATACAGGAGTCCCACATATGGGATCCAAACTTTGAGACTCAGATTTTTCTCTAGATTTTCCCGGTGTCTTTGCTGCACCCAGCTGTGGGCCTCTGCCTGCTCAGACCTACTGCAGAAACATAACCTGACATTTTCAATGCCAAATTGAATAATATGAATTATTCCAACAGTAGAAGAACTAAGGAATCCTGGCTTCCCAGTTTACAGATGATACATATTTATACACCTTCACCCACAATAGCGACACATCTCTCTTTGTTCGACTTATCTTTCTTATAGTTTGGGATGTAAAACAAAAAAGCACTGAGGCCAGTACAGACAATAACTGTTGTATGTCAATCTAACACAAAATTTTAAAGTAGTGCTAGTATCAAAATTTTCAAACCCAGTAATTTTCTGAAAGTTTATGATTCAACTCCCTGAAATAAAACTATCAATCCAGATACATAATTGGCCTGTGGCAACACCATAAAATCTTAATTGCTGCAAGACTGAAAGCAATACTTTCTGCAATCAATTAATCAGACTTCCTGCAATTTATTTATTCCAAACTCCTGCTTAAATGGTTTAGAGCTTGCAACATAAAATGAGGATATAATCAAAGAAGAGAACCTATTTCTAAGAGGATATTCATTTTTTAAAGCCATCCACTCACTTGATACACGTAATGTAAGCAGATCCAACAGAGACAGTGGTGATCTTTAAACTCCGCTGCAAAGTTCCTACACAGCTCTGGACATGAGAGATACGAGGGGTTCAGATTCCCGGGAATTTTCCCCCCACTATTTTTATTTCATTTATCCTGGCCAAGAAATCATGGGGAAACTGATTCTAAAGAAAGGGGTCTTTGGCCACTCTAAAATTGCTAGATCCCTTTAAATTAGGTAAGGTTTAGCATTCAGAATCAGTCACCTGGGAAAAAATCCAGCACACAAAGTTTACGTTTGAGATACAGTGTGCGCTGGAAAAGGTCTGAACTGAGTACAGACCTGGAGCTGGACATAATCCTTATCTGCAATTCCAGGTCAGTCCAATTCTATTTTCAATTTATTTATCTGTTTGAGTATTGAGACAGTGCTTCACGGTGATGACATCGTCCTCCCAGGCTAGAGGAACAACCTCCCCACCACGAGCTGCAGAGGATGCCTGGGGCAGTACTAGACGGTGTTCAGATACTCACGACATAGCACTAAGGGACCTGCTAGTCCCAAACCAACCATTGCTCCCAGGTGTGACGGCTATAGCAGCTTTCTTCAGAAAAGGAGAGGCCTGAATTCAAGTCCTTGTTGAATGAATACATGTGTTTTGTTAAAAGTCCTGGGTTCTTGAGGCAAAGGGTGAGCGTGAGATTATGGTATTAGCTCTGCAGGCAAGAGTTGTGTGAAATGCCTGGACACCGATAGGGCTTTGGTGCGACAAAGGCTTCTACAGCACAGCAAGAGCAGGACACCGCTGCTTCTGGGCATGCCCAACAAACAGACCTCATGCAGCTTGGATGTGCAGACACCTGCTGGCCCCCAGCACCTCCAGGGGCAGGGAAGCATCAGACTAGAGATTTTGTTTGCTAATTCTTTTTTTTTTGGTTGTTTTTTTTTTTTTTTTTTTTAAGTAATGTCTCTCGTGTCTCATTTCTCACTTCATAAAAATTTGAATAATAATACATCTTTTCTTTGTAGTGTCAGAAGGTATGTATATTTTGGGGAAAAAAAACCCCAAAACTGTTAAAGAGAATGTGACTAGAATAATCAGAACAAATAAAAAATATTTGGAGAGGTAGGGAGATTTCTATGCTAATAATGATTTTGGACATTCTATCCTTACTTTTGGGAGTCTGACATTAATGAACAGATACATTTAATATTTCACTCAAATATTTAGAATATTTTACTTATTTCCAGATTGTACATAACCTATACATACTATGATTAGTGAGTTAAGTTGTATGACATTAATATTTTTATTACTGTAAGGTTTGTAAACCCTATTGAACAAATACTGAAATTCATCACATGCAAATTTTATGCTAGAAAACCGCATCACTTAAACAGTTACCCAAACAGAACACAAAAAGGAAAAGGACAAGACCAAAGGAACTTACTCAAACACTCAAAGATTATTGAAAGTAATAGTGAGTTTTGGTGGTTTTTTCCCTTTATCTTCTCTCATTTATAGGTTGTATTTAGCAAAGCCAGTGGAAAAGGCCAAAGTAAGCGGACAGAGTGACATCTCTTTCCTCAAGAAGCCAAATATCCAGGTGTGGCTTTTTACTTAAGCAAGGTGCAAATATATATTTCTACTCTGATACAAAGCTGCACAGACGAAAAGATGATATCAACGTTTGTGACCTAAGGAAGCACTCCTGTATTTCATTTCACTCTGTCCTCACAACTAGAATAACCCTTCTTCTTTTAATATGGCTAACATATATTGCACATGACTGCTTTTCTCAGAAGAACTGAATATACTGAATTATATTTCGGACTTTTTTCTCTTTTTTTCCTTAGGCATGCCGTGGTGTATCTCTACGTTTGAGCAGAGGCCGAATCCTGCTTTACATTCACAGTAGATGGTGCTACAGTTTATGCTGATCTTTTGCTCCCACAGGAGCTTTTCCATTGCTCAAACAACAGCTTTCAAGGAAGAAGAGTCCAAAGCAGGCCCTGTACACGGTGCTATTTGTGGCCTCTCTGTCTGGGGACAATATTTCATCATTTTTTCACTGTGTTTTGTTTTACTTTTGTACGTACTGTAGTTTGAGCCCCTCAGGAGACGCTCCACAGAATCTGTTGCTTAGTAATAGTAACCTTCATGGAAATTAGCTTGAACTTCAAAAGAACAAAACATCTTTCATTAGTCACAGGTTTTCAGATAATGAATTCCTCTGAGAATGTTGATTAGAAAAGCCAGCCTTCCAGAATCAAGTGCCGCCAATGTTGACCTAAGATGAATTACCCTGTAGAAAGGGCCATCTCTTTGTACCCCTTAAATTATGTTTGAGATTCTTTCTACCAATACCCAGGCTCACCTTGACAATGGCACTAATAACGTAAAGTTTTATGTCAGTGGAATCAGCCTCTCAAACATAATAAAGCCAGAAAGAATTACTGTGGTCATATGGTCTGGCCTCCTGTGTCATATAAATCATGAGTTAATTATTGACCTAACAAAAGCACCTCCTCTTAAAAAAAAAATCAAATATAAAATGCTTTTCGAATTTTTCTTTTTCCTTAAAGGCCTGCTTAAGTTAAAAGAACCCCCATAGCTTGATAAGAAAGGGGGGCTACGGAGCAGAGAGGCACCAGAAGAGCTGCAGACTCCCGTTTGAGGGGGTCAGATGGGGACCCACACCCTCTGCGCTGTCAGCAGGAAGGCTGCCACCTCTGCGGCTGCCTCAGGTCACCCACGCGACAGGAAAGCAGCTGCAGAGCTGCTCAGTAGAAATGCTTCACAGGACTGACACCTTCCTGCAGAAATCCTGGCTTCCACCCCGCTCTGCACCTACCTGAAATCCTACAGCTCCATTTGGTGGAAGGCAGGGACCTCACTAAAAAGAACTCATCTCCGTTAAAGCACAGCCCTTTGGGCGTGCTTCAAGGACCGGCCTCAGCCTGACCGTTAGCACGTGCTGCTGAGGAGTCTGAGCGAGGTCTGACTGCCTCTCCCACCACCCACCTGGGAGCCACAGCTCGGTGCAAAAAGCAGCAAAAGCTTTGTGGAGCCAGAATGTGGGGCACGGGAATGAGCAAGGTGCTGGTGCCTGGAGACCAGGCTTCCAGTCTACAAAGCACGGGAAGAAGTGAATCAGGTTCTAAAATGCACTGTCTTTTTTCCAGTGCAGTTATCACCAGAAATCACAAAAAAAGACTACTGGAAGATTCAGATGCTTTAGAAAGTCAAAAGGTAGAGCCTTAAAGCCCTGCTCATCTGCATGTGACCCTACTGTCCCTAGGTGCCTAAGCTTCTGCATTAAAATTCCTTAAATGGTTTGGGGTGAAATTAACCTGATTGACTTCGAACACCCATCTCTCAACTTAAAGTTCCAGGTTTCCTTGTTAATCAGTGGGGAGACGCCAGCTTTTCTGGGCTGCTTCCCTCACTCCTTTTGAAAGGTAAATTTCCAAAATAGCTCCTGTAAATCATACCTGAAAATATCCACTCGTCTCCACTGACTGCAAAGGAGCCTCAAGCGATCAGTGGAGCTGCCCATGCTACAGATAGCGACAGTATCACGGATACGCTCCACCACATACATCTGCTTCTGCACATGTCCCGCAGTGCTGCAGTACCGACAGCAGCCAACAGCGCAACGCCCGCCTCAAACTAGAATTTACAAAATAGGCTTGACCTTATCTACATCACCTGAGAAAGTTCACCCATAGGCATTTTCAGAGCTCAACCAATAGCTAAGGCTGCGAAAACTCCATAAACTAAGCCAAAAGTCTTGGTAGACCACCCCCTTAACCTAATAATTCAGTAGTGAAAATATTTAGGAAGGAGATGTTATTTCAGTTGCTCTCAGGATCCCAGCGGATTTTAAACAGTCTCTCTCGAATTCTTTAATCAGTGGATAATTAACTGATCTGAAGTAAGAACAGAAAGGGCACTCTCACTCACTCCTGGAAAAGCTGTTTGACTTTGAACAGAATTAAATATTCACTGGAAGAGAGAGACACCTGGTCTGGGGTAGTTCCTGCATGTGATGGGGAGAACCTTGCTTCCACTGCTGCTCTCCCCACCGCCTAATGGTGAAACTACACCACCCTGTATCAAATGGTGACTGGAGCACAGTCTCCCAGTTTCTTGTGAGGGCACTTACTCTTTTTCTCTGGCCCAAGGACTATTAGGTGTCGGAACCCACAGGAAGGGCTGGCAGTGCCTCCCGTCTCCTCTAGAACACTCACAGTGTACAGGCTGGTACATGATGGCTTCACATCTCCTCCAGTGAGGATGGGAAGGAAATCCAAGTCCAGGGAACCAATTTACCATTCTCACAGTTAAAGTGCCAATAAAGAAGCAAAAGATGATGGAAGAAACACTGCTTCATCTCTTCTTCTTTGAAAGGAATTACGCTTTCAGAAAAAGACAGCACTGACACCCCAAAGAACAGCGAGGATTAAACTATTCTAGCACTGAGATTTCCCTGTAAGCTTCAGTGGCTCTGTCTTAGCATCCCAGGTGTTTACACAACACCCTCAGCTACTAAAATCTTCCCTCTGACACAGAGCCTAGGCTTGGTACATCAAAAGGAGATGTGGTTAACGATCACCGCTGTGATTACATCCCTTTTGGAGATCAGATTAACTGACTCTTGGAGGAATTACTGCCATTTATTTCACTAGACCTTTTTCAACAGACAGGGCAGTGTTAGAATTCCTACTCATGTTGGTGAACAGGCTTAATTTTATTTCAGGTCAACCACAGAGGTTTGAATTACAGTAATCTATTTAAGGCAGAGCACCAATTAAACAAGGAGTACGTCTCATTATTGCTATGTTCTGCACTCACACATCAGCAAAGCCAGTTATCGACACAGGATAATAAAATAAAGCAGGAACAAGTTCTACTTGATATTTATGACTACTATGTCACTTATCTGCCATACTGTTAGGGACTTGATATGAAACTGCATTGTCACACAATAAAGCAGGACAGCACAATCCAATATTCTATGCATAAAACATCCATAACTCCATTTTCAAAACAAACATCAGCTCTGTAAGGGGTGCTTAGGAAGTACCACCCGTTGCAACTCCCACTTTCCTCCACCACACAGTGCAGTCACGGGCTTAGGGCTCTTTCCCACCTCCTACCCAGGCTGAGTTGCGATTGCCTTCCCGAATGCCATTGTTGCTGGAGAGGAAGCTGTAGGAACTTTTGTTCTGGCGGATGCTCACCGGCAGGTCCTGTGCCCAGGGGACCGGGAGACACAAGTCAGCTAAGGGATTCTCATTCAGCCGTGAATTCGCTATGGGCTGTTGTAACTTCGGCTGCTGGAAGAGGGAGGCGGAATAAAACCTGTAATGCCACTGGGGATAAAACCAGAATCCTGCACTAGTGGCAAGTCTACACGGTGCTGTAACAGCTCTCCCCTCACCCCCCTATCTTCCAACCAAAGCCAGTGAAACTCCCCCTCAGCCCTTCAGACAGTCCAAACCGCACTCGAGGTGGGAGGCAGCGGCACTAGGTACAAGAGGCCTGCTGGCCCCACAGCTTCTCCAGGCACCCCCACCTCCTCCTGCCATCAGCACCAGTGTCCCCTCCACCACCGCTGCCTGCTGCAACACAGCAGCACGGAAGGTGCTACCTCGTGAAGGTGGGGGGGACCAGAAGAGAAGGGAGAAAAGAAGTGGTTGTTGCAGAGGTATGGGGAAGGAGTCTCTAAACGAGGCAGGTGGGCAGTGGAGCAAGGCCGTTCCCGAGTAACGGAAATACCCATTCCCTCTCAGGCGCTCTTTAAGGACACGTCTTGGTTCTTTTTCATTGCGAGAAATTACTCCAGCAGAATTTCTGCTAGATCATCAACAAGCTGAAAAATTTCCCCAAAACAGCCAAGATGCTGAACATTTTTCATTCTACTAATATGGGGAATAATCCATCACATACAAAAATGCGGCACTTGAATCATAAAGGTCACTTTCTTGTGTTGAAATGAATCATGCCATGCAGTAGCACTGCCTGTTTTATTTATTGCACAATAAGATGTGCAATACAAAAAAAGATCTTAATTACTCAGTCCTAGGTAAAAGGTAGTACACCCAGTTCAGGTAGTATTTTTAGAAAAGTTACTTCTCTTTAGGCTTTCTCTCTCTTTTGCTGGATATTATTTCATTTTGATTTAGATATACTGACACATCTCTACCCCAATGTCTCAGAAAAGACCATTCTGAAAAATTCTTTAAATGAGAAACATTTTGGATTAAACAAACCCATCTAAATCAGGCAAACAATCTTTGTTATTTAATATACAGATAAACAAAGTGTTTGAAACTATGAAGCTGGACATTAAATCCAAGAAACCTGCGAACGCACAAAGATAAAGCAATTCTATAGACATTTTGCTACATTTTTTTTGAGAATGTTCATGTTTATTTTTTCTTTTTTTGTTGTTTTTGTTTTTCAGGTATTTTCACAGGTGTAATATATACAAAAAAGAGACAATGCCATTCTACTTAACGCCTTGTTTTCAAACAGTAATTCAAAGTTTATCCACATCAGAAAACGATTACTCCTCAAAAAATGATCAAACCAGTTCATAATGGCAAAGTAGTGGCTCCTGGAAAACTGGGCTTAAGAATTTCACCATTCCAACTACAACAAATCTGTGCTCTGAATTTTTATTTTTCACACAAAAATAAATCAAACTCTCTTTAAAGGAGGGCATTGTTGAATGACTTGAGAATTACAAATCTCAAACGGTTGCAGAAAGACTGCTGAAATCTTACAGTTGTTTATGCATATGCCCAAATAAAAGAAAATATGAAAGCATTAAGCATATAAGTGGAAAATAAAAATCATAACAGAAAGCAGTAAGAGGTAAAACAATTTTCTTCTCTATATACATAAATATTTTTACATGAGTAACAAGTGTCAAAAATACACAACTTTGAGTACAAAAGAATCATTTTAGCAATAGATTTGTACAAATGAGACTTGTGTAAGCAGCATGCTTTGACACAATGAATTAAACTGCAACAAAATTCAAAATACATTCATTTCAATCCTCCATACCAAAGATTTCTGAAAATGTAACATGAGGGGATACACTTTAGTAACAAGTATCATTTCTGGAGAAGAAGAAAATTATAATTGCCCAGTAGAATCAAGAAGGATCTATTTCAGTTTGTAAAATCCTTGGTCTTGCTCAAAGTCAACCCCACTAAGATGCCTCAGTAGCCCCAATCCTGCCAACACATATGTGTTTTAACATAAATGTTAGCAAGGTTCTGCTGATCTTGGCAAGATCACAGACAGTAAGACTGAGCAGTTTAGCAGCCTTCCAACTTGATCCTAGGACTTCAGCTGTCATTATCAAGGCACTGCTCTAAAGACAGTATATTAGACACAACAGCCCAAATGGTTCTGTAAATACACAATTACTGTGGGGATACCTTTATGTCACCTTGTTTCTGTTTTTTTGTTGGTTTGGGTTTTTTTTTGAATGCTCCTTTGTACACTGTACGCTCTGATCACTGCTAAAGCCTGATAACTGTGACTATTGTAACACCGTCTAAGTCACCTCTGAGTCTGGGCCACACAATTTGAGTTTCTTTTCTCCAAGTATCAGTAGATGCAGCTCTGAGCAGACACCTTGTTACAGTCAGTGTAAACAAACTAAATTATCAAGACAAATTAACTTTTTTTGATGTTTGAGTTTTCTACTTCACAGCCAGTACTCACTTACTGGAGATTATGAAATCCCCACAAAATGCTTTCCCCTCCCGCTTCAAGAAAGTAATTTCACTAACTTTTCTGTATTACTCATCTTATTTCCTTCTTGAATTACCATGTTTTATGATGTTCATTCAAACCTCTTACGTTATAGCTCTGGAAGACAGCAAAAATACCTGTTCCTGCCATCTGAGACAGTGTATGCTCTCACTCCATTACACTAGCTCTAAGCACAATTTTGCTGCTTTCAGAGATAAACCGGCATGACAGCTCTGAAACAGAAAACATGTACTAACCAGTAGTCCTGCTATCAATGTAAATGTAATTGAGAAATAAAAGCTGTACTGCAAAGACACGCTGAAACACTGTTTTACAGTGGAACTCCTTTACTGTCTGTCATTTTGTTCAGAAAAATCCATACAAACATCAGTGAAGTTGACAAGGAATGGAAAGCAGACATCAGTAACACTGTCACTGCCTGGGTGCCTTTACATGTAACCCACAATCTCAGCTAGCAGCTTTTTTCAAAAAAATGAAGTTACTAAATTAAAATCTGTCCCTTTTATACTCCTAAAATTTAAATATTGCCAACATTTTTACAGATAGTTATTGATGAGAACAACAGAGGTAAAACTGTTAAATAAGTTCTTCACTGAAGACCTCAATAAAATCTGGTGTGTAAGTGTTTAGTTGGCCTCAGGAAGCCAGCAGTCCCTCAATATCCATACAGAACAGTCCATTTCCTTCATACACCTATCTATGTGTATGAAGGAAATACCCTGTGGATACATAGAAATAGACAAAATCGAAATTATTTTATTTTTAGGTACAAGAACAATGAAGAGGTCCCCGTGCTTTTGGGTACTGAAGGGGAGATGGAAGCAAGAGAAGCCCAAACCCTAGCCCTGGCTGATAACGTTTTTGTAGGTTAATCCTCCTGTACCTGGTTACAGACAGCCTCAAAAAGCCCACCGCAAGGATGCCCGAATGCTGTGGGCATTCTCCCCCAGCCCAAGAGCAACTGGAGATGTCACTTCAAAGCCCAAACCTAAGTCTTAATTTTACTTACCTCACATTAAATATGCATTTAGCTGATTGAAAAATAAAGTATCTGAGCCATCAAGGAAAACCTTTGCCTTTCTGCTTTCCAGGCAGGTGCTGAGATAAACATTAATCACAAAGGTGGTCTGGGATTTCAGAGAGACAAGCAGATGCCTAATACATGAGAACAGCAAAGTAAACCCTTAAGGCAGCAGGCACCACAGGGGAAAAGGGGCAGCAAAAAAAAAAAAAAATCACTGTAAAGTAGTATCAGAAGGAAAAGGGGAATTTGCCTTACTTATCTAGCAAATTCTGCTGGCCAACTGTTATAAGGGGTAACGGCTTTAAACTGAAAAAGGATAGATTTAGATTAGATGTAACAAATAAATTCTTCACTATGAGGGTGTGAGGCACCGGGACAGGTTGGCCAGAGAAGCTGTGGATGCCCCATCCCTGGAATGTTCAAGGCCAGGCTGGATGGGGCTTTGAGCAACCTGGTCTAGTGGGAGGTGTCCCTGCCCGTGGCAGGGGGTTGGAACCCAAATCATTCTATGATTCTATGATTATCAGTTTATGGTTTTGGTCTAATACTTAAACTGGAAAACAAGCAAGTTGAGTAATTGCAGGAGGAAAAAAAAAAAAAAATCCTACATAGACTAAGTCCTAGACCCAACTATGATTCATGCGCTATTTTTGTTTGCTGGTTTACCCTACTATTTCTAATTCTAGCCCAATGAATGCTTGACAGCATGATTTCAGCAGTGTAGAGCACATCTAGCCTTACACAAGCCTCACGCAGAAACACCATTACACCAACACAATGTAAATTGTAGGTCTGAAGTCACAATTTCAGATAGGCCTTCAGTCACACCACCACGTCTGGATAGCTTGTAACAGCCTAAAGTAAGAGCTACAGCCACCCTTTCCCCCTGGGACAATTTTCACATGACCTCTATTTTTCTAAATCTTGTGTTAGCCTAAAACTCAGGACATGGTATTTTCATTGCTATCTTTCCCTTTCATTCCTCCATTTTCTCCTTCCAACTCCCCTGATAACTGAGCAGTTAATATTACTTCTGATCAATTGTTAGAAAAAAGCAAATCTATGACTGTACGTGTAGTTATACCAACATAAATTGCCCTCCTAGAGCTTACATGGGTCTTTCATTGAAATTTACCAATATAACAAATAAATATTAATAATAATAATAATACCCCTTCAATACAGAACAAAATATTCCAATGAACAATGCCTATAGTAAATTTTGTAAAGTGCACAAAAATATTAATGGCAATATTAAAAAAAAGGAAAAAGTTTTCTGGTGTTACCATGAAAACTTCTGTTAAAATTAAATAGAAGTAATCTAATGAGACTTTTTGGCTCTAATATATTGGCAGACAGCAGCAACATTTTTCAGAAAAATTACACCAACTAAATATACTGTATCTTAGCAGCATAAAAAGTCCCTACAATTCAATGCAATTGCAGGCCTAGTAAGCATGAACCTGACAAAGTGTTACAAATGCAGTTTTCATTTAAAAGAATGGATTTCCATGGAATCCTAGAGGTAACATTTGTTATTTTGTTTACATTGTATTCTGGTAGTAAACCTAACTATAACAAATCACTTTCCCTCCCTCTGTCTTTCCTCCCAAAATTGCACAGAGAACTGGAAAATTTAATCAAGTTATAAAACATGGCCACACTGAAGAGGCCACACTAAACAAAAGAAAATTCAACCTAAAGCCTAAAACCAAATAAACCCAGAAAATAACAATCATTGTCAAACAACCGCAGCTTCATACTACTGACCGATGCTCCCCACACACATAGATGGCACTGGGTCGAATGCGCCGCCTTGTATGGCCAGGTAGCTGTGGCAAAAACTTGAAGTATTTGGGCATCAAGTCCAAGCACGCATCATGAAACTTCTTAATCCTCCAGTAGTAAATCAGTGGGTTCAGTGCAGACTTGAGGTAGCAGAGCCAAAGGAGCCAAGTGCTTATCTCAAAAAAGTTGTGCTTGTAGTAGAAGTGGCTGTTGAATGTGGCAATAAGGCTGTAAGTGGTGAAGGGCGCCCAACAGACTATGAAGACAAGGAACAAAATCAAGATGGTTGTGAAGGCACGAGTTTTAAAGCTCATATCAATATTCATCTGAAAAGGTCTCTGTAAGCTCATGAGACCAAGTTTGCTGGCCTGGCTGAGGCATATGCTATCAGGGTGGCTGTGGATACGAACTGCGTTGTGGCGGACGGTGTTGAGTATGCCCATAAAAGAATACAGCATTATCAGGAATGGAATAAAAAAAGAAATTAGCAAGATAACTATTACGTAGGCTCGGTAACCTGGGCTTGTAGAGTAGCCAAAAACACACTGAGGTGCTCTCGAGGGTATCTGCAGATTAGGATTCCCTACTGATAACGGAAAAGCAACGACAAAGGATACCACCCAGGAAATCGCAATGAGAATCTTTGCACGGTAAGGGTTCAGTTTATCTTGCCTCTGAACTATGATAAGAAATCGATCAATACTAATAATAAGAAGAATGGCTACCCCTTCTATGACAAAAAGCCAGAAGAACATGGCAGAGACTCTGCAAAATATATCCCCAAAAATCCACTGAGTGGTGATGATTGTTATCAAAGCAAAAGGCATGTTCAGCACTGCCAGCAGCATGTCGGCAAAAGCCAGGCTTGCTAAGAGGATGTTAATTGCAGATCGCATCGCTGCCTTCTGGTAGACCATGAGGCAGACAACAAAGTTTCCAAGGAATGAAACCAAAAGGATAAATATCATAGCAGCAGAAAGAATGATCTGGAGTGGCAAACTCAAGCTCCTGAAAACTTCTTGAGATGGCAGGATAGCTGTAGCGTTTACCAGGAAAGTACTTCTCTCAGTGGTGAGCACCACACCTGAACTGTATCTCAATGGCTGTGTTGTGCCACTATGAAGCAAGAACTGGGGAGTGGTAAAATTTGTATAGGCATTTTCATAAACAATAAAAGTAGCATTTGAGGTCCCAGAGTGGGCCAGCGTCAACATTGCTGAGAAAACCATTGCCTCAAGAAAAATGAAAGCAGAACCAAAGGTCTTCAAGGCATTTCATTTTGTTCTGGCGGTATCTTATTCCTGGTCATTTAACAAATCAAAATTCAGCGTCTGAAATCAAAGTTCTTAAAATCATGTCAGTATTTCCATCTGAAAAAGAAAGAAATTTAAAGAAACAAAGTAAGACTCTTTGAAACCAATGGGAAGCAAATGATCACTTCTCTTTCCTTAATGACAAAAGGATCCTGAACACATATTTACACTTCAGGCCAACACAATTTACTTAAGCACCAGTCACAGGAGTCTCATAGGTGGTCTTTTTCTCATAGGTATTGTTCCTGTAGTCTTGCTGATACTGTACAATACTCTCACTCACCAAGCTTTTTCTACTATAACCAGGACCGGAACACATTTGTGTTTGAAAACAAACTTTATGGATTAAGAGTTAAAAAAATCAAATCAGTATCTTCATTCAAACGTCCTAATCTTTAAACTAACTTCATGATTTTGTTTTGAAATTGCCTACGGCTGAAAACTTTTATAACATTTTCAAATAGCTTAAATAGGTAGACTTTTCAGTGCTTACGAAACGGGCAGATAGGCGATATTATCTAAGCTATGCTACACAATACAGAATCCTTGGTTCCATATCAGTCAGCAACAGCAGATGCCTCAGGGAAAACATGTAAAACATCCTAACCTGTTATTAATTAGTAAACAACTTGTCCACAGGACTAAAGTATTTCTCAATTTGTTTCATTTAGTGACTGACTCATATCAAGGTGCAGGCAACTAATTCTTCTTTAGTCACTACAACACTTCCCTTGCAGCAAGCTTTCCTGCTTTCACTGGTCTAGATATGACTTTGTTAATTCATCTTGGTATCCCACATAATTTAACCGTGTGCACCCTCTTTTCCCTTGTAAATCTAATGCTTAGAAGTTCTGTGAAACTCCCGTCCTCATTGTTATGCTGATACAATGTTTTTATAGTTTACACTTACTGTCTTCTTGTAATAACATACCACATGTAATAATAGCACACGTGCTGTTCTTATTTATAAAACACAAAGGAGTTGAGAGTTGTCTCCCCTCTTAAGTGCTAGCTACTCCCCTGTACCTTGGACTATTAAGTTAAACACCCCCAGACTACTGGGGCATCTGATCAAGCTGAAAACCAGAATTCTATGCCCTTTTAAAAAAACAGATCACCACGGCCAGAAACATAAAGTGAGATCCACCTTATTAATTCTGGATCACTGTAACAGTCACTTCAGGCTGTTTCCATGTTTTTAGTCACAAGAGGGATATAGGCATCTTCAGAGGGCAGCCCAGCCGCTCCACCTCAGCACATGGTGACAAGCTCGTGCTACTAATGAGAAGCTTATGTTTGGTAACACAAATCCTGCCCACAGTATTTATGCAAGTTCTGTTTAATATCAACATTGGACAAAAGTAAAGGAAGGAAGGAATGCTTTTATGAATTTACACAAGGACCATGTGCTTCGTGAAGGATCAGAAGTTTACTCTTCCCTGGCTAATACTTCAATGAAGAAATGAACTGCAAGACAACAAAATCTAACCTACGTCCCCTGTTTGGACTTCTAGTGATCAGAATGCAAGCCTGCTCAGGCTGCTGCCAGGGGTTCATCGAGGAACATCAGCAGTATGACCCGCTCCTCTCATTTCGTAGCACAGCTATTCCCTTCCCATCTGCAAGCTCCATCTCAGTAGATGGTTTCCCAGTGCCAGACCACCTTCAGCACTTTTTCTGAGAAAAAGGATTAACTGCTCCATCTCCTTTACTTTTCAGTGGTATCATGAAGGGATATTATTATAAATAAATATCCTAATTACATTGAGTCTGTGGTGGGTTGACCCTGGCTGGATGCCAGGTGCCCACCAAAGACACTCAATCACTCCCCTCCTAAGGTGGACAGGGGAGACAAAATACAACAAAAGCCTCTTGAGACAAGATAAGGACAGGGAGAGATCACTCAGCAATTACTTTCATGGGCAAACCAGACCCAACTCGGGAGGAAATTAATTCAATTTATTACCAATCAAATCAGAGTAGGATGATGAGAAATACAATCTTAAAACCACCTTCCCCCCACCCCCTTTTCCCAGGTTTAACTTTACTCCAGAATCTCTACCTGCTCCCCACGCAGCAGCACAGGGGGTGGGGAATGGGGGTTGCAGTCTGTTCATCACACACTGCTGCTGCTGCTGCTCCTTCCTCCTCAAGGACAGCACTCCTCACACTCTCCCCTGCTCCAGTGTGGAGTCCCTCCCACAGGAGACAGTCCTCCATCAACTCATCCAACATGAGTCCTTCCCACAGGCTGCAGCTCTTCACAAACTGCTTCAGTATGGGTCCCTTCCACAAGTGTCACAAGTCCTGCCATCAAAACTGCTCCAGCCCAGGCTGCTCTCCCCAGGGGGCCACAAGTCCTGCCAGGAGCCTGCTCCAGTATGGGCTTCCCACAGGGTCACAGTCTCCTTTGGGCATCCACCTGCTCCGGCATGGGGTCCTCCACGGGCTGCAGGTGGGTTCCACCGTTAACCTCCATGGGCTGCAGGGACACAGCTGCCTCACCATGGGCTTCACCATGGGCTGCAGGGGCATCTCTGCTCTGGAGCCTGCAGCACCTCCTCCCTTCTGCACTGACCCGGGTGTGTGCGGCTTGTTGCTCTCACATGGTCTCACGCCTCTCTCCAGCTGCAATTGCTCTTGTGCGGTAACTTTTCCCCCTTCTTATATATGTTATCCCCATGGTGCCACCACCATCGCTGATGGGCTCAGCATTGGCCAGTGGTGGGTCCATCTTGGAGCTGGACAGAACTGGGTCTATTGGCCACAGCAGAAGCTTCTAGCAGCTTCTCCTAGAAGACACCCCTGTAGCACACGCACACACCCCGAAACTGCCATGCAAACCCAAAACAGTCATACAAAACCCACTTTCTAGAGGTCTTCCTGCTTAAATGGGAGGAAATGTCACAATTTTCTATTTTATCCTATTATATTTCAAAGATTGTTAAACTCAGCAAGAGTATACTAAGCTATGTACGTTGACATTTTGCAAAAACGCTGACTTCTGTCAACTTTATTCTAGACTTTCTCTCCATTGTCTTCCTTTCATTTTTATTTTACAGTAACTCTTCTAGAGGAAACCTCAATGTTAATTACAGGCTAAAGCATATAGAGCAGCTAAAACTCTTCTTTCTTTGGTCTTTATAAACCTTTCCGTTACTAGTCTTCTTAACATATCTGTTAGAATAAGATCTGTAAACAACAGCAGAAAGGTTAACACACCTTTCCAGGATAAAGAAACAAGGACTTAGACAACAAACATGAAAATCTCACCCAAAGTTCCACCAAGGTTTACGACTCTGCAAGCCAAGCACACTGAAGAAGGAAGGAAGCTGTAGAGTTCTGCAGGGACTGAAAAAGAGCATTAATTCAACAAATAATTCTGCATTTAAAATCATGAAGTACAGAAAATTAGATCCCCAGGGCAGTATATTTTAGAGCTCTGTAAGCAATAAGCCAGCAAAGGTAACTTGCATTTCTGATTGGTTTTGACAAGGTCTCTTCACCAAGGCTCTAAAAAAACCTAATCTGCCACTAGATAAATGTAAAGCCCTCCCACAAACAATGATCAGTTTAAAATAGGAAACAAAAGGAGCAGTTTGTTTTGCCATGAAAAAAGGTCACTAGGAATGATCCTACAATGAAAATCTATACTGTCATTCACGATCTTCAACCTATAGGGGAGAAGAGGGAAATGTGAAACCACTACATTTGCTGATGATGAACATGAACTGTTTTTCAGAACAATTTAAGATAAACAAAGGTCAACTCTAAACAGGTACAGAGGGATCTCATGACAGTTAGCGACAAGCTAACAGTGCCAGATAAAATTTGGTGTTTAGAGTTAAAGCTGTCCATGTATAGAAAAAAAGTTGTCTGCACAGTAACAGATGCTAAACCAATGATTACCATCCATTTTTTTAGTCTGCTCTATGAAAACATCAGCCAAGTGTTCAGAATCGTTAGCAAAGAAACCAAGAAGAAAACCTACATACACTGGATATTTATATATGCTACCTGCTACAATACACATCCATGGCATCTGTTACCTTCAGTAGTATGTCCAGTTCTGCTCCACCTGTTCTTTATTTAAAATTGACTAAAAAAAGCTATCATTGAGGTCTACAGAATTATTAGTGGCTCAGGGAAAGTGCTGTCTTTCATAAGAATAGGAAAAGCCAAAGGAATCACAAGATCACAGAATAGTTGAGGTTGGTCTAAAGGTCATCTTGTCCAACGCCCTGCTCAAGCAGGAACACAGAGAGTCAGTCGCCCAGGACCATGTTCAGACAGCTTTTGAGTATCTCCAAGGATGGAAACTCCACAATGTCTCTGGGCAACCTGTGCCAATGCTTGGTCACCCTCACAGGGGGGAAAAAAAGTGTTTCCTGATGTTCAGAGGGAACCTCCTGTGTTTCAGTTTGTGCCCATCACCTCTGGTCGTGTCACTGGGCTCCACTGAAAAGAGCCTGGCTCTGTCCTCTTTGCCCCCTCCCTTCAGATATTTCTATGCATTAGTAAGATCCCCCTGAGCCTTCTCTGTTCCAGGCTGAACAGTCCCAGCTCTCTCAGCCTTTCCTCACAGAAAAGATGCTCCGGTCTCTACATCATCTTTGTAGCCCTTCACTAGACTCTCTCCAGTATGTCTCTTCATGTCTCTCGAACCCAGAAGCCAGAACTGGAAATTATTATTTCACAATTAATTGTGAAAATACTTGCCACAGGATGCTGTGGATGCAATAAAGCTTCTGTGGATTTAGAAGGCAACTTAGGAGGTATTTCACATGATCTTTATATAGATGTCCATGTCAGGAAGAGGTAAACCACCCTCCTGAAGCACCTACCTCCCTCTGCTGACCGCAAAGGGTACATGGCCATCTGATTTGAAGACATGTTGCGCACATACATGCAATTACTTGACTAACTAAATATATACCACAGAATTTGCTCACTTAGGTTAAGTTTAAAGTTCTTTAAACGTATTTATGACATAAAATTTTCTACAGTATGAAGCTCAGCAGAGCCTTAGATAATAACGTGTATCATAAAAGCTCTAAAGAAAAAAAAAAACCCACACCAACAAAACTCAACAAAAAAACACAAAAAACCAACTGCAAGTGTTTCAAGGTAAAGAATTCAAGTTTTAGAAAGTACTGCTTTATCACAAATTGTCCTTCTAAACAGAAGGAATAGACAAGGGGAGCAGGAACAAAAGTGTTCTGCACTCCTAATTTAGTCAAAGAGATTGTGCTACCTTACATTTCTCAAGCCGTTAGCATCCAGTATATAGCAAAGGACAAAGGACTTATAGGTGTCTATAGACTATTCCTAATAAAACCCAGAAAAAGCAACTAAGAAAAATAATCTCATGTATGCTCTCTCACCACCCCAGCTCTCTAAGTGAATACCTACTTGCTATTTCATGGTTCCTCCCCTCTCTGTGAAGCTTGTATGCTTTTCTGCACAGTGTTAAGAGAAGAATAACCTCATGCAAGCTCCTGGACATAGCCAAGTGCTTAAAGCGGGAAGCAAGCATTAGCCATTTGGCTGCTGCATAATTCATCAGTCATATCTTCTTTTCAAGAAGGACGAAAGAGTGAGCGGAGACCAGCTGTTGCAAAGATACCACCTAACCTAGTAAGAGGACTGCAGGCTACGACTCAGGTAGAAAGAAACTCACTGAGTGTTGCTACCATGGTTATTGCTTCCTGATAGTTTCCAGGTAGCACCCTTCCTTGGACTGTTTATCACTCCGAGGTATGAAGTATCTTCATGCACCGCACACTAAATCTGCACTCTCAGATGTGTTTTGGAGTTACAATTACCTAACCTGCAGGCAACTTAGTTACACCCTTTTTAAAAGATGATAGCCAAGAAAAGTGATTGGCAATTCAGCCAATAAATTCAAGAGAAGTCATAAACACATTTTTCCCCTTCTTTTTCTTTTTCCTTTTCCCCTACTTAAAGGGCTTCTACCATTAGCATCCACATGATTATTAAACATGTGCCTCAATCCTTCTACCAACCCTTCCAGCTTCCTAAAAGTTACATAAGGATAGAAATATGAACTGAAAGAAGGGGGCCAAAAGATAACTTCACAGCAATTTCCTTTCAGTCCTCCCTCGCTCTTTGAGAAAGACAGATCTTGTAATTCCAAAGCCAGAGTCATTGCCTAACAGCAATCACATAGCTTGTAAATGACAACCATGCTTTGATAGTTTAAATAGGTAAGCTTATTGATGGTCAAAGTACTCAAGCAAGAGGCAGATACCTTTTTGTCACAGCATTCTCACTTTTGAAACATGTACTCTCACTGATTCTTTTCAGATGCAAAAAAGCTTCACACAATCACTTTTTTCCATTTCAGTGCTGAAAATTACTGGGTATGCACATTTTCTCTCAAGCAAGGTTATCACTCATATGCAACTTTTTATGGAACATAATAGACACAATTATTTCAATGAAGTACACACTTAAAGCTAAGTAACACACAAATTTCATTCATCAAATATAATTATTGCTAGAACTAAGGTGTCTGTTTTTAACGGCTTTTGAAGCTAAAAGGTTTCCATTCAAAATCTGGATACCTCAACCAGAAATAAAAGATCACATCTTACATGCAAAGCCGGCATCAGTCAAAACCAGTAACTCCAACATAGACAAGGAACAAAACAGTGCTGTAATAACAGTTATGTTTAATGCAGATCAGAACACACTATGAACAGCTGCCAAAATGTTTAATGATCTATTAAACTGATCTGCTAGAAGTAAGCATATTTTCAGTACTGCCCAGCACCAACATTTGGTATTCAGTACACAGAAATTATTCTTATTCAGAAACCTGAAGCTAGCAATGCCTGGTACAGTGATCGCATTTCTTGGGGAAGTTTTAAGTGGTCACAAATGGGAAGCTTCTGCATGCTTTATAGCTACCATCAATGGTTTTATTTTGAAGGCAAACTTTGGCAAAACCAATTTTGCAACATAAAAAAGCATTTAAAAAGCAAAATATGCTTAGGGGAAAATAATAAAATCAACAACAAACATGAAGTCCATGAACTTATTTCATTTTCAAAAAAAATTACGTGTTGATAGAAAATACTCAAGTATGTGCTCTCTGACACCGCATTATTGTACAAAACAGTCCAGGACATACTCCCCCCTCAATATGAATTGAGCATCATTTCCTTTGCCATTAAGCAGAAGCAGGAATGTATTGCAATGGAATCCTTTCTGCTAAAGTCAGTGCAAAGAATGAGTCAGAGCATAAATCAGCAGGGACAACATTCTTACTCACCTAACTGTTCCTCCTAAAAGGAACTAGCAGTTTTCAGTGTTAATACCTATTTACATATCCTAAATTGAAACTAATCAACTACACTGCATGAGTAGATGACCCATAAAACTATTCACAAGAGGCATTAGTTTAATTTAGGAAATTTTCCTTTTTTCCACTCTATAAACACTACTATGGCAATTTTCATAGGGAAGTATTGTCAGAAACAGCCACCTCTGCTTTGGGTCATTAAGTACAACTAATCACCCTCTTGAGTATATTTCTTTCTGTCCTTAATTCAGAGCACCATTAACTGTCGAGAAATGTCAGCCATGGGAATCATTATTACTATTCTAAACCACAAATATGCAAAATGTAAAGAATAAATCTATTTTCTTAGCTCCTTGGAAAAATCATGTTCTCAATTTGTAGATCATGTGAAAGGACTTAGGCAGTTCTAGGTTCATTTCTAGTACTGTCACAATATTCTCCCTGACTTCTAACTCTCACTGTTCAATGGTCATTAACCATATTCATGCTGAAGAGCTAACTGAATACTGTAGTACCTAGAACAACAGTAAACATTGAAAATACTATTTAAAACACAATTGAAAACATATTCTTTTAATTCATAGTCTCCACCTAATTACTAACATACAAGCTGGAAGCTTCCTAAATGCTTGCCTTCTGAAATTTTAAGTGGACCTTTGGATTATACATGCAATCACTACCTCAGTTTGACAAATAAAAATAATTAAAAAAGCATAGCATACCAATCCAGACAGGCTCCCATGAAAAGCAGGAATCAGAAGTCATCTTGTGCTGTTCTGTTCAGCACCTTTCCAAATAACCTGTCAAAAAAGAAAAAAAGTTGGTGACATACACACAAGGGAGGACAAGACCAGAATCGCAGAAGTTTTTCCTGTAATAAAACCTTATTTTTATTGGGTGAGGTAGAATATGCCATGTTTCCTAACAAAAGACAGATCACATGCCCCTTTCTTGCAGAAGGTATAGACTTTAGGCACAACTAAGGCATCAACATTTCATCAAGCAAGAGAGATCCTCAGCTATCGCACCTGTGGAGCATAAGAATCTCACCATTTAATATTCACATTTGCCAGGACTGGAGTAACATGTTGTTTTAGATATCATTCATACCCATTTATTTAATCTGTAGACAAGCACATAGAGTTAGCTTCCCTAAGTCATACCGGATCGATTAAAATACGTGCTTAGTATGTATTTTATCATCAGGATCCTGGTCTTGAGACCCCCAAAGTCTCTCAAAAAAATGTCATTTAAATCCACAGGGTGCTACTGAATATCACAAAAAGGCTGAATAATTTTCCCCAAATGGCAAAGATACCAGCATAATAGTATCAGAAAAACAAAGGGCAAGTAAACGGGTCTTAAGAGGAAGAATAAACTGTGAAAGTTTCACTGCAGGATCTCAGCACTTCCTTTATGTGCTCTTGCACCCAATCAATCATCAGCACACTGCTATTATGCCTCAAGTAGGCCCAGTTTACAGAAATCATTTTAGCTAACATAGCTAAAAAGCTGTATATTTCAGCATGACATACCTGTCGTTAACAGAGAACATAAATTTTCAGTGTAGCTTTTCAATACAGTCTCAGAAGGAAGCCCAAAAATTTCATTGAGCTTTGAAAGCCGTGTTTATGTCACACTAAAAGATCCCAGTGACCCCATTTATTTATGAATATTGTTTATATATAAAAATCAAAAGAACAAAGACACGGGACACAGACACCTTCACATGCCAGTTTTTAAAAGGCTACACAACTTTTAATTTCTGCCAGAAGCAGCTTTTGGAACATCTAATAGTCACCTCCACACTAGAGGAAAAGACGTTGGGATCCTTCAGGAGCAAGTTTCTAAAAAAATGCCATACACGGAGGCTGGAGGACAAACCAGCCAATGAGTTTACAACAACCTTTTACAAGGCAATCAGTAAGAACACGCTGTACTTTAAGACCACTCATAATCTCCCGTTTCCTCCAACCATTTCAGTGTGAAATTTCCAGAACCAACTTAACACGGACTTCAAACACCCAAAACATAAGACCCAGTCTGCCAGACCGATGCCTGCTGAGAAATCTGCCTTCTGCAGAACAAACCCATTATCTAGCCACAATGGATGCCAGTGTCTGAAAGATTTTTCTGATAACGTATTAATACAAATTGTTTTCCATTAGCACAAAAATCTTTACATTTATTCCACTGAACAAGGTAGGAAGGAAATATACAAGTCTCAGATTTTGTTATGTATAAAAGAGATAAAATGTAGCCATTAGATTATTACAGACTTTCACTACTTGGTTTGTTCCCTCTTTAGTGAGATAAGTATTAATAAACTGTTAACTTTCCCTCTTAGGCTTCTGAAGTGTCACAGCAGCAAGTAAGTTTGCAAGCAGTCAGAGGACTGCCAGGGACTAGGACGGATTAAATACAGCAACAACCTGTCAGATCTTCCCACCAGACAAGCACATTCCCTGACATGAGAACCATTTCTTCTCTCTACTCATGCGTTTATAGAAAGTATTTCCAACTCATTAAAAGTATCTTTAAAATAAGTTTAGAAAAGCATCCAAAACATCACCATAAACTAGAAAGTTCTTCAAGCCTCTAAGAAGGGAAACAATAAAAGCACTTTTTCAAAGTAAAACTTGACATTTTTACTAAATTTGAGTACCTTGCAGAGCTTTCTCTTGCACTGGGTAAGATTGCTTTACACAGTTTTCTGCTGGCAATCAGGGGTTAATACTGTTCTCATACGACATTCCTTTTTTCCCTGACCATTATAAACAATTAGTCAGGCTTTTTTTGTAAAAACTGAGGGCGAAAGCTCTGTAACCCTTCACAATTCCGCAATGAAATCTGAATGCAAGGATTCCTGTACCGGTGAGGAGTTCTACTTGTGGGATTACAGCCTTGATGAGATCAGCTTAGAGCTGGCAGAGCTACTGAGAGGGTGGTCCTCACCCCTTCCTCGTTCACTCACTCCTTCCTGAACCCAGCTCCCCAGACCTGAAGCAGAAGAGACTGGACTGAAACAGACCCTGGCAAGGAAATTTAAAAGCTTCACATTTCTGACCTGAAGCTGTGAGATGTTGGGGTACACCAGTCAAGGCAAAAGATCTAGATCTGGCTTCTATATACTAAGAAGTATTTACATTCAAAACAGTGCTGTGCTATACACAAGAACAGTGCAAAACTTGTAATTACTGATGATCTTACAGGAATTTGCATCTTATTCTGTCTATTTTGATTCCTCAAACCAGGAACTGTCTTTTCCACAGAACTGAAATAGTGGAACTAAAATCACAAAGACCTTCAACACCATTAAACTTAAAAATATTTCCCAGAAGCATTCAGATTACATTAAAGTAATCTTTATTACTGTATTGTAATAGTAAAAAAAAAATAAAATTAAAAAACCATTACATTACATCTTCACAACAGGCAAGAGAAGATCTCAAAAATATTAAATGCTTTCAGCACACCATCGCTTTTCAAATGATCCTAACTTTTGTTACATACTTTACCAACAGCCCTCTACATCTAGTTTTACCTAGTCCATCACCATTTTTTAGCAAATTCTTTTAACATTTTTGGGGATATTAAGTCAAACCATGGGCAAAAATAAACTTGAAATACTGAAAGCTTCCATTCTGCACCAAAAAGTCAGTCTATCAGAAAATAGTAGGCAAGTAAAAAAGCCTACTTCAAGTCAGAAAGCTTTAACAGAGTTGTCATAAGGCTATTTTGGCTTTTCAACTAGAGCCAACTTCTCTAGTATATTGTCTAATGGAAGACCGAGTTCTGTGAAGATGTTTCACCTTCGCATACCATAAGGTAAAGATCTAAAGGCTCCTTGTATTACATAACTCTTATCTTCTTTGTAGCGCCCAGTACACCCAACATACACTATTGCACTGCTTTCTGCTAAAAACAGGGAAAGATCAATTTTCTTATTTGTCATTAGTTTTGACAACAGCCATTAGCACACAGTCTTCTATCAAAATGCAAGGGCTTACAAAACTCATCTCATAAAAGTGGCAACCCCACCATCAACAGCATTCTATATTAATGGAACTTACTAAACTGCCTCTCCCACAAACACACCTGTTTTTTGGAAAAAAATAAAAAAATTAAAAAAAAATCATCTTCTTATGAAAAGATGGAGGGATGCTAATGGAAAAAATGATTAGACTGGTTAAATATGTACTCTTTTCACACAGTGTACTGCCCACAATATGTTCCTGGGATTTGGTTTAGCTCCCAGGGCAAAGTGATCAGCCCTGATGCTGCTTTTCCTACAGGGATTCAGCTCATGCTACAGCCAAATTTTGCTGCTGCCCAAAAGTCTTGCTGCTCTAATACAGGTGTTATGGATCTTACTTCTTCAGACTTCGTTCACAGAGAAGAGATGTTGGTAGCAAGTTAAATGAGGTGACTATTTCAGCAACAGAAATGAGGCTGCTTGCAGCATCCTGCTCTGAGAGTACTTAAAGACTGCAAGGGTAAAATTTACCTTAAACATATATTTAGTTTATATGCATATTTATGTATTTGTAATATATGCTTTTCTTATACACATTAATGCTTGTATTTCTATGTATATTTTCAATACTTATTAGCACCTCCATTCAGTCAAAAATAAACGTTTAATGCAACAAAATAATCTAAAATCTGTTTCTTTTTTCCCCAGATTTACCCTATACTTTGTTCTTAGTATAAATTCTCTATTAAAAATCCGCTACATGTTACAATAGTAACTTATTTTTCATAACAGAAACTGAGACTAAATAAACTAACTACTTCCTAACAGTTATCCACGTCTTCTAATTGTTTTAACAGCTTCAGAATTATTTTTGTCTCACGCCAGCCAACTGGAATAACACTTTCAAGATGGCAACTGTTTCTGAGAAACAATCCTAGTTAGAAACCTATTCATACTAGAGATAAAAAATAACAGTTAAATTGACAGTTCCCCTTCAGACAATTCTTAGGGAGAGATGGCATATTACAGACATTCATACCCTACACAACACAGGCATGAACAATTTCTGTACAGACATGACAGGCAGGGCTTGGAAGACACACCGTGAACAGATAAAAATTGATTAAATTTAAAAGCCAAAAATATTTAAATGAGTCAATCTGGTGATTTTTAAAGCACACTTCTGTTTTAATGTAATACAAGAGAGTACTATTTCAATTTTTTTCCTGTTTTTTTTTTTTTTTATAACAATGCAAAGCAAACAAATGCGCATCAACTGAAGGATTCAAACCCTTCATAGGAACAGTCTTTAAGTACCTTGTAATTCCCTGTTACTAATAACTTGACAGCTAACTGAAGGGATTTTGCACTACTCAGTGGTTTTGTGCTACTTGGAAACTATTAAACAAATAGTAGGCCAAATCAAATTTCACATGGAAAGATTTACAGCAATTCCCAGTTCACAAACCTTGTATTTAAGAAAGGCTTGTCACCATGGAAAAGCTTCTTCAGTAATAGAAGCCAGGGATTTTCACACTATTTAAAAAAAATAATGTTAAAAAACAAACACACCCACCAACCCATAATACACCCCCCCCCCAAAAAAAAAAACCAACCCCCAAACCCCACAAAACAAAAAAAACTAACCAAAACCCAACCCCTCCACCAAAAAAAGAACAAAACCAAAAAACATCAAAAAAAACCCAGCCCCAAACCTACAAAGAGAAGCATTACCTTACCAAGAAGAAATCACCCATTAACTCCTGTTGTCTGCCACTTTGGTAGCTCAAGGTCATATTTCCCTACTTAACTGAAAGCTGTTCAAGTATTCTCAATTAACTCATTTTGCAAATACTATCAAAGTGTTTCTTCAGTTACAGAGAAGCTTATTTGGTCTCAATTTCAATATGAAATTGATGCTGAGATCTTTCTGGAATGCATCATCCTGCATGCAGGATAACTAAACAGAACAACAAAGGTAACATATAATTTCTCATTTCATTGCAACTGCTCAGCAACTGCTTAAGAATTCAGACCAAGAGACTTGTATCATTTTTTAAGACACTGACACCCAAAAAAGCTAGTAACAACTTAAAGTTTATGAGCAAGACTTATAGGAAAACAAGCGTAATGCTGTCCACCTTGAGAGATCAGAAAATGAAGCCTTTGCCTCTGTGTTCTCTATAAATCTCTTTATAAACCCTAAAATACCATTGATGTTGAAATTAACATTATTCAGCACAAGACAGCAAAAAGAACACCTACAAAATCAGAAGTGATGCTTCTGTATTTCTAAGACAGGAGAAAAAGAGAAGTTTAAAAAAAGAATTTCAAACAACTGGGGAAGGTTTGCAGATAGTTTTAAAGGACCCTGTATCAGGATACTACAAAAGACATATTGATTGTCAATAAAAATATAACTTTAAATCAGTCCCAAAGAAAGGCAGAAAAGTTAAGTATTTCTGTCTAATCTTCAGGTTAATTTCTCTTTATTTCTATCAACACCGCTTTTCTACTCTGGATGTAATAGTCAAGCTTGTGGTAACAGCTCCTTTACACTCCCCAGAGCTGCTGAAAATAACTTCTATAGAATTTTTTGACTACCTAATCTTATTGTTTTTTCCATTGAAAAACTTGTTGAATTTAACATATTTCTGCAAAATCTCTACATCATTATTATTATTTTGTTTACACAAAAAGAGGCACTTTAGCCAGGTGTGATGGAACAAGTATTGTTATGGTATGGTACATTTAATTCAGTTCCCTCCAAATATTTCTTATCCAGGCTCAACCAATTGTCCAAGAGCCACAATGAATCCTTCAGAACATTTTCATGTAGCTCCTGTCTTCCTTCTACTATCCTTCCCTATGGGCACTCTGCAACAACGGTTAATCTGATCTAGGGCATGATCTTTGTTGCCAGCTTTCTCATGGGTCCTATAGCTCCTTCCACCACATAACAGGCTCACAGTTTGTCAGAAGATGAGAAAGTGACTTTTAGGAAAAGTGCAAGGCATCCTTCGGGGAGCAAACAGCCACCACAACAATTAAAATGGCTCAATCCTAAAGTCTCTCAGCGAAGGCGCAGTTAAAGATGGAAAGTACGCGCTGTGACAGCCACAGTCTATCCTGGCTAACGTTTCCAGTGACAAGGCAGTGGCAGATCCTGATCTGTATATGGACTGACAGTTCTGACATCAATGCAATAAATCCAGTCATATGACACACATGGAGGGAAACGTTATAGTGCACAATGCCATCTCCACAATGCCCTCTTTTGCCTACCTGGCTGAAAAGACCAGAAACAATTCCCTCCAATGTACTCTAAAGAACAGTTTAAACACTGCATGTTGAAGAGGTTTAAGGCTGCTAGAACAATGACTCATTTTCCAGAGTATGTTTTACTGAAAACAGTTTAATTTCAACTCAGAAAACACAGAATGGCAATTCTACTGACCAACTCTCTCTGTATTACATACTTCTTTGCCCTTCCATTTCATATTTAGCTCACAACCTGTCTTTGAAAATGGTAAGAACTTGCCAAGCAGTCTTACAAATGACCTTTCCAGATCTCCTTTTTGTTACAGAAGTAGCTATGAAGCTCCGAGAGGCTCAACCATTGCCTGTTCTCCTCCCAGCCCACTTTTATTCCTTTTCTTCTTAAGCAAGCAGAGCCTGTGAAACTCATGCGTATTCAGTCCATGGCAGTCACTCTGAGCAGATATGCCCCACAAATAATATGTCTGAAGAAAGTTATAACCGCTTGCCTGTATGGTTGAATTCACACCCTTGTATGCATGGGATACAACCTCAAAACAGCAGAGCAGACTCCTGTGTTGGGTTTTTGCGTTGCCCTTCACTATCTACCTACCTGCTACCACCAGTTTTTTTTGGAAGTGGGTGCCATTCTAAGTATAGCATATCTAGATACAGACTAGTCATTCCTCTTATCTTAAACCACAACTCACACAATGCTGAGAACATGGATACCATTACCTTCTTTGGTATTTCAGTTTCCAAGCCCATCAAGATGCAAGGGGACTTTAACTGCAGGAACACAAGGCACTTAAAAGCAAAACAAGCAGTGTGAAATAAGCACATTACTTTTACATCGGTGAACTTAGAAGGTCCACATCCTATCCATATGCTTTTAAAAGTCTGAGGTCTGCAGGTAAATCTGGCTATTCAGAACCCTTCCTGCCTTCTCCTTGTCCCATCCAGTCAGTCCACACTAGTGGTTGCTGTCTGTCCTCTGGGCTCAGCTTACTTAAGTCAAATCTCGATCCCTACAGCCACATGCTTAGCTAGAATGGCTCAGCTAAAATAATCCTGGCATATCAATCAATAATCCTGGTTTGGAAACCCGATACGTTTTCAGCAAAAGCATTAGAAAAAAGAGCCAAAGTCTCTTCTTGGGCAGAGCAACTATCAAAACCACAATTCAAATCACTTGCTCTGAGCAACTTCACATATGTAAATCAGACAGGTATAACATAGATGTTAAACAGGTTATACAGTAAGTTCAAAACCTGTAACTTCACAAGGTCCGTAACAGCTGTATCCTTTCCCATGTACTCTGAAGAATCTCGGCTTGCTTCCTAGTCCCAGTTTTCTCCTGCCAGGTCCTTGTTACACCTTTATCCACTGAGCGGTAGCTTTAATGATTATTTTAGTATCTGTTTTACTGTACAGCTTTTGTCCATTTTCTAATTTTAACAGCAAATTTTTGTTCAGTGACCCACACACCAGGTAGTCTGGTTGAGAAGTTAAGGTACCCTTTGTAAATACTAACAAAGCAATAAAAATTAATGAACCATAAAATACAGGAAATTAACTTCTCATTGCATCATCAATTTATCTACCCACCTAAACGAGTTTAAAATACCAGCTTCAAGCAGTCTGATGTTCTAAGGACACTTCGCTGCCACTTCATTTATAGTCTGTTTCCTTAGCAACACTATAATCCATCTGGCTGCAGAAACCTAAATTCCCAAACCATATCCTCCTGTACACCGGAAACAGGCTCAAAAACATTTATATTTTAAACAGCATACAGTCATCATAATTTGTGAGTGTATAAATGAATCCGGAAAAGCAATAATGTTCTTACACACACACGCAAACTCTCCCTGCTCTAGCTTGAATAAGTGATTCACGTACCGAGAATGGCACACGGACTTTAAACTTCCACGTGTTGCGTCAAGAAAGAAATGCTTTTGTAACAGTTGTAAGTAAAGCTGCTGAAGACCTAAGTCCTGGCTCCGAGAGGGAGAGATCTTGTGTATCATCTTCCACCAAGAGTTTCAGAAATGAAAACATTTCTCTCATGTTTATTGCACCATGCCCTGCTGAAGGAGCCTTCAGAACTGCACATGGTCAACCTGTTCTCTTAAGACATTTCTAAGAGAAATTATTTGAAAGACAGGAAATACAACACTATTAACGGCAGCCAGAAACACCCATCAAAAGTTAATCATGTTACAAAGTAGAGCCTCTTGTCTTAAAAATACTTACTCTTCAGGTTTTTAATCTAAAACTATAAATAGTCTGTGCAAACTAAAATAAAAATCCAGTCCCCACCAGCAACATCTAAACATAGTTAAGAGCATAAAAATCACAAATTGAAAACGTTCAGGAAAGCCAGTTCAGAGACTGGAAGGTTAACTAGAAGTTCCCCAACGCCATAGCCAAGCTAAGCTGAAACTAGGTAAAATCAGGCCCTGTACCACCAGGATGAATGGATACAACGTAAAATGCCAGAATGCATCTTAATCGTACACCCTTTTTGCACGAATTTGGCAACTCCAACCTGGCAGGAGGAAATTCAGTTCTTATCCAACAGGCGAATTAATCAGCTGTGTAGAGCAGAGCAACCTCCTCATCGCCTACATCTCAAAAGATCCATCAACAACAAGCCAGTCTTTAATCCACAGAATGATTTTGCCATGCAGTGAACCGTTTCAGTGATAAACCTACATAGCTTTGCCCGACTCCACCGCACGGCAGTGGCACATGAGTCCGTATTGCCTGACTTGCTGATAGAAACTGAAGAGAGATTTGAGCTTGCATAAATCAGGAGTCTCCTCAGGCAAGGCACCAAGCAGTGTTTCTCACTGCTACTCACTGGCTAGCATCCCTTTAGGAACTACTTAATACAGTAGCACTTACTCTAGACACCTGATGCTTCCTTCAAACAAGCCCCACCTGGCCATCGACTACAACCAACATTTTTCAGATGCTTTGGTGATGGCTGGTTCCAAGAAAGCAGCAGGCTGACTATATCAGAAAGAAGCAATTTTTCAAGTCTTTCCTTTCAGGTGAATGAAGAAATGGGTCAAATTCACAAATGCTAATCTAAAATCACTTCTGCGTTCAACCATACATATGTTATATAGGTGATCACAGCAAGTTCTCAGGGAACAGGCTGTTAATCAACTGATACATACATATATTTTGGAAAACAGCTCTTTGAAATACTTGGAAGACAGTGGTGTTGCAGTCCCCAGACTGGCTGAGTAGTGAACTTGGTAGGCCTTTCGGCCAACGTCTGGCAACTCTAGTAAATACCCATCAAAATGAAGCCCCAACTCAAGACCTTAATGGAGTCTGTTTGTTTATTACCATCTGGTTTTACACACACACACACACTTTCTTCCTACTAGGACTGAGACTGATGTCACCTGATTTCAACGCAGCTTTGAGGTAATCACATAAGCTTACTCAGCAGTCAGACAGAACATGCATTTCTGGAAAGCAAATTCATCTAAACAGTTTCAGAAATCTATTTTTATTTTTTTTTTTCTTAACAGTTCCACACCTTTACGTATCTATACGGCATACATCTGTACTGCCTGAACAATCCAGTCAGATGCATGCTTCTATGTAAGAGCTGCATAATGCTTTACGAGCGCACTCCACAATCCTGTAGTTTCAGAAAACTACAGAAATTGCCCTGTCAACACCTGACACCAAGCTACGCCCAGAAGAAATTCACCAGCCCCCCCCCTCTTCCTGGAGTTAGATGCTGGGATCCTCAGTATGCTCTGGAGCTTGCCAGGAGGCCATGAAACACCATAATGGAATTGAGATCATCCAATTGAGGAAGACCTCATTGTTTTAGAACCATCTTGAAAAATCACCAAAGTGACTGGTCAGCCCCTTACTAATGCCTAATTTGTATTCATTTATATTGGCACCAAATAAAGAAGAATCCAATTAATTATTTGACTAGCTGCATACCCAGGAACAGAGGTGGACTTTGAAAACAATGGAGAGAACAGAGAGAATATACAAGGGATATTACATCTTCAGCCTTGCTGATAATCGCTCAAAGTGTATCATCATATTGCCAGCGTACTGTGGAAACGCTTTTTCAAGTCTATCATCTGTGCTGGCCTTGAAAACATACATTTAGTCCAGTTCACTTGGATCTAGCAGTTTAACAGCAGAGTGGCATTACCTGAGATTTCATGCTTTGATTTCGTATTTCCAGAAAAGATGAATTCAGTCGGAACTTGCCTTCTTATTTAACCGAAATGAAGGGAAAGGGGAAGGAAAAGATGCTTAACTCAGTCAGCAAATGCACTCAGCCCTGTCCCTATCCTCACAATAAATGCAATGGAAATTTCTTATGGCAGATGCGGATGTCCTGATACCAGTAAGGCATAGTACAGCCTCTCCCTTCTATAAATACTCTGAACAGCATTTATAAAACAGTGCCTTTATGAGTCAGTATTAAATATTGCCAAATTTCTTTCAAATGTCACCTCCTTATCATAAAGAACACACTTGGAGCCTGAGCAGACATGCTGAATGAATTCAGTAGCGTGAAGGATGGAATTAACTTCTCAACTGTACCAACTCATGAACCCTTCACATCAGAAATAAGGCAAGAGGTGGGAGGCCCCACTGGTACTCAGTTGATTTTGCTCCAAAAAGAAACAGGTAGTTCCTCTCCAGGCCACACACAAACTTTTCCAGAGTACTCAATACAAGCATACAAAGGTCTGGGGTACCGGTGTGCATGTGTACATTGTTGAGAGAATGGAAGTGCAAACATAGCACGCATATTCCTTCAACATTTCATGGCACGTCTTTGGCTAGGTGGGGGATGTTTGGATTTTGGTTTGGAATTTTTTTTACTTTATTTCTTAAAATTGTTTTGGTAGTAAGACATAGCACAGGAAATTTGGATACAAATACAATTTGAGATCATTATCTCTGCTTTGGAATTTATATATGCAAAAGCATATACACATACAGTTAAGTGATACAGGAAATCAAAATATCATTAATACCTTACGTGCATGTATTTCTAAAGACATCCAGAAATATCATGTAACAATCCAGAAAATTCAGAAGTGACAACTGACAAAGAAGTCTAAATCAAAATGATCAAGTAATAAAAGGATTGTTAGAGTATTACCTACTGAAGATAAGAATTTAATCAACGTATAATATCATGTGTTTTCAAACTGCTTTTCAAGTCTTTGTTATAAAAAAAAGTCATCTATTTTTCACAAGATATCATACTCTTCTATCATTACACACAATGAACCTTGTACAATCCTTTGAAAGGGATAATTTTGTGAATTGCGCTACTCATGCAGAAAACTTGTAGCAATAACCACTTCTAAGTAGTATCACGTTTCAAAGGTCTAACTAAGCTTTAGAAAGACAGAATTACTGTTTTGCAATTTGCATTAAAAATACATGCTTTTTCTCCCACTTTGTTGCAAAGTTTCCCCCTTGAGCTCAAAGCAATCCAAACTGAACACCTCTTGTTTGTGACCTTTTCCTATCACTTTTTTCCCTTTTCCTGTTTTTAAAATTATAACATATCTTGTACAAGATAGCAAGGTAATGAAAATATTTAACATTCCTAAAGAGCTGAGATGATATAGGGATGAACAGAACCACAGAGGAAACACTCACTGAAGTTAATTATTAAGCATTCAGAATGGATTGTAAATAAAGCATGTGACCATATATTGAATAATGACAAGAAAATAAAGGACTGCAAAGGTGCTCACTAAGGATTAACCTTGCCTAAACGTAGCTGTCCTAAAAGCTGGATAGCAAAGCTAATAGAGCCATTGAGACTCTCATTAGATACAAAGCAGAGAGTTTGCTAATTACTAAGCAAGTAATTCAGCTATAGGTGGGATAAACCACTTTCCAGACAAGCTTATTCTTCTTCATTGACTGTGCCTGGAGGGCTAGTTGAGAATACCTCAGTGTCACCATAGTCCTCTGGAGATTATTCTAACAGATTCCTGAAAGGTAGCCTGCTGCCAGCGGGTTTAAATTTGCTATGCAGGGGTCCATACACCTAATGAGGTTGAAGAAATGAAATCACAGGACAAGATAGCTAGCTTTCAGAAGCTCAAACTGAAGATTTAGCGTTGCCTCCTAAATCACCAGCATCCATTCATCGCACCTAATAAGGCAGACACCTGCTGGAAAATACAATGCATGATCATGTGGGAGAAAAAAAAAGGAGAAATTTCAAACATCTTACCTGTTTCAAAAAGCAAGACCAGCAAAATATTTTTATCTTGCAGACATTTAAAAAAAAAAAAAAAGTTATTCAACAGATTTGATCAGCGTAATATTGAATAAGGTATGCAAGACTGGCTGGAAAAGAATTGGGTTTTATATGTTTGGCAAAAGTTATATATATTCCTGACAGAAAGCACGTTATTAAGCATTTGAAAAAAATCCACTGTTTTGAATGATTCTTCTTGGATTCTTCTTGGAGGTTCACAGCAAAGGATGAAAGACAATGCACACAAGCTACAGTATGGGTAACAGATTTAGCCTTAGGAAAAAAGAATTCATAGTGAGAGTAGTCAAACACTGGAACAGGTTAGTCACAGAGGATGCAAAATCTCTATCCTTGAGGATATTCAAAACTTAGGTGGACATGACCCTGAGCAACCTCACTTAACTTTCAGTCTGGCTCAGTGCTGAGCAGAGTGATGGCCCACGTGACCTCCTGAGGTTGTTTCCAGTCTCAATTATTCTGCAGTTCTACACTCCCGTCTCAGCCCACTTTGGCTACAACAGTGATTATTCCTTCACCACAGCCTGTTAAATCCAACCATGGGAATCTGAAAGCCTCTTTCCCCTTTGCTTTCTTGACCTGATCTGCTTGGCTAGCTGATCTGACTGATGCAACTAGAGGGCTGCAAACTAGGTTAGGATAAAATATTCTAACTGGCCAACTAAATGACTAGCAACTAGAAATTATACATAAAGCAACTACGAGAAGGATCTGGCAGAAAAATGCAGGAAGCAGCTGGGCAATAAGACGGCCCAGAAGAAACAGGTCAGTAAAATATTGCAGGGAAAACAACGTCACCAGACAGCATTGGCCTGTGTACAACAGAATGGAAACTAAGCCTTGAAGTCTCCCCATCCTCCGTAAGTCAGCTATATTATATTACATAAAAATTATGAGATAACGTGAGTCATTCAGTAATCCATGCATAAAGCATGCTATTTCCCTTTCCCTTCACTGTCAATCCGTTTATGGATCATGACCTACTACTACAGCTCAGACAGTATTTAGTTATATCAGTATTACAGTATACAGACCTCAATTGGTATTTAGAGGTTCTAACTCTGCTAAGGACCTAAGAAATTATCAAAGATACCTCAGGGGAAAAAAAAAATATTCATTTTGCTTCCATTTGCTTTAGGGATAAAAAAAATGCACTGGGAAAGTTACACACCCAAAAACTATATTAAAAAACTAATGCTATTAAAGTTTGAATGTCAAGCTCTTAAGACTTGAGAAGTAGCAGTTATAAAACTGCAATTAAACACTATGACATAGGCTTTAACAACATGACTAAATACTACTTATCCACGCAGAATCCAGCTTCCTTTAGAAGGCCCGCTGCTCACCAAAACGAACTGTTCAAAACCTTGCTTTCTCCACAATTACTGTGTGTCACCACATCATATTTAATCAACACAATTCAAACAGTGCTTTAGTAACTCCGAGGAGGAGAAAATCAAGAGAGACACAAAAATCATAACCATCTACTAATTTTTGTTGCCCAATTTGAGATGCTAAGTGCTCTGAAGAAAAAAACCCCAAGCAGATCCTAGATGGTATAGAGCACAGCTCCCAAAGGCCACATCATCACCACTTCAAAGCTTTAAATTTCCAGACACTTCTGTGCTTATGTGGTCTTAATATTCTTTTAAACACAGTTTGTGTATAATATACATCTAGATAGAGGTAAATTAGGTTACAGTTATGCAAGAGGGTTTTCTAAGTGCTATTCAAACCAGCGGGACTTCTCAGACATGTGCCTAAGTGTAAATACACCTTACTGAATCAGTGCTTTTACATACAGGTAGAAGAAAAGGATAGTTCACCTTTCTTCTAAAGTAACACTGAGACATTTCAATGTGTAAGATTTGTATTTTATGAGGTTTTATTCAAATGAAATTGACTGGAATTTCACTGAGACAAGCTGCCTGCTCAGAAAAGTACTTTAAAGCCTTTACCAAGTTCCATCATATACATAAGGTTTAGGTAAGTATTAAGCATTATCCTCAACTGAAAATGAGGCGACTAAACTTTTCTATTTCAGTTCAAACTGTGCTGCTAGCTAGGTTAGAAAAATTTTGGCTGCCAGCAAATATAGAGAAAAAAATACACCGCTCTATTAAAGTATTTTACATGTCTGTGAGAGGCAGTGCGACCCAACAGATCAATTTTCAATCTCAGATTTTACTTCTGGATCCTACAACTAGGATTCCTTAGATCGTTACATTTCCTCTTGCCTCAGTTCCCTCATCTGTAACAATTAATTCTGATATCTTTTAGAATTGCTTTAAAATTTATTTATGAGACTAGTACGTGAGATTAGCTATACATATTGATACTCAAAATGCAAGCACAGCATAAAGTACAATGCACATGCACAGTTTCATTATTGAACTGAACAGTGAAATACTGCAAAAATGTCAACCAAAACACACACATACAGAAACGTTACAAAGTACACTGGCTTTATTAGTTTAAGTGACAAAAAAAAGACAGTAAGGATGGTGGCAGTCCATAATGATTTATTTTAAACATCTATTCTAATAATTTTAACAGGCTAGTAACCTCTCCAGGCATCTAGAAGTAAATAATCTTCACAGCACTAAAAAAAATACTTGTTCTGCCCAACTTGCTACTTGTAGCAAAATAATTAAGAAAGCAGCAAAACAACATGAGAATGCAGGCCATGGAGCTCACACCTAGCCATCAGCATCGGTTATGGGTATGCACTGCCCTGGAAGTACATTCCCAGACAAGCAGAACAAGTCATGTAAGCCTTTCCCGATTTACCCCTCCCGTATGGGCAAGTGGGAGAGCCACCAAGCCTTCACCTACTTCCTCTTCACCCACCTGCACAAGTGGAGAAGAAAGCAGCCCTGACAACTCTAAGCAGCTGACTATGAAAAGCAGCTTTTTATAGTGCCAGAGATACTCAGTGCAGGAAAACTAGATCACTATGACTGAGCACAGAGTTAAAAGAGGCTACTTACACTGTTACTGATAGACTATGCTCGCACCAGTAAATCAAGCAATGCCAGAAGCCATTCCTGGGAAACGAAACGCAGTCACACAGACTGCTGAACTGCTACAGACCGGCACAACACCCTTCTAACCCAGGCCAGCTACAGCTCTCCCATGCAATTCTGAGGCACGATGTTGCATTTAACACAGGCCAGGAGGCAGTCCCAACTAGGAGCTTGTACTCAGCTACCCCATTCTGGAAGGCAGGAGTTTAGCAGCACTGACAAGTGCTAATCCGTGCCAGTTGGCTTCAGGGCCAGAAAGCAGTCTGGAGTGTATTTAATTAACTGGTAAAGAAGAGGTCATACCCTCTCCTAGGCTTTATCTGCTATTATTCTTAGAGAAAGACTTTGTAAGTGGCAAATGCAATGAAGCATACAAGCATAGCCTGATCAGCACCACCTGACAAGTCATCTACACATTGTAGTATACAAGAAGAAAATTAGAAATTAGTAGAGCTCTTCTTGGCTTCTTCCTGTTCCCTCTGAGCAGGCAGACCTTGCATATCATCAACTAATATTCACAGTCTCATTTATTTTCTCACTAAAAAAAAACAACTTCTATCGATTTATAATACTCTTTTATAGTAAGGCTACTCTAATAAATGAGTCATGCAAAATAGTGTAAGAAGTTCAGTTTTTAAGGGTTGATCATTTGGCAGTAAATATTTCAAATTAGTTATTTAGAAATTATTACTCTTCTAAGTACGAAACCTGCTTCTGTAGACTAAAAATATAATTACTAGCAAGTCTCATGTTATCCTGGAAACATAGCTACAACGATGTTAGCAAATACGTTTTCACAATAGAAAACTGTAAAAATACATTTGACAACTGACAATACAAGGCTATTCTGTGTTATCATACCCTTTGAAATCTCTTTCCAGTTTCAGATATCTAGAAATGGCCATTTAAAACTTCCCCTTTCATAATCCAATGCCTCTGCCACCTTTGCTGTAATGTTAGAAAGCATAAGATGTCCCACAGAAAATGCATTCTACAAAAGCCATTTGGCACTGTTTAAGCATTCGTGTTTTCAGTAAGGATAAAGAATTTTATTTAACAACCCACTTGGGCACGGATCTAACTTGCTAGCTATACCTAGGTTTAAAATATGCATGTTGCTTCCATCTATGCAAATCCACCGTTTTCTTGGAAAAGTGTTTTCACTGATTTACAATGAAAACTTCATGATTTCTTTAGCATATATGTGTATATATATTAGGCTGCATTGTACAACCTGACTTTTAAAACCTGAGCGTGAAGAAAACCGTGTGGAAAACCCAAATAAAAATTACATACTCGTTTAAGTAGGTGAAAAACAATTGGTATTTTTTAAGTGAGGCACTTCTTTTTCCCCAGGAGCGACTCCGCACGTCAGGAGCCACATGCACACCGCACCAGGCACCGGCCGGTTCTCCCCGACCGGGAGTTTTGCACACTCGGAGTCCGAGGAGCAGATGGCTGAGCGCTGCCAGACCCCCCTACCGGAGCGTCCCGCCCCAGGGAGCGAGGGGCGCCCGCGGCCCCGGTGACGGGCGGGGTGGAATTCGGCTGGGGCGCTCCGGAGAGCGGGGCCAGCCCACGGGGGTCAGGCGCAACCCGGAAGCCGCCCCCCCCCGCCGACCCCGGCCCCCCGCCGCCGCAGGACACCGGCACCCCGCGGCCCCGCCCGCCGCACGGCCAGGGGACGCGGCCAAGCGCTCCCGCGGGGGCTGCTGCGCTCCCGCCCCCGGGCCCCGCTCTGCCCCCGGGCCCCGCCCGCCGCCGCCTCCCCTCAGCGCCGCGGAGCCCGCGCGCCGCTGACCGTTGCCCGCCAACGGCTCCGGCAGCGCCGCCGCCGGGAGAGGGGGCGCCGGGCCGCCCTGGGCCCGCGCAGCCTGCGCGGGGCGCCGATCCCCGAACCGGCCTAGCCCGCGGGCACGGACTCCCCGCGTCCCCCCGGGGATGCAACTCCCTCCCGGCCCTGGGACCCCGGCTGGGGGAACCGGCGCGACGGTGCGGGGCTCTCAGCGGTCCCCGCTGCAACTGTGCCCCCTCCTGCCGCCCGGACCCCCGCCCCCCCTCGGATCAGGGGCGGCTGCACCCAGCGCCGCGGAACTGCCGCCGGCGAACCCAGCGCCGGCCGCGGCGCAACGCCTCCGCCTCGCCTCGCCTCACCTCACGGCGTGGCCGGTGCCCTGCGGAGCCCAGCGCAGCACAAGCCCGGCCTGAGCCCAACCCTCCGGGAAGTTTCCTGCCATCGCGGCGGCCGGGGAAAACAACAGCTTCAAAGCCAGGAGCCGGAGCAAGAGGAAGGGCAGCGCGAGCAGAAAAGTGCGGGGCATCGCTCGCCCGCCGCGCCGCTGCCGTCGGCGGCCGACCCCCGCGGAGGGCAGCCCGCTCAGCGCCGCCTCCCCATTCGCTTCGGCGGCGGCCCCGCCGCACCGGCAGCGCCGCGGAACCGCCGGGCCGAGGAGCAGGCAGGCGAGCCGCCGCCTCCCGCCTGCCGGCAGCCTCCCCGGGCCGCCCGTCCCGCTCGCCGCAGCGCCGCCGAACCCCGCCCGCGCCCCCGCCCGCCCGCGCGGCGGCTCCGCCTCCCGGGGGCGCGCGCAGGCTCCGGCCGAGCGGCTCCTGCGGCCCCCGGCGGCGGCGGGCGCTCCCGGGGGGCGGCCGGGGGGGGGGGCGGGGGGGCGCCCGCCGAGCCCTGCGCCCCGCACCGGCGGCCGGAGGGGCGGCGGAGGGCGGCTCGGCTGCGCTGCGACCGCCACCCGTTCCTCGGCGCCGAGTGTCGCGCAGGCTGTGCCTGCGGAGTTGGAGACGCCTCGTTAAGATGCAGGTAGAAGAGATGCGGAAGGCAGGGCGAGCAAGTGCGAAGGAGCCCCCAGCCTCCCGCCGGGCAGGGACGTCAGCGTGGTATGTGCTCGGTGGTACTGCAGCCCTCGTGTACCTAACGGGAAAATTACTACAAAATGCCTCTGGGGAATAACTGGCTCGATTGTGTAGAGTTGTGCCGGCCGGTCTTTAGGGACCGAGGCCAGCCTTTACGTCTCCTCGTTGCCCACATAGGTAACTCGGAGAGGAGGCCGGCCTGCCCAGTAGGATATAGTCACAGCACTAAGGTCACGCGGTTTGTGGTACTGGCAGCCGTATCACCCCTAAACCTGGGATAGGGTGACTACCGATGCTGAGAGGTGCAGGCAATAGCGTTATTTCAGGCCAAAGTCTATGTCATTCGGGGTAGCTTACTGTGGGTTTAGCTAGTCATTTTGTTCTCATAATTAAAGTATGTATTTTTGGCAAGACTCACTGTATTGTATTAAGTGGGTGTACAAGGATGTAAACTGATACGAAGACTATTGTATTGCAGAACTTGATAGCTGAACCAGTAAGTTTCATAATCCCTTTTCCTACTCAAACTGCATTTACCTGATTGCCAGCTAACAGGTCACTACATCAGATCACAACTGCTCGCAGAAAGTGGAACATGAAAGAATAAGGAAGGTTCTCATTCTCCCAAATGGATCTCGTGAGCATGAAGCTGATGGGATACCAGCAAAATGTCAGCAGCTCCATCCACTGATACTGCTTTGACTTTTGAGAAGTTCAGCTCTTGATTGAGTTCAGCTGCCCTGCACCCACAGAGCTATGGTTGAGAACCATAAGGCAAATCCAGAAAGGAAGCAATTCTTTCTGGCTGCTTTAAAAATGCTCGACCAAGTAAAATTTCGTCTTTATTCTTACATTTTCCTTAACAAGTGGGTGTGAGCACATTTTTTGTGGAAATTTCCTAGCAGAGGAAAATAGATGTTACGTTCTACTGCTCATTTCGAGTAGAAAGCTCAAAATGTGGGCTCCGTTTGTTTTCTGGGATGCACTCTGAACTCCTCCCATCTGAAATAAGCATAACTAACCAGTGAGAAACTACCCCACTGGGGCTTCTGATTTGTTTTGGTGTGGTTGGATAAAGTCTTTAAAGGCTTTTTCTAGCATAGGGGAGGCATGATATATTAATTCAATTTGAAAATCCTCAGATATTATCACTGCACTCCATCTTGTGGAAGAGGCAACAATACCTTTTAAAATGATCCTGTAGTGGGTTTTTTGAGTAATTAAACCTAACAATGTCTGGTTCTTACTGCCATAGCAAGGAACTACATATAGCAGTGGATACCTTCTTGTAATACCTTGTTTAATTCTCAATCTGCCTAATTGCACGCAATGGATTTGTGTAAATATGCCTTGGTTTTAGGTATGGGCTTCACATCTCCTTCTTTGCTTTGGAAAGGAGCTTTAGGAAAGCATTTGAAAAGTGGAATTTGAAAAGAGAAACTAAAGCATCCGTGGCTCCAGTTGCCACGGAGCACCCCAGATTTGGGAGAGTCATAAACTGGAAGAAGCAGCCAGATGGTGTGTAGGGATGGTGATCTGTGGGAGTATGTGGCTGGGGTAAAAACTCTGCTAAGCAGGATTGCTCTGTAGGGAACTGACTGGTTTGTTTTGTTTGTGGGGTGTTTGGGGTTTTTTTTACCCCTATTATAAGTACAATAATTTGACTGTATCTGGAACACTGTAGTAAGGATCACTACCTGTCTTGCCAAAAAATCCCAAACAATGAGGTTCTGTCTGCCCTCCCGAAACTGCTTTTTGTGGTTTGTGACCTTTTTCCCCTTTATATTCAGTGCTGCTTTGGGAAATCAGGATAGGTATTGGCATGACAACTATGCACCGTAGCAAAGGCGTATTCATACATTTTGTGTCTGGCCAGGTGCAGAGAAAATTGACAAACTTACCTGGATTCACAGCTATACAAGGGTTAACCTTGTAATAGTTGCCCTAGGACAAGCTTGAAGATAAAGCCATTTAACTTTTAATGAATAACTTAAAATGCAAAGAGCTAGTTATTCCAGCTGTTCCTTGGATGAGAGAACAAATGTTTTCTTGAGAAAAGACTGTGGAAAAGCTTAGTCATTCAGAACCAAAAGAGCAGGGGAAAACAGGTCTTGCACAGGAAGAAGTTAGGAGGAAATTCTATTGTACAAATGAGGATTGTCTGAATTACCTCACCCCAGAAGCAGGTTCCACAAGGAGGCTAAATTTAATTAGCAGATGTGAACTGGGCTTCCCCCCTGCCACCCCCCTCCCCAGAACTCTTGCAGTGGCAGTACTGTACATGCCTCTCCCCGTGGTGTGGCATTGAGCAGCAATGCTGAACAAAGCACCGTCTTTTTTTGCTTCATTTACTAGGTAGGGGTTTGGACAACGCAATGGTCAACTCCCTGACTGCTGATACGCTTTACTGCTCCAAACTGTGCTGAGCCTGGTAAGGTGCAATTGGTCTGGTTTGGGTAGTGCCTTAGCGCAAACAAGGCCTTGAAGGTGAACTGTCTGTTTCTGGCTGCTGTTGTAACAGTGGAGACAGGTCATTAATTCCTGAGATAATACCATGGGCAGGGAATCTTTGTTGACTACAGTATTTGTTAGCCTTTCCCAGACTCCTTGGTCATTTTCCTAGAGCAATGACTCATCACTTCGTCACTGCGCTGATTACATTAAATTGTTATTATTACAATATAAGTAACATAATACTTATGCTAATTCCCTTTGTGCGCAACTGTCAGAATTTTTGAAACAATCATCTACTGAAAGCATTCTACATGAGCATTTGAGCATTATTTAGACTTTTCCTGATAATTCTATTCATATTTATGATATTTAACTATTCAGTGTTGATTTTTAATATAGTATGTGAAAACTCAGAGCAAATGGTCAAACCTTTTTGTGAAATCATTAGTATTGTTTGAAGGGAAATCAGGACGTAACATGACAGCTCTCCAATTTTTACTAGAATTCAGCCTCATAGATTTTTTTTCTAACAGAACAGGCTAAAGAGTAATGTTGGAGCAGGAGTAGCCGGAAAGACTTCCCCAAATATAAATGTCTGCTATGCAGTTAAATTTTAATTTTTTTTCTAACAGTAGCAAAAAAACATGCAGATTAACAGAACAAAAATCAGATATTGAGAGTTTTATGTTTGTGCTTTTTTTATTAAGCAGTTAGTTGTATACAACCCCAAAAGATCTTGAGTTTCAAGGCTGCCTCTGAACTCTATGCCCCGAAGAAAAGGATTACTTCAAAATGTGGTATATCCAACATAAAAAACCCCACCTTATCATCCTTTTTGCATACTTTTTCTTTGTAATAGAATGAATCTGAAGACATGAAAAAACACAGCATAGTGTAACAACAAAGGGACAGTTACAAGGTCTGACCTTGGTGGAGTTACTCGTGTGCTTGAAGTTACACAAGTATTTTATTCTGCCCATATGTGGAATCCAAGCAAGCTCACCACAGTAACTGGAGTGGGTGAAGAAAGTCTGTGTGAGTAAGGATTATAGTGAAAAAGCAGACTGCTATTTTGAAATGGAAATTTATGACATTTATCGGAGAATTGATGCAGAAGGCTTGTGAATTGGAGCTGGGTTTGAAATGTGGCATGAAAATGCTTTCACGCCTTTCTCTAGAAGAGTGAGGTCCTCTAGAGCTGCTTTTGCAGTGGAGCAAATATCAACTAGCTATTTCCTCACAGCTTCAGTATTTTGTTTTCTATCTGGTTTTTATTCTGAGAGGAATAGAGAGAAAGAGAAAGCATGTGAGCAAAGTGTGTGTAACTGCCAAGCAAATGTAAGATCATTTATTATGTAATTTCAGGTGTCGCCACATGTTTGGTGTCTCTTGTCTTCTGTTCTGGCCATCTGACTGCTATTGAAGTCATTCCTCTTTTATTTCTCACAGCAAAAAAGGGAAAAGACAGTCAGCAAACCTCATAAATTCACCTTTCTCTCACAGGCCATTTGCTGCTTTGGTTGCTACTCTTTGCCTTTGAAGCAAGATAAACCAAAGCTCTGTTGCATCTGTGTGCCAACCACATCACCATGAAAAAAATGTTTTGGGAAAATCCAGCGTTCAGCTTCTGATCTATAAGACCCTGAAGTGTCTGGGCTGTAATTTAAGTCCTTCAGCAATTATAATCATTTCAGAACCTTGTGGAAGCAGAGAACATGGTACAGAATAGTCTCCAGTATGATATTTTGCCCCTGAAACTCAACTCTGGGAGCTCTGTATCTTCATCCCACATCCCAGTTTTAAGAAAGCCATGAGACTCACATTTGTCTTTATTTGGACTCCCCCATAAGAGAACCAGCTGACCTCCCCTTGTACTGGACATTATGCTGGACATTTTCTGATACTTCTGATCTTGGCAAGGAGGCTACATCCAGTATTACTAAAGTTGATGTACTGTTTATGACATTTGTTTTATTTTGTCCTTTAATCTAGGGAATTAAATCAGGGGGGAAAATCTTGATGCATAAACTTCCTAGAGAGGAACTATTAACTTCTTTCCCTACTGTCTGCCCTTCCCTGCCGCCAGTTTAGTGTTTCCTGTGCTTCCATGCAGAGGGTGTAATAAAAGAAGTATAGTCTTTCCTTTCCCCCATCCAGATCCCAGCTTTGTCTGGTTTTGTGAATTCACTATTCTGTCACAGTCAGGGTAGATTTATATCTGCTCCAGTTACTCAGTCCAATTTTCAGTAGAACCTTTACAGTACTTACTGATATCTTTGTTTTTAAAACAATTATTTTTACTGATAAAATAGGAATTAAAATTACAGTCTTTATTTTCAGCAAATGCTTTGGGTTACTTACATTATAGTCTAGTGAAACTAGCTGGGATGACTTTCCAACGTCTTAATGCAGGAAACTACCTCCAGTGCAGTGTCTGAACATGTCCAGTGTTTTGTGCAACTACGCTATCTAGGAAAAGCATAACAAATCAGGACTTCTGCCACAAGGCATCTTTCTTTTCTGATGTCACAAATTTAGTATTGCGAAATCTGATTCTGTGCATCATGTTAAAACTGTTGCCATTCATTCACCAGCAAGTTTAATGCTATAAATCAAAATGGACAACATAGATATCATTCATTTAAAAAAAATCTGATTTTTTTTAATTCAGAACCAAAGGCAATGCCCCATGAACATGTTACACAGTGACCTCTGCAATAAAACAGGTTTCTGAACTGTTAACCAATGACAAATGCTTCATAGCTCTTCCAGTTAAATAAAAATAATGGTGAACAACTCACTCATCATTGAAAGACAGCATTAGAGTAAGTAAGGTAAATGATTTATCACTAGGAAGGATTTGTGTTGGAATCCCCTTCTCTGAATTGGTAAATAACTTCAGCAAAGAATGAACATGAGATAGTGAGTTTAAAACAAAATTTTGTGTTCAGTGGACTTACTAAGTATATAAAACATTTTGCACATAATTTTCAGTTCTCTCTTTTAAAAAAGATATTACCCTATTTTAATTACACCTGGGATTAGCTGTTTTTTCAAATTCTTTTCAAGTTCTTTTTGTCTTAAATGTGCCTTACCATTTTTAGAACAGTACTAGTAATTTAACAGTGACTTTGACCTGTGGAGTCTTTTACAACTCGTACTACTCAGAGAGAAGGATGTCTAAGAACATGTGAACATGGGAAATGCCCCACTGGGTTGGCCTGGGGATCCTGTGTTTTTTCTCTGACAGTGGCAAAAGACCCTGGCACACATCAGGTACTTTGAGTATACATCAACTGAGGCAGGCTATGGTCTCTCCTCCAGAAATGCTCATTGAAGTTCTACTGCACTTCTTTCCTCTAAACTTTTTATTGGTACACTCCCTCACCAAGGCCCTTCCAAGGTGCAGGACCTCCAGATCAACCTCTTCCAGTCCCTGTCCCTGTTGGTTATTCATGTCACCAGAAGGAGGCTTGATGGGGGGATCCTGCTGACTGTGGGACCTGTGTCCATTCATTCCATCGTTCTCCCGCAGCAAGTGGTGGGCGTTGTCAGGGTTTCTCTGCTTCATGCCGTCCTCCAGTTCCTATCTCTGTATTTCCAGTCCTGTAACTCTTCCATTTCTTTCATTTGTTGTTTATTGCAGTTCATTTTTTCCTCCTTGTTTTCATTACCTTTGCTCTCTGCCTCCCTAAGGGGGCTTCAAGGTGTTGCTAATACATACCTAAACAGAAAATGAAACAGAAACAGCAGCAGTAGGAGAAACTGTTTATAGAGTGTGCACAAGCTTGGCCACCTTCTTCAGTCTTTTTCTTGTACGCCCCTGCCTTCCGTGGCTGTTAGGAAGGTAGATCCTTGTCTAGACCTTTTATTATCCATTTTTGGACTTACTGTACATGAACTTTTCCAATTCCTATTTGAACCTGTTGTTGGGATCTGCTTCTGCAATCTCTTTTGGCAGCAAGTCCAGAAATTCACTAGCTACTGTGTAAAGCCACCAAATGAGCAGAACTCTGCAATTTGATGGAAATTGGTTCCATATTCATCTTTTCAGCCACCTTCATGACTTTGTAAACCTTGATGTGCTGGTTTTGGCTGGGATAGTGTTCATTTTCGTCATGGTAGCTAGTATGGGGCTGTGTTTTGGATTTGTGCTGGAAATGCCATTGGTAACACAGGGATGTTTTCATTCCTGCTGAGCCGTGCTGACACAGCGTCGATGCCTTTTCTGTTCCTCACACCACCCCACCAGCGAGGGGGCTGGGGGTACATGGGAAGCTGGCAGGGGACACAGCTGGGGCAGCTGACCTCAACTGACTAAAGGGATATGGCACACCATATGATGCCATGCACAGCATATAAAGCTGGGGGAAGAAGAAGGAAGGGGGAGGGATGTTTGGAGTTACAGCATTTATCGTCCCAAGTAAACATTACGCATGATGGAGCCCCGTTTTCCTGGTGGTGCCTGAGCACCTGCCTGTCCATGGGCAGTGGTGAATGGATTCCTTGCTCTGCTTTGCTTGCGTGCGTGTCTTTTGCTTTCCCTATTGAACTGCCTTAATCTCAGCCTATGCATTTTCTCACTTCCATTCTTCTGATTCTCTCCCCATCCTGACACGGGGGGAGGGAGTGAGTGGCTGTGGTGTGCTTAGCTGCTGGCTGGGTTTAAACCGTGACACTTAAACAAGCCTTACCACAGCATTCTCCTTTCCAGTTGAAAAGTCTCAAATCTCGTAAGACAGCTACTCCCTTTAATCCTTTACTAATTTCAGTTGTCTTCTCTGTATCTTCCCTCTCTACCACCTCCTTTTCCAGATACCAAGACCAGAACTATAAAGCGTTCAGAATGTGGTTACAATAGTTACACTAGAGTTGAGGCAAAATAATGCTCTTTTACTACCATTTCAGGTGGTGCTAAACACCTTTTTTGCCTTTTGTTTCAATGCTACTACAAATTCACCCAGTGATCTCAGAGAACTTCAGTCTCAATAACTACCATTTCTTTTCTGAGTTGTGTCTGGTCATCAGATCCGGCAACACTATGTGACAATCTGTGTGCTTCAGAGAAAGCCAACTCATTTAGCCAATTATGTAGAGCTGTTAATTTTTAGAAGTGATGTTAACCTATACAGGTTCAGAATTCCGTTCTGAATCCTGTGAATGATTACTTTTCCAGTTCCTTCTATAATGTCTGAATATGTCTATTGGTCCCAGTGTTGTAGGTCTTCCAAAGTAGCAGCTCTGCTTTGAGCCAAGTGGAATTCTTATTTAAATAAGCTCAAACATATCTTTGGTATGAGGCAGACGAGGTGAAAACACTGTAGATGTTGATCCTAGATAGGAAGACAGCAGAGAGAGCAACTTAGAGTTACCTTTGCAGCACTACCCGAGTCCTGCAGCAGAAGAGTCAGCTTCTTCCTTTGTGGAAGTGATCAGACTCCTGGTGATCAGGTGTTTTGCATACTACGTTTTGCTTGGCATGTTAGTTCTTGTCTATTCAGTATCCCCATGAAACAGTAATGTAGGGCATCTGTAAAGGCAATCACACAGACAGCAGGCTGTTCTTTTATAAGGCTCTTTGCTGATTTAGTTTTGTCTTTTAAAAATCCAGACATTTTAAATCAGTTTTCTAGCAAATAAAAAAAGGTAGTACCTGCTGGTTTGGTTTTGGGTTTTTTGTTTTAGCGGGGAGGGTTGTAAAATATCCAAAGAATAAGTAAAATATTCATTTTAAAATTAATAATTTGTTACTCTTCTATTCTTATTAATGCTGATTCCTGGGGAAAGAATGATTGTTAATGTGAAAGTTCTATGTCCTTTTAAAGAATCTGTTATTAAAAGTAAACATGTTTGAAGAATCAACCCTTTGCTAACAATCAGCAAACTCCTTTCCCTTTTTGTCTTCAAATAGACCAGCTGACACCACCTCTGGCTTTTTATATTTTTTTTTTAATGCAGGGAGGAGGCAAAAATATATTTTAACCCACAAACTTGGAAAAATAAAACCATCATTTTCTCAATTTCATATCATGTTTGCTGAAGCATATTTCTCCTGATTGCCCTGCATAAAGTCCTTTCTAATATTATGATTGATGCTTATAAATACACAGGCAGTGAGATGGCAATCAGCAAGGAGGGAGAAGGGCTATGAATAAATTTAGGGTTGAAATTTAGATCATTTCTAGTCATCAGAAGAATTGGGTTCTGGAACAGCTTTTCAGCAAAATTCACGGTGGGATGAACTCTTTTCAGTACAAAGATGACATCTGTGATTTCCAGCTCTGCCAATTTAATCAGAAGGCTGTAACAGCCTGGAGTCTGTCTTTCTTGTGCAGAACAGCCAAAAAAACCCAGGTTCTACAGTGTTAGCATCCTATTCTTTATGTAGGGATGTAGCTACAGCTCTGTCTTAGGATTTAAAGGAGAAAATCCACGTTCTGTTCTGCTACACCTTGCCTGTGAGGGAGTGAGCTCTTACTGAGCTGTGGAGCTGTGTTAAATAACTTTCACGAAAGCATCTGTGGAAGTTTTAGACATGACTGCTTTTCTGCTGGAGGGCACAGTCATCAGAGCTGAGCCAGCAGAAAGACTTATGCAAGTGTTTCTTATTTGCTTCAGCAAAAGGTCAGCCAAGATTAGCTCAAAATACATTAAGGAATAGGTTAAACGACGGCATCTGACTGTGCAGAAGTAGATTAGGAGTGCCCACAGAGGCCGTTCCACAACTGAGCTCCAGAGGCAAGTGACCTCTGAAAGAAAGGACAGCAACAGCTTCTGCAATTTCTGTGGTAACTATCTGACACAGCTCAGTAGCTGTATCTATGCAACCGGTTATTTCTGCTGCAATCTGAATGATAGTCTCTGTGCAGTGAGGACCTTTGGAATACAAAGCTTGCAACATTTCTGGACAGTGAAAACACTTTGCTTCCAGATCTATGCATTCCCAGATGTTTTCCTGTGGCGCACTGAGAAATTCCTGATATATAGCAGGAAAAATCAATGGACAACATGGACTTGTGGGTCTAACTCAAAAACGGCTGAAGCTCATTTCTTCTTGGCCTGTTTGGATGCCCCTGTACCACACTGCTGGTCCTATGAGTGCTGAAGTGATGGTGAAAAGTTGTTTGACACCTTGACCAGTGAATGTCTCTTTCTGGCGAGTCAACCACAGAGATACCACGCAGCTGTAGCATGGCGCTCATGCTGGCGCTTTTTGCCCAGTGTATTCTTCTGAAGGATGACCAGTAGATGCTTACAGGAACAGCACAAGAAACAGGCCATCTACCAAATGATTGTGTCTGGTTTCCAGCAGTCAGTGGCTTACGGACTTCCTAAATCCCTTCTTTGTCTTAAAAGGCGTACGCCCCGACCGCTGTGTTAAACAGCTACACACGGATTTTCACTTCAGTGTTGCATTGGGATTTTTTTACTTCTTTTTAAATCTACTTATACTTTTGACCTCCATAGCATTTCACAGCAATTACTTCCATGATTTAATTATACATTAACAGGACTGGCTTGCAGGACTGACAGTCCACAGTAGCTACACGTTCCTCAAAGCCTGTTTGCCATTTTCATGCTCTCATTGCAAAGTTCCAGCCTACAGGGACACATACAGAAGCTAGAAATTGAAAAGATCCATCGTATCATAGTGTTAGCTCCAGCCTTAATAGAAAATGTTTCAGTCACAGCTTGACATGATAACATCAGCGTAGTTAAGAGATACAGCAGGTCTCAGAACAGTCTGCAGGGTTCGAAAACAAAACGACTTCTACAGCCTCCAGGGGTGTTTTTCCTCAACAGAACAAAGAGGGGAGGATTTGTGTTAGAGCTACTGTGAGCATCTGTTTTGGAATAGTTGATATTTTGAGTGGGCCTGTCATTTTCCTGACATTTGTAGCTCTAGAGGTATTTCCTACCCTTCTTCAGCAGTTGCTAGGCTAATATTGTGTGCATTTCTTTGTATATGCATTAGAGGTGATGTTGTTGTATTACTAAATCACAGTCTGTAGGTGTCTTCGTGGGGAATACAGCTGGTTTTCAGTACCATAAACATTGGTTAAAGAAGAGGCAATGAACAGTTGAAAGTTTACCACAGTCTACAAGTAGAGCTCAGTCTTAAACCATGAAGGTAGTAAATCACTGTGGTAATTTTTTAAGGATTGTGCAGGATTGTCTCTCGCTTGAAGTTGTTTGATCAATATTGGGTTTGTTATTTTTTCCCTAAAGCTTCTTTTCCATTTCAAAGAAATCGGAAATTGAGGAAGCATCACCTCACTTCATTTTAGAGCACATTAGATCATCATAGTGATCACGTCTAAGATTATATAAAGTATGAAAATAAGGATAAAGGAGGAACTCAGAATAACCATAAACCACTGAAAGACATAATTTGCTCTGGAACAATTCAGAGGAAACAAAGATCAGTTAGTTTGAACAAAAACTCCTTTGCTGTTCTGTTGAGGGCTTTTCCTAACAAACAAAACACTGTAGATGTGTATAATATTTTTATTTAGTGGTAATCCAAAGTGCTGTACAGATGATATATGGGATTATTTCATGCACCTCTAAAAAGCAATCTCAAGTAAAAAAATTGTAATTATTCTCTGTCAACAGTAATACACTGTATGCTGGATCAACAGTGTGGTTTCTGGATATCTGGGGTGTAATTCCAGCTATAGGCAGAATATATCAGCTGCTGTCTGTTTTCCTCTTGAGAAAATGGTAAGAAACAAATGTTGAAACAAATGCCTAACTATATGCTGGATATATTTCTCCAAATCAGTCCTCAATATCTGATTAAAATATCATAGATTTTACATTAAGTCACTTTTTTTTTTAATCAGAGAGAATAAATATATTACCTTTTTTTCTCTCAAGAAGTTTTAAATCCTTCAGTCTTGATAGTGGATGAAAAGCTTTATTTCTGTCTTTTTTTAATGGAAGTTTCTAAGCCTTATGGTTGTAGAGAAAAGATTAAAAGTCTGCAGCAAAGTTTCAATAATTGTAAATCAAATAAACACTATGAACCCCATATTTCTTTTTAAACTCCCTGATGCTTGAGGGCAGTAATACAATTTTTGGCAAGTGGGACACAAGATTTTTCTGTGCTTGGAACTGATAATATTGTAATTCCTATGTCTTTGTAGCCTTTTGTTGTAGATGAGAAATAACTTGGCTTGTGTAATAGCCTCACTCTGCGTTCCAAGAAAGCTCCAACAAACTCATTCAAATCAGATGACTCCAAACTTGAGATATTATTTTTATTCAAATGTATGTCCTTTATTCCAAAGTGCTCGTTCGGAATGTTCTGTGGCATGCTAAACTAAGAAACCAAACTTTTGTAACAGCTAAAATTCTGTAAAACTCAGTAATTCATCACATCACCTGATGAGTTTATTTTACCTAAATAGACTTGAAATGTCATACACATTTTAAGTAGCACACTATATGCTGTTGCTAGGTTTTAAATCAGGCACAGGTTTATAATATCAGAGAATGTATGTAGCAAGGACAAATTGCCAGTTTATACTTAACCGAACACAAAATTGGCAAAATTTGGTGCAGGGGAGTTATGTAAAAGAGCTCAGTTCTATCGATCTAGATCTCAAAGCTCACCTTAGGTGTTTGATATGACTTCTACTTACAGTGTCTCTGATGTACACACATTTCTAACTGAAGCAGGCCTTCCAGACTGCACACGCATGCCATCCACCTACCAGGCATATGGAGACTGTGGAACAAATAGATGCAAGCAGTTCTGCAATTGTTTGTTGGCTTTGGGAAACAAATGGGTGCCTGGTGAACCACCATCATCACCTCAGTATGTTTTGGAAGTCTGTTCAAAACTTCTCTTCTCCGTCCCCCCTGAGAATGTAAATTCTCATAGCTCAAAATATTTTAGTCAATATTCCTGTTTCATATGCTTTGGATACTCAACATTAATTTTCAGTGTAATTCTGTCCCAGGTGTTTGTGCAGTACAAAAGGTTTTTGTTTCTAAGTACATGTTTGCTATGGTAATTATCCCTCCTGCACTGTAATTCAAGCCTGAAAGTTGATTTATTCTCCGTGTGTTCATTGTAGAATTAAATGTGTCGTCTTTGTTACTGACTTACTTCTGACAAAGCTGATCTAAACAGTTGCAGAAATGTCTCATTGCCTTCACAGTTATGAGCCCAATTAACTTGTCAGCATTTTCCAATGGTTATTTACTACAGATTTACCACAGCTCTAATCAGCTATAGAGGTGGGAGAAAGGAGGATTAGGGTAGGGACTGTCTTGCCTTGCAATTTTCTAGTGACAAGTGTGACTGGAGCCTCATTTCACAAGTATTTTAGGACATGTAGGAAGTCAGGAATTATGATGGGTCAGAAAATCACGAAGAGGTTTGTTCTGTGATTGTGATCTAACTCTGAAACCTACTGAAATTAGCTTTTGCACTACTAATTATTTCACTCTTGGTTGTTTCAACAGAGATTGTCCCATCTGTCTTAGCATATTTCACATTTCACATGCAATTTTCTACCTAAAGACCAACTTTTGCTGTCTTTGTTCATTGTATGCTGAGAATACCATGGTTGCATGGAAAAGGTGAAAATCCAGGAAAAAATGACAACAATAGCTATTGTTCTGGTAGCATTAATCTCTTTCATATTTTGCTTCTTTGCATGTGTTCTGTATTGCCCAAACTAAATTACTGTAGGTTTTCCCAGGAAAAGTATCACACTGGATGTTGTGTGATTTAAATATAGCTAGAGACTGCGAGGGGCCTTGCTAGAGAATGGGCCGCTGTGCATTGCGCTTTCAGGAGCTATTAAAAGGAGCAGAGACCAAAAGCTGCTAATCTAGGCTGATACCTTCAGAATAAACATCGTGTTCAAATGCCTTCATTCTTCTCTAATGAGAATGCAAGTAGCGACTGCTCCTTTTGAGAGGGGACTGCCCTTACACTGAGGATATTTTTTCTTAACCTCGACCATCACAGTATCGAAGCATGGCCTCCTGGTAGGCAGGGCAGGATGCCGGTGGTGGCTCCTGGAGGTTCCCAGCAGCCTCTTCCAGGCTCGCAGTTCATCGCAGCCCACCGGTGACACCGTGGTACCATCTGGTGCCAAGCTGGAATTGCACAATCCGTTTGCTGTCAGGGTGCGTCATAACCTGTGATGTTCAAAAGGTTCAGCACTCTTTGGCAAAAGGCATCTCTGTGAGGGTGTTTATTTTCAAACCACTCAGGTGAGAGGAGATTTTTTAGGTCTGGGAAAGTATGTATTGTGTTCAAGAACCAAATCATGATGATCTGTCCATAGATAATTCAGTTGACGTTCTGGTTTTAAGATGCCTAAGGAATATATGTAATGAATATAAAACTAAAGTTGTTTCTTTTCTGAGAGGGCACTGTGGCTGAATGGAAACCATGGTAACTAGGGTGGCATATGCTGGTACCTTGTTCCTGAGCGATAAAAACGCACATAGAGTAGGCTTTGTGCTTAGCAACAAAACCTAATCAGCCAAGTTTTCAAATAGCCCTCCCTCCAGCCCCCCGTTACAGCTGCCATCCTTGTGCCATGCAGTATGTCCGCCCAGTCTTCATACTTTCATGTTCACTTAGGCATGCAATAAGCAGCACAAACTATATTTCACACAAAAGAAAACAATTTATTCTTGTTGGCCATTGCTTTAGAAGAATACATAACTCATACCTCCTTCCCTGTAGAGCTGTTGTGAAGTATGACACATCCTTGGCCAACATGTTGGATGTTCACTTTAATTAGAATATGTGCATCTAAAGAGTGTTGTAAACACTTGCTGTTAATAGCAAATTACTCCCTGGTATACAATGGGTACTAGAAGCAATTTTAATACATTTAAACCATTAAGCTGTAAATTTCAAGTCATGTTAGGGTAGCACACTGACAAAAAAATAATAGGGAAATTCTCTAATTAGCATACATTGGCTGCCATACAAATCATGTTGGCATGAAAAATGGGAATAATGCACATTGTACTCTATAGTGATGATTAAATATTTTCTAAACACTAAACAGTATTATACAAATCTTTGATATCTACCCTATGTGGTAAATCTGGATGAGGATCCAATTTTTTTATAATAACGAGAGAAAAGAGATAAAAGTATTGCTGCTTTCCAGTTGTTGATAGTACATGTTAAATAGGCTGACTTTCATAGAATCATAGAACAGTTTGGGTTGGAAGGGACCATCTAGTCCAACCCCCTGCAATGAGCAGGGACATCTTCAACTAGTTTACTCAGAGCCCTGTCCAGCCTGACCTTGCATGTTTCCAGGGATGGGCCATCTAGCATCTCTCTGGGCAACCAGTCCCAGCGTTTCACCACCTTCATTGTAAAATATTTCTTCCTTGTATCTAGTCTGAATCTACCCTCTTTCAGCCTAAAACCATTACCCCTTGCCCTACCGCAGCAGGCCCTGACAGCAAGTCTGTCCCGCTCTTTCTCACAAGCCCCTTTCAGTGCTGAAAGGCCCCAGTAAGGCCCCCCCGGAGCCTTCCCTTCCCCAGGCTGAACAGCCCCAGCTCTCTCAGCCCGTCCTCACGGGAGAGGTGCTCCAGCCCCCTGAGCATTTTCATGGCCTCCTCCGGGCCCACCCCAACAGCTCCGTGTCTTTCCTGTGCTGAGGACCCCAGAGCTGGATGCAGCACTGCAGGTGGGGTCTCGCCAGAGCGGGGCAGAGGGGCAGAATCCCCTCCCTCGACCTGCTGGCTTCTTTTTCATCTCACATGCGGATTTCCTCAGTACAGGCAGGTGAAAGCCTTTATACTTACCTGGGATCTAAGTGACCCACAGGACAGAGCCAGCATCTGACACAGCACGAGTTGATGATCCAGAGATTTTACAATCTCTCTCTTAGGAGATTGTAAAAAAGAACAGGAATATTATGTTTTCCAAATGTAGCTTAGCACACTTGAGTAAGCTTAGGCTGTTCACAAAGCCTAGGCTATTACATTAATCGTAGAATGGTAATATCGTGTGTGTGTGTACATGCCCTTCTCTGTTGTGCAGAAATAATTCTTATTTGTCTGTAAGCAACATATCTTTTTTTAAAAAAAAAAGTTCACTGCCATTTACTGCCTCAGGACGTACAGTGTCAGAGATTCTGTAACATAACGCTGTATCACTGTGTGTTAAAAGGAAGTCTCTTGGGTGTTAGACTAATTGGCTTTATTAAGATCATCTATACTTTAAGAGTGTTCTCACATGGTCAGATCAATAGCACATGATCAGAGCATTATCATGCCTTTTCCTGCTTGGAAATCTTCACAGGGTGCCACTTTACACTTTCATAGAAGGGTAACTTTCAATGTTTTTCATCCCTCAGATGAAAAAAAAATGAACAACAGAATCTTAACTGAACTAGCCTTATTTCTGAGAAATTTACAGAGGCCTCAGAGCTAATCTTAAGACCTAACTGTGCATATTTTTGATCACATGTGTCATTTCTGTTGGTGGAAACCTGAGCATTTATGTAAATAAATACGTATCTAAGCTGCAGGATCAGGACTTGAGGGTCTACGTCTTGTTCCATTCCCTTGATGAGGCTAACAGTGCCCCTCTGCACTGGCACAGGCTGGAGTTCACCAGATCTTCCACAGTCCTTTTTTGTGGCACATCAGAATTTTCAGCTTTCTTTTATCACTGACTTGAATTCAAGATGAACGCCTTCCAGAAAGCAAACTTGTATATGCCACAGGACCATCAGAGAGCCTTCCTGGAGTGATGCAAGTGATATAATGACAACAATTTGGTGTATGCTGCTAAGGCAATGATAAAAAATAGACAAGTCAGTCACTGCACCCAAATTTCTTCATATATCTGATGTAGATCTGAGGCATTAAGAAAGTGTGTGCAATTTTTTGTGTGGTAACTTTGTGAAAATGTGGGAGACTTGAAAGTAAAATGTCAACTTACTTATGCATATATATCAATACTATCAAAACAAAGATGCAAAGCGTCATAAATTATAAAGTTGATCTATAACAGACTTGTTTCCCAATATTTAATAAAGTTTGGGGCCTTAGAAAATTAATAACAACTATGGATCTTTTAAATGGAAACCATTGCTTTCATAAAGTGCTCTGACTCTAATGTGGATCCTGTAACCTTGTTACCAGAAAATGTTACTACAGAGAAATTGCTAAGAGAAGAGGAGCGGTTGTGAGCTTACATGTAATTTTTCTAAATTACTGTTCATTAAATAAAATAAGGCAATATTATTTCCATTGGTAAACCACAGAGAAAAAACAGGGATAAGTTTTGTTTAGATTTTTGCTCTTGTTTTTCTGTTTTCCGACTGACAGCTGCTGCTTTCCAGAGACAAATGCATTGCCTGGTATGAAGTATATACAGAGAAAATGCACAAGCTGGCAGGAAAAGTGATGGTGCTACTATTGCAGAATAATCCTTAATTTGTATATTTGTGTTCTCTTCAATGATTCCTTTGTCTTTCTCACCACTTATGTCTTATAGATGAGGTGGCAGTTAGCTCCCAGTAGGAACAGGAATCAGAAGGATGGTATTTCAATCAAAGAAGTAAAGCACAGATGGATGGAATCAAGTTTCTTTCCCCATAATTTTTAATGTTCTGGTCATGCTGAGAGACATTTGGCTGGGTGTAGGCAACACGGAGTCATTCTTCCCAGAGGCGTATAGCAGAACAACAACAGGTAACAGTCACAAGTTGCAAGAGGAAATTTTGCCTAGCCAAAAAGAAATTGCTTTTCCCATTAAGATAGTTAAGCACTGGAATGGATTGCCCTAGTTGTGGAATCTCCAGCCCTGGAAGGATTCAAAGCTTGACTGCACAGGAGAAATTACTGCCTCAACAATCTAAACTATTCTGTGACTCTTTTAATTCAAAACTGTTCCCAACACGGTGCCCATGTTTTGATGTAGCAAGTGGTCTGCCTCTTTCCCAAATTAAATGGCTCAGTTCTCCTTCCACTAAGATCATTCCTCATCTCTGTAACCAGTAGACCCCAAATGCCTGCACGGCTAACTGCACTTGGCTGGCAGGTTGCCCAGCCCCTGTTAAAATACCATCCCACTCCTGCGGGTCAGTAAGACTCCAGTACTCATTATTCCAGTGCCGTTGCCTTTGTATAACTTTGATGGGCTAAGGAAAAGCTCTGAAAGAAAATATGGATGCTGTTAATGATCTGCAATTTTAAAAGTAAAATGAAAAACTGAAATAGAAATACTGTAGCATGGCAAGAGACACATATGTAACAAAGCATGCCTAGGAAAAATCAAGATTAATTTAACGTACCTGTGAATTTTTTATTCCTCCTCTGTTGCTAGCAGATCTCAGGTAAAATAAATAAAATAATAATAGTTAAAAAAAGGCAATATTATTCCTGATGGTAAACAGAGAGAAACATAGCAAAACATTAAGTAACACTTTGTATGATGACTTCTCTAAAAGCTATGGGGTAAAGTATTCTCGCAGAACACAGCCAAAACAAATATTATTCTTGTTTTCATAGTTTACATTTAGGTGCATCCTGGTAAGTCACCTTCCCGAATGATGCAATCAGATCCCCTGAGCCCCCCTATGTCTCATGATACTCTTATAACTCTCATGGGGCACTTAAAAACTTCACTAGCTAACAACATAAAACAAAAATGAGGCCACCTGCAGTGTGTATGGACTTGGCAGGGCTTTGGGAAAAACTCTGTTTGGAGAGAGAGAGATTATTTGCAAGGTTTCAGCAGCAAAACTGCCTGCCTCTGTCTCCCCCGCAGCCTGGAACTCCATTTTTGTGTAGTGTATCTAGTGAAGGGATGCAACAGATAAGCTGTTTTCTCATTTTTAAGTGACATTTTTTCAGCTGAATCTTTAGATACCACTCTGCAACCATAGAAACAGTTTGACCAATTGAAATGCACACTGGATTTTTATCTCTTAAATAATCATTTTTCCTTATCATGGAAATAACTTGAAACCAGCAGCATGTGAAGTTACTTCAGATTCAAGTTGTCTTCCACCTGAAACAAACCTTTGATCAGGACTGTACAAATGCAACATATCCATGTCTAATGGCTGGTGTGGAAGGGATGTAGCATTTGAAAATCCTTCATGACACATTCTTCAACCTGACATCTGAATCTATTTGTCTACTGTTTTCCACCCTCATTCAGGAAGTCAAGATGATCTGTGCAGGGGAGGGCGAAGGAGGTGCTATCATTTCATCAAGGACAAAAGATTATTTTAGCAAAGGCCTTTCAAATTGTTAAAAACGGGGGGGGGGGGGGGGGGGGGGGGGGAGGGGAAGGGAGGGGAAGGGGATTGTCACAAGAGCCTGGGTTAAATTAAAGATGGAAATAAGCAACAGCACATCAAAAGCCTTATATAATTTATATTGATACCGTGTTCTGCATTTTGACTTTAACTCTAGATTTTCATCTTTCATTTTCAGAACTATTAGCAGCTAAGACAGAGGGAGCTGTTCACATTTCTCAAAGTATTGTTTTAGCTTGCAACAAACTCAAGGGGATTTGAGTAGCATGGTTCACACTCAGTTCAAGCTTTTGTTCTTTGCAAAGAGCTAATTATGCTTTTTTGGCAAAATTAAATATTATATTCTAGAGCATGACATTGTACAAGGGATGAATTCTGTAACAGGTTCCACAGCAGCAGAATTACAGAAAACACAAAAATTTGAGGATAAAAATCCAGCAAGGGTTTCCTATAGTGCTCTCTCTCAATAGAACTGTTTTTTCCTTAGGGTGTCTCTGAAACATTGTAGTTTCACCACTTTCTGAAGGCTAGAGAATTATGTATGTCATGGAGCCTAGATATCACAAACAGGTATTTATTTGTTGAAAGAACAGACTTGCTTTTTGTAGTATCTTCTCACCTTTTAATCATAGTTATGTGCCCCTGATAAAATTGAAATAATTTTTATTCAAAATGTACAAAATAGCAATTTCTTTTGAAAGGGTTAAGAAACCATGATTAAATGTCAACCTCTTAAAAGAGTCAAAAGAAAAATGGCTCAATTTCTCAAATTGTTACATTAATGAGAACTTTGCAATATTAAAAAAAAAAGAGCTTAATATTGAAGTATTGCATGTGCAGAAGTGAACTGATATAATTTGTCTTTGTTAAGTGACGACAACTGAATTAATTCCCACACAGGAAATCTTTTAACTGGTGACAACTAATTGAGAAAGGCAGAACACGGTATGAAATTTATTCCCACTTTCTTCCTCTGTGGAGGACCAAAGCCAAGAGAGTGGCATTATTTCTTCCTAAAGACATCTTCACTAGCCTGCTTTGCTTTGATTCATTGCTATTCAATGCACTTACTTCCTATTTATTCCACTTTCACTGTAGCTTTAGGTAGACAGTAAATCAGCCTTACTCATTGTACACAGTTAATTGCCTATCTATGAAACAAGACTAGAAACCTGACAGATGATACTCATCAACAAAGTAGTGGGGGAAGTGGGAGGACTAGATTTAGGTAAGGGTGGGAACAGTAGTAACTAGGATGGGATAAACTTTTGTTTAACAGAAGGCTTAGCATTTCTTTTTGAGATTGACCAAAGGAAAAAAAATAATTAAAAATCCTCATTCATTATTTGACAAAGCAAGGGATATCTTTGGTGTCTAAACAAAATATTTGGCATTCAGTTTGAAGTGTTCTTAGAAATAAATGTTATCTCATACCACCATACCAAAAATTACAACATAAAAAAGAGATTTTGGAATATTCTTTTCCCATCTCAAATCAAATAACTTGAGTGTAACGTATTTCAAAAATTCACAGAAGCATTTTGGTACCTTTGCATGTTCAGCTTTTTGCCCTTAAACTGTGCACAGAAAAACATACCTAATTTTAATAACTTGTTTCCCCCAGGGGACAGAGCTGATAATAGAAGTAAGTTGAATATATGCGGGCTCCAACCAAAGGATAGCCACTGATGCTGACAACAGTAAAGACTGTTTCTCCTTCTCAGTTTTAAATATACCTGTTTTGATTTCTTTTCTGCCACGTTAGTGAATTAAAAGTGGTTCATAAAGTGGTCTGCCAATTTCCTGAGCTAGCAAAAAGAGCGGAGGTGGGCTGCAGCGGACTGTAGTGCTGGGAACAGGGGTAGGAGTGATGAGGAATAAGTAAGGCTTCCCGCGGTGAGCGGCAGTGAGCCTTCCTGCACCCACTGTGCTGCAGCCCCTACCAGCTCCCCACCTCAGCCCCACCAAGAGGGACTCAAGCTCTGCTATGCTTGGTGCTCACGAAGGAAATTCACAGTACGGAGGAATTGGGCAACTAAGATAAGACCCCTAGTTTCCACCTTTTGGGGGGCATGGAGACAGCTCAGCTAGACTCCTACCTAACATTCAATTTCTGCTTCACCTTAAGGGGGATAAAAATGCACAACCCCAGTTTAACAGGGACCTAACCATCAAGCCTGTGGCATCCTTGAGGCTACAGTGCTGTGCTGCAAACACCAGAGACCAAGACAGAAGGCAATAAAGCGTGCAGGCACGCGAGGTACAGCTCCCGGCAGACCTGCCCTGCAGCAGCTCAGCACGGCCCTGGCCATCCAGGCTCGCTGCCCCCACTCCGTACCCAACAGGCGCCTTGGGCGGAGTCAGAGCTACCTGAGGCACCAACTGCACTGGGGGGGTTCCTGGGAGCAAAGTCCTGTGTAATTAGTAACGGGGCATACTTTAGTTCAGAGAAAATGCTCCAAAGATTCCACCTTTATCTCTTTTTTTCCTTCTGCCAGCAGAGGCAGTTATCACCAGCTCTGCGCTCACAGCTGCACCCGAGCTGCCAGCGGCGGTGGCCTTTCTGCAGAGCCCTGATCTCCCTCACGGAAGCAGAGCTCCCAGCTTCAACTTTGCATTCAGGCCTGCAGTTACAGCAAACCCTGGCAGGACCGTTTGCAGCTCATCAGCAACGGGATCCTTTATTCCCCGAGGGAACCCTGCTCACAGATGCGGCTGCTGCTGGGCAACTACTTCTAAAGTAGGGATTCCTCCAGCCACACTGTCACCTCCCTCAGCTTTCTGAAAAGTGGTGTCCTGAGAGCCTCAGTCCTACCAGATACAATGTGTTTTCCATTCCCGTGCAAGGAATCCTTAAGGAGATAATTATGGGGTCTATCCAGCCCCCAGTCACTTCTCTACTGGGTGATCCAGAACCGCTATTGCCGTCAGGAGGCCAAAACATCTCACCTAAAGACAGAGCTTCAGCAGTTCAGGTAAGCACACCCAAAGGGAATTTTGCACAACAGTGTTAGAAGAACCATCTTGGACTTATTTTTAAAATTCTCTTTCTGGCCACAGACACATCAAGCCCTGCTCTGCTCCCCAGAGCCGCAGGAACTCCCACAGCGTGCTGCCTCCAGTATGCTCCAGATGTGCTGCTGTTACCTTGTGTAAATCTAAGCCTCTGTTTCAGACCAAGAAAACGAATGTCAAGTTTCTACAATAAATTAATCCATGGTTGTTTTTTTTTTTGGGGGGGGGGGGCTCTTCCCCCCCCCCCCCCCCCCCCCCCCCCAGCAGAACACTTAGCTCTGATAACACAGCAGTACCTAAACTGTGAAAGGTTACAGAATTCATTAGACTTGTAGATTGCTGGAAACAGATCTAATAACGAGGCACTGACACAGTGTTTTGATCGTCAATAGCACATCATTCAGTGTACAACTGCTGCAGTCTGAAGTGCCAAATTCTATTCGCACCTGAAGCTCACCTGCACTGGTCAGGCCTCCCCTGCTGTCAGGCTGACACTGGCACCACCCAATTAAGAACCAGAAAAACACCTGTTTAGAAAAGGGCTCCAGAGCAGAGCCATGAAATGTGAAGCTTCATGCATTCTCAAACATGAAAGCCCAATGCTCGTATGAAACAAGGCAAGACAGCTGCCTATTTAAACTTTTGCATTTTGGTCTTGCTTTATGACTGCTTGAGGTCTGACTCAATTTTTCAATACAGAAATAAGATATTCCATTTTGTAAGGTTAGTACACACCTCTCACATATAAACATCATTTTCTTTTCTCCTTGGGTAAAAAGAGGTGGCTTAAAAGACTAGTTCCCTGTGCTGGAAGGCTAGAAAGATCACTTTTTGTACTGAAGTTCCCTCTGACTAACCTGCACACAAAGCAGAGTTAAAACTTTACTGCTTCACAGCTCCGATCTTGCTGTCTTGGCATCAGACTGCAAGAACCTACCTACCATTAATGCACAGTGAGACAGCACAATATTACTTAGTTTCACATATCCCAAAAGAGCAGCTTTTGAAGATGTATGAAAAGCTACATCCCTTTTGAAAATCTGTCCTATTCACAAGCTGTGCAGAGCAAAACATGTGCTCAGTCCTCTCATCTTTACCTCAGTAGATGTGCTGCTCCTAGCAGGCAAGAGAGCTGTGCAGAGATACAACAGGTTGGTGATCCTGAAAAGGCAGAATGCAACCAACATTGGCATCTAAGCTAGTAGAGACCAAGAGTGCAGCTGCATGCAGTTTTCATAGCAGAGAAGACTGGCTGGAGAAGGCTGGGAATAGACTTAACAACAGAACAAGGCTAGAGGAATGGGACCACGTCCCAGAACAGAACACACGGGTGAATAAGCTAGTGAGCTACTAGACTCCCCCTAAACAGACATCTTTTGGAAAAATTCAAGCCAGAAATTCCAGTATACCTGCTGGAATTCCCCAGAACAAATTCAATTTTATGTCTCACCAGGAACATAACCCTCATTTCCAAAGGAGGCTCAGCCTGCCCTGTGTACTCACTGTGTCTCCAGTGCCCAAGGCAGCCCTGACTTTATTCAGTGGCATTTGGAAAACTGATGTAATAATGCCACATATAAAGAAGTTTGTTAACCGTGTGTCATTTACACTAGAAATGAAACAGCTCCCTTACAGGCTCACAAAGCTTTTACTCGCTACACATTTTACATTAATTCAGCAAGAACAAAGCAGTCTGAGTGAGGCAGGTTGTTCCCTACCAAATGTAATAATTCTATATGGTGGCCAAAAACATCTGAGCTAAATTTTGTGCACTGCATGCATGGCAATGAAATATGAAAAATTCTCCAGACACAAGTACCAGAAAACTGAATTGCAGGTTCCCACAAATTGCCCACCTTGTCAAAACAGTTGCATGAAGAGTACCTCTTCCTTAAGCTGACAGCCAAACAGTTAAGGGGAAAGGATATGGACAGAAAGGGACAGAGACAAAACTAAGTTAGAAGTGTAAAGAAAATACCATTATTCTTCCAAGTAGAAATTGCATCAAAACCAGAAACCGGTAAGCAGGTAAGGTAACTGATGAGCAAAGAGTCCCTTGAAACTGGAAGAAAGGAAAAAAGCAGTTCTAGAAAAGATTCAACAGTGAGAATGGTCTTGTCCCAGACGTCAACCCTAAAGACAGCGTTATCTTCAAACACATGCTCACTTGAACAGAGCTTAAGCACACACCTGCCAAGGACCTTGCGGCTGGTTGTGGCTGGTAGCCTACAGAAGACAAGATGGTACTGTTGAGTCCCTGATCAGGGACAGTCATTTCCACCCGAGCAAAGAGAAAGATCCATGCTCCTGGATCTACTTGTGAGTTTTGGGCAAGTAAAGGACTCCATGTCTGAAGACACAATGAAAGCTAAACATTCAGATTATGGATAATTTACATAGGTAAAGGTACAGATTTTACATGATCCCGTACCATCAGCAATACCTGCGTAATGCTGGTTTGATATTGCCCAGCAGGTGGGGCGGGTGACCAGCAGAAGAATCTTCGCGCTGACAGCAAACTGCATTGCATCTGATTTTCCTGAAGTCAGTGAGCTGTGCTGGAGAAGTTCCCTGCTCCAGAGGAGCTTTCTGGGCCACCAGGAGTTCACCTGCATCCAGGGAGATGGATCCTTGGTCCACCTCTGTGCTGTGGGACCTGCCTGCGTTCCCACCGTGGACAATATATTCTGAGGACAAAATCCTGGCTCCAGAGAAATCAGGGATAGCTTTGCAATTATCTCATTCATCAATGAACAGGATTTTGTCCTGAAGTTATGACTGGAGCATTGAATGTAATGAGCACCAAACATCCCAAAGCACGTGCCTGCTCAAGAGTGTAAGCAAAGCAGTAGCGTGCCATAATGCCTATAGGGACGTTCTGTGTGAAACAGGGTACTGTAATGGTGTAGCCACATCACAAGGCAGTTCACAAAGGCAGACAAAAGAAACCAAAATACATACCACATTAGTCAAGGAGCATAGCTGAGCTGTTGTCTGATGCTGACTAGTGAGTTTTTAATCAACTCCAATACCTAAGGATTAATTTTTAAAGAAGGAAAGCACAGTATCTCCAATAATAACAGGATCTGTACCAAATGCATTCTACAGCTGTTTTCTGACTATTACCTTAAATATTACATTAGGATGAACAGTACTCAAACAATAAAAGTATTTCCATTACAACATTCTATAAGAATATTTTGTGGGAAAAAAAATAATGTACTGCATAACTCGTCTGCATTGGTTTCAGAGCGCAGCTCTGTCCGCGTTACATTACAGCAAGAATGACAACCCTATCTCCAATCCACACATCCAAAGACTAACAATTCCCAATTTTTATACAGTGCTCTTAGCTGTCATCTTCTACTGAGGTATGGCATTAAGTACTTCAGAAATTAATCAAGCAAAACCTTGAAAACGCTGTGACAAACTGTACTGTAAATACCTTGTTCCATCTCAGAGAAGTAGAAAAAATCTTGCTGTGAAATAGCAAAGCTGATCACCTTCCTTGGTAAGATACTTAACAGACTCTGAAATCTAAGACCTGGCAGAAAAATTCTTTAAAAGGAAGTTACATTGTAGACCTGGTACCGACTTCCACCCTCTTAATAAATTCTTTGGTGATCGGCACTAGGAATGTTAGCACCGCATACATTTTTTTGTGTGTTTCTTTTGAATGAAGCCAACCGTAACGCATTTTTAAGTATCAATTCTGATTACTGCACCCCTCCAGCTTATCTGGAAAACATGAACCGGTTTTCACCACAGTATTAATCATCAGTGCAAAACTTCTTCCTTACCTATGCAGACTATATGTCTATAGTCACAGTATCAAGGTTACAAGCCACTATCACACAGTTTGTGTCATCCTTCGCTCACTGGAAAGGATGCTGTTCATCTCCAGGCTGGTAGCACGTGGGTAACATATTGTGAATGAACATGACTCGGATCTAGCCCACATTTGGATGTCAGACAAAGCCTCCACAGGAAAAAAGGGCTGTTGTAACAGGACAGGCAGACATTTACAAAGATCTACTAGTGGGTCCAATCAGTAGATCCATTTGCATTTCACAGTTACCTGTTAATTATAATATGAACCATTATTTCTCATACAGTAGGTGCCATCAACTGCTGCAGGAGACTGATGCTAGAGTATCATCACTCTTTACAAATTCACTGACAGACTGCACCTGGGGAGATGAGATAATTAAAGTAGATCAGAATAGAGTGTAAGAGGCACTACACATCAGCCGTTACTGTTCCAGCACCAGAGAGAGGCCTTCTGGCTATTCACCACCGTTTTATTTTGACACAGCTGAATATCCCAAATGAGCCTGTGGTTAATCTTCTTTACAAAGTATAAATACTATTCCATTCTTATACCAAAAAAATACAGCTGTTCATATACACACAAACCTTGACTAAGTCCTTGAAAGAACACTGTAACGTGAAACTACAGAGCTAATACACACAGAGCTCTGCTTTAGCTGAAGGCCAAGAAGTCTCTGCTAAGAAAGGCAATCTGTTATGGTAAAGTTCTCACTAGAACTTGCGTGTTTACACTGAACTTTTAACATGCAAATGGGATAATCAGATTCATGTGACATGCTTTCAGACAACTTATTAGTTATAATCTGGTTTCCAAAATATATCCTATAATTGCTGCATTTAATTGAAGCCATCCAATATAGAATGGAATTGCTTGAATACATCTTACTGATATAAGGAAGCAGCCTTGTTGGATGACATGTTACAAACTCTTTTCAGACACTGAATATACTCAAGAGTAAAATTAAGACACAAGTGAAATCACAGAAGGTTTTGGTAATTATTTTTATGTTGGCTTTATAGCTTTTTTGGTTTCTTTAGGAAATTCCTGCACAGTGAAAGGAATGAAGAATTCCAGAAGAGAGCTGACATCCTTCAGTTCCAGACTGTATTCCACTGCTATTTTCTCTGCAGTCCATATTTGAGGATGAAGTTTATGATTATTAAGAAGCGTCAGAGCCTCCACAATGGAAATTTTGCCTTTGTGAACTTTCTTAACATCTAGCTCTCCCAAGTGGCCTAGTTTTGTAAGTCTCTTTTCCTCCTGTTTACATGGAAGATGTTCACCACCTCCATCTTCTACCTAATTGTGGGAAGGAAAACAGAAAGAGCTTAACAGAAATTCTGTTTACTATGCATACTGTAGCAGCCAAGATGTTTTCTTAAATATGGCATTTCCTATTAAATTTCCCCATTTTCACAGCATTTAAAAACAAATAATTTGCCAGCCTTGCTTCTTGACACAACACAAAGTGTCACGTTACTCCACAGCCACTCTACACACAATGTCATCCCCCACCCAAATTCTGAAAAGCTACCATCCATTGAACGGTAAGTATTGCACAGGCTCAGCAGCCCTTCACACAAGGCAAACTCCAGATTCTGGTAGCCAAATGTAAATGCAGATAACCTAATATCTGGTACTGATTCATGGCAAGGGAGGGGGAAAAAAATTGGTATCCTTCTGATAGCACTGGAAATCTTTTTCATATAGTCTCTCTTCCCTTCATTTCTAGATTTTAGTTTTGCATCTCAAAGATATCCCTTCCTTTGCTCTGTCCAACGAACAAGCTTTGCTGGACAAAAAGAAACTATTTTACAGCATCATATGGAGTTTAATTCCCATAACTACTGCAGTGCTCAGACTGTTCTCCCAAGGCCCTTCATATTTCCAAGTCATTTCCAAACCAGTTCTGCATTCCCTTGTACTGCCTTTCATTAAGATTTAATGAGTGAATGACATTGCAAAAACACCACAATGAAAACCTTTCTTAAATTTAAGACAAAGTACCTTTACAGTTACCTGAGCCCCTAGCCATCAATTAGGCCACAGACACTCTGTACTAACTCACAAGCTGAGAAAACTGATGTGGATGTTACAGCATCTACAACTGCATGTCTGTTTCTAAACTACAGAGGATGTCTGATGATGCTATCAGTTCGCCGTTTCTTCCTTTTACTTTGTGCTAATACTGTGCTTGGGTAATGAACAGTTTTTCAAGTCTTAATGAAATGATCTGCCTGTGGGTATCTGCCAGTTCAGGACTCGAGAGCTAGTGCTCTTTCACTTACCACACACATACCAAATACACAGATAGGTATGTCCACATACATGATACACAAAGTATTCAGGAAAGGACGGATGTGTTTGGATGAAGTTTTGCCTATTAACCATGCTCGTCCTAACAACTGCAAGCAGACACACCGCAAGAGCAAGCCTGGCATGGCAGCAGAGCAGGCACAGAATCAAGTACTGAGACTTGTTCCACTTTTGGCTTTTTCTCAAATCTCTCTTGACAGGCTTACAATGACTATTGAAAGATACAGAAATTAGACCTTCAGTGCTTCAAGATTAGAATCCTAACCTCTATCATGAAAATTAAGGATAGAGGTTACTTGGAAAGTTCAGGGAGAGACTGCAGAAATCTGTTTAAATTTTAAGTACTTCTAGTCTTGAATACAAGGTACTATGAAAATGGCAAATTTGAGAGACTTAGGAATTTTATTGCTAGATGACTAGAAAACTTTTATTACCGAATAAAGCAGCTAGAATAAAGTGTCCAATAATCCATCAGGAAAAACATACAAGCCATAATGTAGCATGGTGGAAAACAGGAGCCTGAACCCCAGTCTGCATTTTACTGGAAGGGGTATGCTTTGCCTTCTAAGTCAAATACTGCAGCTATTGACAACAAGGAAACTGATCACCAAACAATCCCAAGAGGTTATGCAGAAAAAAAATAAGGCACTTCCTCAGCTGCATAAGGAAAAGTCTCTACACAGTATGACATTAACACCAGTAAAGACTCCACTAAAACATCAGTGTCTGTCCTCTAACCACATTCAGGCTCCCATAGTAGTTCCAATGTCTTTTCTTCTAACAGCTCTATGAGAGATCTCTGGCAAACTCCTGCATCTTTGCAAAAGGCTGGCCAGCTGTTCTTCTGCCTTAAAGGAAGCAGAAGTAGGACTTTAGGTGAAGAACAAAGTTAAGATCAATGTGGTGTTAAAAAGGAAGACTGCATAAGCATTTAAAAGGTTGTATAACCACAATCTGTCACATGTTCAAGACTCAGGGTCAAACAGTCAGTCCTACCTATATATAAAAGAACAGCGATGAAAACATCACTTTTATCTATAAAAAAAAGGTAGGGTTTAGGCAGTAACAGAGCATTTTTCTTTTAGACAGAATCTGTATCAAGTTTGAAAACCGCAAAGCTGATGCAGGTGTGCCTCCTACAGAGGGTCATACTCACCCGCACAGGTGGATCTCTGGACTCGACATAAACATCTTTTAACAAGGTGAGAAGCCTATCGTCCTTTCTGTAAATTTCTTGTCGTATCTCTGGGTGGTCTAAAGGCAGTGGGGAGCAGAAGGGAAGGGGAAAAAAAAAAAAGAGAGACAAGCCAGATCTGAGTCGAACTGTTTCCCTTTTGTTAGTTATGCCAGCCCAACCACGCCCGTGGGCCAAGGCGCGGCCTCCGGGCCGCAGGGTGCTTCTCCGAAGGGTTCGTCACGTAACGCCGCGGGACAGGCCGCCGCTGCCGCCGAGTGCGGGGCTGGCCCGGGCCGGCCCGAGAGACCCAGCGGCAGCAGCCCGCCGCCCCTAGCAACGGCCCCTAGCAACGGCCCCTAGCAACGGCCCCTAGCAACGGCCGCCGCCGCCTGCGGCTCCCAGCATGCCCCGCGCGCCCAGCCGCCCCGCTCTCAATGTCACGGGCCCCGCGCCGCCCCGGGCACGCGGCGGCCCCGCGCCCCCTTTCCCGCGCCCGCGCAGCCCGCACCCGCGCTCCCCCCTCCCGCGGCCCCGCCCGCCCCGCGGCTCCGCGCCGGGTCCCACGGTCGTCGCGCCCCGCCGGCGTCGCCCCGCGGCCTGGCGCGGCCGGCACTCACGGGCCAGCTCGTCCAGGCGGGAGGCGGGGTGCCGCGGCGCGGGCGTCGGCTTCTCCTTGCTGATCTCGCGGCGGGCCCGGCTCTCCACGTTGAAATTCCGGAACACGCGGGCCAGCCGCCCGCCCATCGCCGCCGCCGCCGCCGCCAACACCAACACCAGCGCCGCGCCTGCGCGGGCCGGCGCCTGCGCACAGGCTTGGCCTTGAGGAAAAGGTCGGAGGCGCGGCGCGGCCTGCGGGGCGGCGACAGCAGCAGCGGGAAAAAACAAACCCTAAAAAAGGCCGAAACAAGCGAAAACTACGGACGCGATGGTTCCCGCTTATTTCCCGGCGCCCCGGCGGTGTTTCCTCCTCTCCCTCAGCGCCGCCCTGGCCCCCAGGCCGCCCGCCGCGGCGGTGAGGGGCGGCGTGTTGGCCTTGCTGCGGCTTTGCTAAACGCGAGGGTGGCCGGAGCCCCCGCGGCGCGTCCCCCCCCGCCCGTGGGAGCTGGGCCCGCCGGGAGCGCCCTCAGGGCGGCGGGCTGGCCCGGGCCGGCCCTGGCAGCCGCAGCGGCAGGCGCGGGGGCCGCCGGCTGGCGGGGCAGCCCCACGGCGCGGCGGGTCGTAGCTGTCGCCGCTTGGTGTGTCGGCGGGAGCTGGCGGGCGGGGGGAGCCGGGCGGGCGCCAGCCGCCTGCGGCGCGGTGCTGCCGCTCGGGTGGCAGCGGCACCGCTGGGCCCCGGCAGCGGGAGCGAGGGGCCCTCGGCCTGTGTAACAACTCACCCTCCTTTTAAATCTTTTTTAAGTTTGTTATAAATTGAGACCACAATGGATCATAATCCAATTAAAATTTTATTAATTATAGCAAGTAGAATATGAGCAAAGACAGCGCTGGACGACAGGGGAGTCTGCGCTCCACCAACTGCCGTACTGAGCAGTTCAAACAGTCCCTTTTTATACATCTTTACTTCCATGTTCATGAGGTAGTGGAGTCATGCTTTTGTTGTTAGGGGGGGTCGTTTTCTGCCTCCTGCTGGTCTTCCTCCTTTGTCTCATTGCCCTGTTTCTGTCGGTTCCTGGACACCTGGTGGCATCCTGGACACTTGGCGGTGATCTTATCTTTTCACAAGTGCAGGTCTTTTCACAAGCGGCATCCTGGACTCCTGGCAGTGATCGTATCTTTTCACAAGCAGCATCCTGGACACCTGGCGGTTTATCTTATCTTTTGTTGTCTAATCTTTACATTTACATATGGGCTTAACATAAATTTAAATAAACAATACCCTAGTCCATAGTTTCTTACAATCCCCCCTTTTTCTTTTTATCCTATTATTGTTTATTAGATGCTACTTTCATTCTCGGCACTGCAAGCAAACCTTTTTCCACAATCCCAACATTTATCGTAACACTCACAAGGTAATACGTCACAATTACAATAGGCATAATTGCGTAATACATATAATAATAACATACAAAACCAAAACTTAAAAATAAAAATTTTCTTAACACATTCCCTTTTTTTTTTTTACATGCGTCACTATCATGGCTAGACTATAGGGATTTCGCATGCGCGGTCTTTCCAGATTTTTCCAACACATTCTGTGGGGCTTTAAAATCGCGCATGCGCATGCTCAAAGGTATACACGGACCATTCGCGTGACAAACAATGGCTACTGCGCGCCCAGATGAAATCCCAAACCCCTTTCCCGAGCTTACCACTCCGGTAAGTCTGTTAATGGTAACATTTATGGCACTATGGCCAAATGACAGGTCCCAGTTTTCAATGTAAGGTTTTTTACCACCAGACCACCACGTCACCTGCCAGAGAAGAAAGGTCTAGAGTGGACATTTCGCCCTCTGAACATTCTGTAAGGTGAGTGTTCTCAAAAAGTTTAACCTATATGGTTCATTAGAAAGAAGATCAAAATTTTATATATATATATATCTTTTTTTCCTGTTGCTGTTTAGGCAGAGGGTGCGTTTTTCTGTTGTCTCACGTCAAGAACTTATGGCGGAGGTGAAAAAGTATAAAAGGCGTTTCCATATCGTCGTCTTTGCGTTCCTGGCGCTTGTTTTTATTGCTATTCTATTTTTTTTTTTACTCAGCTTACATTATTATCTGAATTGTTAAGAGTTAATTGTTTCCAAATTCTTGTTGGCTATTAAAATGTTATTTTGTGTGTACATTTTGTCATACTACTCGCATTTGTTTAACGCCATCGGGTGAAACCATAATAGCAAATTGCATGTTAGTTATAACGTGTTGAATTAATCTTATAAACATGGAACAACACATGGCAAAAACAATAAGGTGACTAATCCACATAACAAATAAAATAGGATTCGTTTTACCCAGGGGCTCCCGAGAAGCCAGGAAAACAAGTCAATATTCGTCTTTCCAAGTTCAGAGGGGAACATGGGCTAACTTTCCTGTCTCTGATGTGATTTGTTTAACTACCTCACCATTGTCATCAATTTTCAAACAACAATTGGAAACATTTACTTTACCACAAACACCTCTTTCTTTGGCTAGCAGGTAGTCCAGAACCATCCTGTGTTGATAAATTGCATTTAACATCAAAAGCTTTAGCTGTTTGATTAATAATAATTTCCAAGACAGCCTGTAGACGAATGATATGATTCAGATTGTAGATAGGTTCTCGAGCGCCGTTAATAAGTTCATTAGGATTCCAAGTTGCAGGTTTATAATACTGTATGATACGTTGGGGTGTCCATTCATTTAATAAATATTGGTACCCCCTCAATTCTTGGGAGTCTGGAAAAATCAACTTGCCACTGTTGCCCTGGCTAATTTTCAAACACATTTCACATCGCTGAGTCACCTGTTTTATTACAGTATACAAGTTCTGCCCTATCAATTTCTGATTTAGACTTTTATATAAATTATCAGCTCCCCAATGCATCTTATTATGTTCTATTACGGCTGTGGTCCATATTAAATTGGATGGTACCACTATACGACCATCCCTCAAATAAGTCCACTTATTTATTTTATCATTCATGTCCTGAATGACCTTTAAGTTTTCTTTAGAATAATTTGGCTCCTGATCTGTACTTACAGTTTGGATTTTACCATCTGGTATTTAGGATAATTCCTTTTTTCCTACCTCCTCTACTACTTGTATGGCTTCATGGGCGGCCAGGCAGTTTCCAGTTTCCAAATCAGTGCCTTAATGGGCCATCTTATGTTCTTCCTTCCTGGACGACCCTCTTATAACAGAGGGGGCCATTCCTCACATCAAGGTCTGGCATGGCATATGTCCCCACCGCTCAGTGCCTACTGGGTTGCAGCCAGCAGCAGAGCTCAAGATCTTTCTTGGTGGCAAACACAGAGACCAACCCAGTCTTGCCCTTGATTGTGGTAGGAGGCACTTGACCAACCTTATTCCTTGTACTTTGTTGTCAATGCAAAGTTTCATTTGCACATCCCATAACAAGTCACAGTCATGGTAAAACACAGATTTACATTAGTAGAACTACTACAGAGTGTATTTTATTTTAGTTTTTATGCAATATTCCCCACAGCCTTGCTGACCAAGGGATATTGTTTTACCTGAACTAGGCAGGCCTCCTGTTTATCATTTCTACTCTAACAGGTAAAGCATTTTTTTCCTTACCTGGAATTTACTTTCAGATATACCTGGTTAAAGATTTCTTTTACTTCAGGGAGGTCCTCTCTTCCACTTTTCTGTTGAATTAAAGATAAGCTCAACATTTTAGTTAATTGATCATTTTTAACTTTTGGTTTCATTTCCCCTTCTTTAAACGTCTAGATGTTCTAATAAATCTCTTCCTAACAAAGATTTTGGAGATTTTGGCATTCTTATTTGTTTTCTTAGTTTGTACTTTAAAAGTTTCAGGTTATTTTCCTGGCGGCCAGCAGCTCCCACAACTGTAACAAATTCTTTTCACTGAAGTTTAACACCAAATAAGTTGGTTTTATATTCACCAACTTTTCTACATCACAATTACCTTAGTAAAAATCAACTCGAACCTTTATCCAGTCCTATTCACAACCAACTTTCAAACATCTAAATTTCCCCATCAGAGATTCACCTTTACTCTCCTCAGACCCGCTGGCTGCCCTAGAGGGGCCGTTACCGGTCCTGTTGTGCTGCAAATGCTGCAGCAATTGGGGTGACATTGTCAGGTCCTTCTGCTCAATTGTCAGCAACAGCAACCCCCTCCTCCTCACCATCAGAAGGATTGGAGCAGGAGATGCTCTTCCTGCTCTGCAGGTTTCAAATGCCTGCCTCTGCAGCAGCACTTCTGTTTTAACTCTTTCTTACCCTGAATGCAAATCTGCTACTTGTTGCTTTAAGTCTGTGTTATTACATATCAGCCTTTGCAGGCAAATAGCAAACACCCTGCCATGCATCCAGCGTGACTCAGCCGCACCTTCGAGGGGATACGGGGCTTTGTACAAACTCACCCCAATACTTTAACACTTTCACAGGGTTTGGGTTTTTTTTTTTTTGGTTGTTTTTTTTTTTTTTTTTTTTACTCTCCACCCCCCCCCCCGGCTTCAGATCTTACATACATTAGCACAAGTTTTTTTATCTTACAACGTGTTTCATTCTGGTTGCTCCATAGAAGGAACCACAACCTCCCCTCTGATCCTTTTCCATTGCTAATATTAAGGGATCTTGTGGAGCTAGGTTAATACCACACTCTTTTGCCACTCTGGGTGATTCCTCAGAGTGAAAAACATACCAGCATACATTACTTCATCCCATTTTTCCAGCTTACACTCACAGAACACACTTATCACTTACAGAATTACTACTTACAAAATGCAACACACAGGTATCTTTCTACAGCAACACCAAGAGCTCACTATTATTATCAAAAATATAGCCAAAATCACAGTAACAATTATCAAAGTCAAATTCTACATTCCATAAATCCGGTAACCAAAATAAGCAACACTGCAGCAAATAAGCTTGAAACAATGAATATTCCATTAACGCCTATACATATTCATTACCTGAACCCGCCTACCCTCTCTTCGTATGCTAATTAGCTTATCAGTCTTTCACGCTTGTGCAGATTCTTCCAAAAATTGTGGGCCTGGGGCTTTAGAATGTGGGCAGTGGTCTATGGGAGGAAGGCTGTAGGTCTTCCTCATAGTGTACTTTTCACCTTCTGCTCATTTGCAATGTTCTTATCAGTCTAAGGTAATTTATGCCCTTGCTGGCCATCTGCTTTTCTTGCTTAATTATTTCTTTTACTCTTATCTGTCCTCTCCTGCTGAAGTGTTCCACTAAAGTTTTTCCCATGATTTTGCCACAAACTGAGTTTTGAGGAGCGCTTGCCCTAAAGGGTTGTCTGGATTTACCCCAGAGTACAGCTGAAGGGCTTTCCTCAGTTGTTCCAACCACTCAGTGGGGCTCTCATCTTTCTTTTGCATTTCATTAAATGCTTTATTGATATTCTGGCCACGGGGTACTGCTTCTCTATCCCCTGAATTACTATAGTTCTCAGGTCCTGCATATGAGTTTTATGCACCGGATCCTGATTATCCCAATTAGGTCTTTGGAGTGGCCATTTAATATCTGCTTGAGGTCCCTGGGTTTCCTCCCAATCTTTTTCTGACCCACAGACTGGCCAAAAGACATTTTTAGAAATCTTCTTCCCTCCCCATATCTTAGTACAATATTCTATCATTTTCTGCTTATTTTTCCCTAGGGTTCCAGGGAAATATCTCCAATTGTCTAAGATATATGCCAGAGGGGTATTCTTGGGTACAGTAGGTACCCTTCCCATGGGAGTCGAAGGCTTGCTGCCCTTCGCCCCCATCTTCTGGAATATCCACAAACATACACTCACTCGCTCCCCTTGTTCCTGGCCCAGTCCCTCGCGGGAGATGGGAAACGCAGTACTTAAGAGTCCGCACTCGCTTGGTTCAGTATATCGAACCTCTCACTCGTTATATTCCAGGAAACCCAATCCCGCCCGAACGGCAAACCTTGCGAACAAATTCGCAATATACTTACGCGTCCTGCGTCTTCGTCCGGACTCCCGTGCACAGAATTTTTATGGGATTTTACCGGTTTCTCCTTTGCTCATTATTCTAGAGTTTAGGTTCGTCGGTAAGGTTGGAGTAAGCTGTTGGTCGCGGGGCCGCGAAATGTCGCGGGGCGCCTCCCCGGAGGACCAAAGCCCACTGTTCCTTATCCGAGTCACGGCACCAGAAATTGTTATAAATTGAGACCACAATGGATCATAATCCAATTAAAATTTTATTAATTATAGCAAGTAGAATATGAGCAAAGACAGCGCTGGACGACAGGGGAGTCTGCGCTCCACCAACTGCCGTACTGAGCAGTTCAAACAGTCCCTTTTTATACATCTTTACTTCCATGTTCATGAGGTAGTGGAGTCATGCTTTTGTTGTTAGGGGGGGTCGTTTTCTGCCTCCTGCTGGTCTTCCTCCTTTGTCTCATTGCCCTGTTTCTGTCGGTTCCTGGACACCTGGTGGCATCCTGGACACTTGGCGGTGATCTTATCTTTTCACAAGTGCAGGTCTTTTCACAAGCGGCATCCTGGACTCCTGGCAGTGATCGTATCTTTTCACAAGCAGCATCCTGGACACCTGGCGGTTTATCTTATCTTTTGTTGTCTAATCTTTACATTTACATATGGGCTTAACATAAATTTAAATAAACAATACCCTAGTCCATAGTTTCTTACAAGTTTTCACTTGGGTAATGGTACCATAGGTATCTGGTGATGTTGTGCCTCTTACTCCCGTTGAAGTGTATAGCATTTCCCTATAGACACCTCACTGGTTTCTTCAGTGACAGAAAACCAGTTTTGTAAGCAGGTTCATCTGAAAGAGATACCAAACATGGAAAATCTGTATGATTCCCCAATACTGTTCAGAATCTGTGGGCTACACAATATTATCAGGGTGCAGCCCATCTCCTTCAGCTCAACCAAATAACCTTCCTTCTGACTCCTGCAAAAATTGCTAAACTGTGAGTGTTACGAGAAAGTACTTAGTCTTGAGCTACACGAGATAAGAAAGATAAAATTGTAGACAGAGGTGAAATTGTTGAGATTGAATCAGCAGTTTAAAGATTAAGGAAGAAAATGTAAATATGGAAAGATATGAAATCCTCCGAGGGAAGGGAAGGCAGAAAGAGCAACACTGAGGACTGTTAGCCTGTTGCCAGAAGCAATAGTGCCGGATGATCTTCTGTGTGATCGCAGGGTCAACCAAGACTCATAGGGTGCCTTTCCAAAGGAGGTTACTTGTGACTTACTAATTCCAGCTGCTGTGTGAATTCATCAATAAGTAATTGTTTTATCTTTTTAAGTTTTGTATATGCTGTTTGCAGACTCTTTGTCTGCATGGTAATAGTTGCCTGAATTAAGTGACTTGGAGTGAGTGTTAACAAATGACAGAGTCAAAATCCAACTTCTCACTGTGTTCTTTTTTTTTGGAAGGAAAACACGTCTTTTCTGCCCTCTCATCTGTCTAGTGCTTATTACTGTGGGCATGCAAAACTTGGGTTTTCAGAACTTGTTCTTCTACTAGTAGCGTTATTTAGTAATAACAATGATGTGATAGTTATTAAGGCTATTCTTGAATATGCTTGTATACTGCATAATGAGTGACAATGTTTTGCTTAGAGGGAAGCCAAAAGACAAGCTGGTGGTTAAGAAAAGCCAAATAGATTTGCAAAGGCAACAGAGACACGGAGCATAAGCATGGTCCCTTGCTAGATCTCCACTGTCTTGGGGAATCCTGAAGATGCAGTTTCTCCACTTCTTCATTTTAAAGCCTCTCACTGTCTGTAGGAGAAGGATAGAAACATGTCTGCAATTTATGTTCTCTGGTAATAAACTTACTGACCCTATCTTATTTTAGGCACTGCATGTATAGTGATACTAAGAAGATAAGTGGTATTAGTGACAATAGGAACATGGATGCTGTTAAAAGCTGCTGGACTGACTGGTAGCAAGTTTGCACATTTAGTTACATATCAGTAGTCAGTTACTTACTGACTAAACCTATGTGCTTGAGTACAGGTTTTGCTGTTTTTGTAAGTGGTTAGCTTATCTGGTGCAGCTGTAATGGTAAAATTCACATGGATGCCTTTGGTGGTTGTAGACCTTTGGTGGGTGCTTTAGCATTTCTCTGAGATACATTTTTATTAATCTGTCTGTGGATGCAAGCCATTGGGCCAAATTCGGAAATAAAAGATTCTCCCTTCAAAAGCTAAGAACTGACGGCTTCTGGGATCAGGCTCAGCACAGGGCTTCTTCCTCTGTAAAGCCTGAATGTGACTAACACTGCTGTAATATTTACTGACAGCAAAATAAATTCACCAGAAGGCAGTCAGTTAAAAATAGAGTGATGTCATGCTCTGCCTGTCACCTCCTATCACTGAGGATGGCACAAGGCTCTTCTTTTTATGTATAAGGAAGCACCACAAGTACAAGATTTTTATTTTGAATAATCTTTCATAGACTGTAGCAAGCAGAAGAACTGAGATTAAAAAACTTTTTTAATTTTTTTTTATAATTTGGTATTTCGCCGCTGTGACCATGTTGATATTAAATATCAGTAATCAAGATCTTGGATTAATTTTTTTTCCATATAAAGTTATCTGCAAGTGTGATTATTAAAAAATGGTTATGTAGTTCCTCAAAGCATAAAAACTGTATGTATTCAGCTATACAGCGTTACAAATGGGATGCATTTTTCTTGAACCAGGAACCTAAACTTTTCCAGAGAATTTAAAAATACCAAAAGAAATAAATGAGTGCCTAAGTAGGGCTCTAACAAAACAGCCCGTGCGAAGAACACAGGCTATCCGAGTGAGTTCCTGTGTACCAGCATCCTGTTCTCAACAGTGGACAGCATCAAACACATCAGAGGAAAATACTGTAACTCACACAATATACCTGTGCCATAGGCTGCCACACTAGATCTCTTTAATCCTTTCACACCTCTAAGAGAGAATTTTTAAAATTACTGTGCACTTGAAAAATAAAAACTACATTTGTGACCATTCTTTGAATCTTTTGTTTCAGTTTTTCATCCCAGTTTTGATTTTCTGTTGTGTTCTTAATTTTTCAAAAATTAATTTTGGTAGTTAACTAGTGTAAAAGTCTGATTGATTTATTGAAAATTCCCTTTCAAGACAGGAGAATAGGATTATCTGGTGTTAACTTGTTTTGCTCTGAAGTACTACTAAGGTTTCTCTGCTGTCTTTGCCATTCAGAAGAGCAGAAATCCAAGTGTTAGTCCAGATGGGCAGGCAATCTCAGTGAAGAGTCTTTGGTTTTGTAATGGGTGCCCAACTTCAGGATTTTTGAGAGGAGGCAGGTGAGGTTTGCTACGTGATTTATGGTCTGGGAACAACCCAGAGGTCAACAGCAGAGGAAAATTAGAAGTGCCCTTATGCAGCAGCAGCATAGGTTTATATTTGATTCTGACCACATTTTCTACCACTGATGCTGTTTTCCTCTTCTCATATTATTATTCATGTTTGTTCACAGTTTATGGCAGTCTGAAGAGATACTCTAGCAAATTCATGTATAATTAGGATTCAGGGAATTGTTTTCAGTCCTCTGTCCTGATTACTGGTTTCCCAGTAAATACAATGAGAGCACTGATCCGTTTGTTCCTTATCTCATCAGTGTTAGGCAGAACCAGAGAACACAGCATTAGCAAGAATTGATTATGAGCCAAGCAAAAATGACTGTCCTGCAACTTTGTGAAGACTGACTCAAGAAAGAAGGACGTTTGGCGATCACTGTTGCCTTTCAGTGTTTTCTCATTGTTCGTTCACTTAATTTAGTTTGTTTCTGTTATTGGTGTCAACTGATCCATCTTTTACTGGCTTCTGAAGTATCTACAAATACATGGAAGGCTTTTACTTAGTTCCAGGCTGTGATCAGTGTTACTGAACATTTGCATCTTTTCAAGGCTAGGTGGCTGCAGTGCTTTATTTACAAGGAGGTTTTGTCAGGTCCTTACGTGGATGAAGTTTATGGAGAGTGCGTGGTGTTTACAGGCTCTGGCATCAGCCCAGACAGGTCACAGCCTCCTTGCCAGATAACATTCATTTCAAAGGCGTTGCATTTAAATTCTCCTGTTTGACTGTGACTTGGTATACCTGATGTCATCTTCCAAATTTTTTCTGATCTATCTCTGTTAGCAGATCTATCTCTGTTGCTTTGACTTGGAAATGCACAGCAGGAGCGAGCTTATTTGAGAATGAGGCAACCTGGTACTGGAATGAATTAATTAATCGTAGCAATTACATGTGCATTTGTACTTCATTTTTACTTCCAAGGTTCAGTTCCTCATGCTCTTTTCTCAGTGGCAATACTAGTTGAGAGAACTGACACCCTTATTCCTTCCTGTAACCCTGGCTTCAGTTCATCCCTCTTGCCAGAGCAAGGCTGTAGGAACTCGTCACAGTGAACAACATCAAACAGCTGGTCTGATTTAGTAAAGAGAAGAAGTCTTGTAACTTTTCTAAGCTGTATCAGTTACTGATGGTTTGACTGGTCCCACAAAAAGCTACCAGAAACACAGGAGGAGAAACATAAAGCTTATGATAGGAAGAATATGGATACTTTGAACTGGTATTGCTGCCAGCTTTGTTGGCTGGTTTGTGAGAGGTTGTACTTTGCACCCAGATCGTTTCGCTCCATCAGTCACAGAAATGACTGTAGCGGCACCAATGAGGGGGAGGTGAACCAGCAGTCAGAAGAAACTGGGTGGAATGGAGAGGTGGCTCATCTTGGGCTGGCTTTGGTGACGTACCAGAATTAGGCAAGACAAACACCACCACTTTGGGCCTGAGAAAAATGTGACCTAACATTCGTGTACTTGAAAGGTAAGAGTTATGTTAGCTGTATTGGAAGGTCTGTATTATGATGATAAAATTGTCACAGAAAGCATTGTACAAATACAAGTTGCATGTTGATAAGATGCAGTGATGACAATCATTTTGCTGGATGAACTACATATATATTGTTGCAACTTTAGACCTTTGTACCTGTTCATTGGGGACCTTGTTATTCAACTTGCTGAGCAAGCCCAGGTAATTCCCTGTTCTCTAGTAAGGTTTTCTGTACCCAGCAGAGACCTCCCATGAATTGCCTTCAAAAAGAACAGTCGTTTTCTTTAGATGCTTTGACATCATAAAACTTACTCTTGTTTAGGTGGTGGGGGTTTTTTGCTTGAGGAATCCCATCCACATGGTGAGTTGATTTAGTGTTATATCGAGTAATATTGTCTTCTGCTTGTATTTGTGTTTGTTGTAAATCAGTACCTGCAAAACAATGTTAGTGAATGCTGATTCTGTTTGTAAAATTGTTGATTGAATTTAAAGGATTAATTTACTCTTGCAAATACAATTAAAGATGTCCAAAGATGAAAGCATTGCTTTTTAAACAGCAAGTTTAGTACAACTTCCACCAGATCAATGGAGTAAATTTACCGTGCACTTTACTGTCATCTGGGGAGGTGACCAAAGTGTGCACGGGTGGGACTAAGGTAAATGACATGACTGACCTAAGGGACAGAGATGACTGAAGTGCATTTGGTGACCCACCTATCTGAGATAGTGACTAAGACCTCTTCTTTCCAGTGTAGCAAAACTGGGATGCACTAGGACGCATCTAGGGATGAACATGGAAATCCTTGCTTTCTACAGTGTGTGTTACTTGATGATCTGAAATTTGACTTACGTTCCTCTTGGCAAATAAAAGTGCATATTCTGACAGCTGAAAAACATGAAATCCAGGATTTCTGAATCACCGCACCACTTAGAAGTATGCACTGTTAGTCTAATTTGTATGAAGCATACTGATAAAAGCTTCTTACATTAAATCTCTCTAATATTTTTTATCACAGAAAAAGTGAGTGATCCCGAGGTCTGATGTGAGCACAGTGTGTATGAAAGGCACAAGGAGAGAAAGAAGAACTTTTATTTTTAATCTATGATTATTCCAGGAAACGGGACAAATTGTAAACCAAAGCAAGCTGTGAAGTAACTTAGTTGTTCTTCTGAGGTCTGATCAGATCCAGGCTGGTTTTGCCCATGCTTCCGCATCTGTTAAAAGTGTTCCTCTAAAGAAGCTGCATTAAAGTGACAAGAGGTTTTTTTCAGTGTGTTTGAGAATTTTATTTAGCTTTATCAGTTTATTGTGAAATTTTCCAATTTAACTCATGCCCTGCTGACATCTCTCTCATGCCTGACTGAATGCTTCCCTGAAAGCAGGGAACCAGGAATGCAATCAATCCTTCCATACTGGAAGCCTCAGTTCAAGATAGTAACCTGCTTCCACCTGCATATTGAAGCGTACTAGTTCCTATTTTATTTATTCCGACACTGCCAGCTGCAATTCTAAAAGCAACATACAAAAACGGAATCCCTCTACTTACTATTCCCAACAGGGATTTCTCAAACAAATCTTTGAAGACAATTCTCATTATGACATGTAATCTAGTCTTCAGTAAAGCTCTGACTTATCTCCAAATTTGGAAACACCTGCATGTGAACAAGAGTCAACATAATAATCCCACTCCACCTCTGTGAGGAAGTTTAACTTTTACACAAAGGAGGTAAGACCCATTGGTTTTATGATATAAGGCTGCATGTGCCGTCATCATTTTCCTTCTGAATTCTCCACCCCTTCCTGAACCTAGATAGTCTACCAATTACTTGAAATTAGACCTTAGATAAAAAGTTTGTGGGCATCCTGTTCTTCCTCTAATGTTTTGGGGTTTTCTTACACTATGCCAACATGTTTCTTTACATTGTGTTTGCTGTATTTGCTCTGTATCAATCAGTATCTTTTTCTAAGTCTGTGTTATAAAAATCTACTGTGAAAGTAAGAAGTGAAACCCAAGGATATGCAACTGTCTTAAACTATAAGCACATCAGAAGGGAAAAAAAAGTCAACACGGACTAGAGTGATACTCTGTTGAGACAAATGTCTCATAGTTTTTGCTAAAAAAAAATACTGATTAAAATCACTAACTTATTTTCTGGGAAAGTGACTTCTGTGTTCTTTTTGTGGAAAGCCAACAAGTATTTTAGTATCTAGCAAATCACTGAAGGCTGAGTAATGCCTTGGTCTAGGCAGAGGGTCCATTCCCAGCTGTGTTACTGACCTTCTCTCAGACCACGGAAATTGCGAACAGCAGGCCAGGAAGTTCTTAGGGTTTTCTTTTTTTTCCAAGAATGTAATGATCTATCCCTGAAAAAAATGGAAGATTGTGTTATCACTAATATCTGTGAATAATTTTTATTATTAGCAATGGATTAGTTTAATAGTTGAAACTTTATTATAGTAAGTCAAAATAGCCACTAGTGAATGTGATCTTATTTTTTCCTTATGTGTCCAGATTGTAAGAAAACCTTGATAGGAACTTTGAAGAAACCTTAGAAAAAAACTTAAGGTTTACTAATATTCTGAACCTGTTCACCAGCTCTGCGCTGGAATAGTCATTATCTGTTTCATGAACTGTAGCACATAGAAATACATAACCTATATGTGTTGGTAAAATGCTATTCTACTATAATGTAATATTCTTCCCTCCCAAAAGGATATTTATATTTTCTCTGTATATTTTTAATTCTTGTTGATGCATTGATATTTATATGGGTATGATGCATTTTGTATACAGAACTTTCTAACTTAGTTTTATTATCTGTGACTTGATGTGTCATGGGATTGAATTTCCATGCTTCTGTAAGTAGTTGCAGTTTTATTTATTCCATTTACACTTTAATTCCATCCTTCTACAATTTGCAAATTGTGTATTTACAAGCACAGTTTATGTGAAGAACTGGAGTCGCTTTTATTTACCTATGAAAAGCCAAATTTTGTGCAGAACAGGAAAGCCAAAATAACTTCAACAAACACTTCTAAAACCATTTTACATACAAGAGTAAGATAAGTCTTAAGAAGCTGGAGAAGTTACAGTATAGTTTGATAGCTTAGTGGCTTTATCAGTGTTATGCTGGGTGAGTTGCATTAGAGTCCTCATCCTATGCCTGTATTTTTATAGATCTAAAAATCTACCTGGCACACACAAGGGATGTTTTGCAAAGCTTCAAGGAATACCATACTGAGATTACACATCTTTCCTGGCTGCTTCCACGAGCCATTTTATGGATTTCAGGTTCTCTCCTTTCCAAGAAGCAAACACATCTACACTAATGGTGGAAGAGGCCTCTGTTAGGGGAAGCCACCAGACTGCAGAGCAAAGAGAATGTGAGCACAGGGTGACAACCTACAACCTTTAAGTAAAAGCCTTGAAATAAAGCAGAACATATAGCACTGTATTACCACAAGATAAAATACAGACCATGATTTGAGGAATACATTATACTAATTTAGCATTTAGTCCAAGAAAAAATGACAAACCATCATCTAACTTTTCTAAGATACACAGTTACCAGTGGAGTTCCAGTAGTCGAGTCTTGCTGATTCAAACGCAAACTTTTCTTAGATTTGTGATTGCATTCAGGTTTTCCTGTATTTTAAATAGTAACTCTTCAGGGGCTGACCTTGAAATAGGTAAACCATTTAAAACTTATTGACTTCAGTAGCATTTATGCAGAACAGGATAAAAAGGAATGAAAACAATAGGAAAGAATCCAAGGCTCTAAACAAAAATCTACATTTGAAATGTATCAAAAATTCTTAAGCTTGGGGTGTGATTCAGTGAGGGTCAGGAAAGAAATTCCTGAGGGAAAATTTTCATAACTGTCAGCTGTAACCTACTGTATGGGGTTTGGTTGTTGTTTCTACAGCTTACTCTGAAATACCCTGTGGAAGCCATTATTAGAGACACTGCTTTAGACAACACGTATTCATATTGCTGACCAAGGAAAAATAGACTTAATCTCTGCTTGCCTCATTTACCATAAAAGATGATGCTTTCTTTGATTTAGGAATAAATGAGTATGGATTATTGCAACACATTGCAGAAAAATGCCTGTTGTAACAGGAGTAACGTCCGCTACAAAGGATTTGGTCTACACCTAATGCAGTAGTACTTATTAATGTATGTAAAGAATGTCTGGGATTAGATTAGTTCACAAAGGAGGATATAGTTAAGACAAATAATGCTGTATTGTTTTAGCTAATATTGCATTATTCCTAAATAGTATACTTTATGTACAATAACACAGAAAATGAACTACACTCTTAATACAGGTCTTCTGAGCCTTTTCATTTTTGTTTGTATATATCACCATTTACCTGAGAGCTTCAATATACACATTGTGTTGGTAGAGAATGCATTAAAGAAACAAGAAGAGGTTTCCGTGATACCAACACGTGACTACCAGTATAAGGGTTCAAATGGAAATCATTACTGAAGCTAGAGAGCCCTTTTGTGTGTCTCTTCTTTCCACAGTATCAAAAATCTGAGGGCAGCATGTGGGACACAGATGAATTTTGAACAATCACATTTACTGATTATATATAGAGATACAGTGTCTAAATATGTAAGTGTCAGGTTGCTCTGGGGGCTACTAAAATAGACCATTAAAGAGGTCCCCAAATATTTAAATTACTACCTCTATGTACTAAAAGTTCATTTTTAGATTGTATAATAAGGACATGATTAAGCTTCAAAGCTCCAGTGTTATAACACAGACTTACCAATACTCCTTGAAGGCAGAGTTCTTTATGTAAGATAAGGTATCTTTGGGGTCAAGATGCAAACTAGCACGCTTTCCTATATACATAATATAATGCAAACAAAAAACTGTTCTCAAGCATCGGTTCAGGAACTCTGTAGGTATTAACATACTTTTTGGCTAGAAAATTAACACTGAAAATGGGCAAGATTTCTTTAGTTGATAACCAGTTTGTCAGGATGACTCATGTTTTTCTAATATGGATTAAGGAATCTAATTCTCCACAGAAGGCAATAATGATGAGTGAGAACAAATGATAAATTCCATACGGACAAAACTGCTAGATCCTGTTTCCAGTAAGTTACTGACGAGAAGCCCTCTGAGCACTTTTCCGTGGGATCGGGCCTCAGCATCTAACAGCTGCCTTGAGATGAGGTTCTCTGCTGTACCTATAAGTAGCAGGAGTCAGCCTGTGTATCGCTGAGATTTTAAGTAACTCTATACACGGAGTTACGTGAGAGGAGATGTCTGCTGGTGGCCTGTCGGATTTACGGCAGCCAAGCTTCTCTCACCAGGACTGCCAGTCTCCAACAGGTTGTGAGATGGGCCAGCTGCACACTGGCATAAAATCTCTTATAAGACTGTAGAAAGTGTCCCTGCAGGGCAGCTCTTTTCTTCAGCGGGGGGAAATTCACTTCTCACCCCAACAACAACTGAGATTTTTAGATTTCTGCAAGCTGCTTCTGCACCCTTTTACTCTTTGTTCAGACATTGGAGGGAGCATGAGAAGTTATGTGTTTTTCTTTAATACCCTAATCCACTTGGAAAATGTGTGTGATATCATAATGGTTAATCACTACAATGATGCAATGTTTTCTTTTTCTTACACCTCTGTGGATGTACCATAGACTGTCTTTGGGCATGGGAGAGAGAAGCAGAGCTACAGCCTGTTCATACAGGGGACAGAACATCGATCTCAGAATCTGTTCCCTCTCTCTCTCTTCCTGTGCTGAAATGAGATGTACCAGTGATCTCCACTAGCAAACTGCAGCATACTCTGCATGGATATTCTCATAACATTAACTTTGTACAGTTCAGACTGTTGCAGATAACAGTAATAAAGCAAGGTATATTTTTCTCTTTTTGATGAATGGATGATACTGACCACTGCCTTTTTTTTTCTGTTGGTTCACATATATTTCAGGCCCTTCCATCATTTCATAATACAGGTTAGAAAATGGAGTGGAAAGTAACACTGTCATTTTTAAAACAGTAGTTACAACTTTTGCTGAAATTAAATATATGTTTTTTCAAATGTGTTTTGTCTTCCTGAGGCATAAATGAATAAGGTGCTTTTTTTGTAGTGCTGTGTATAAATTGAAAATAGAGAGTAAAAGACTGAAGTATCGTAAGCAAATGTATAAGTAAAAGCTATTATGACAAACTGCAAAAATGTGTTTCTTGTTTCCTGATAATACTTAAGCTCTGAAAGGTTTAAATGTTAATACTTTTTGCAACTTAGCATTTTATTAATTAATTCCTTGCCAGAGAAGATCATACTTACGTTTTCTTTATTGCTTTTGTAGACTGGGAGTTGAATGGCAACAATATTTGTTTTAATGCTAGTTTCAGCCAGTGTTTCTGATTTTTCAGGTTATTTCCGCTAGGAGAACCAGATGATAGCTTCAATGACTTTTCTGAAGGAATCTTGCTTACTTGAGTCCTGTTTCTTTCAAGCGATATACATAAAATCCCTTGTTTTCTGAACACAGCAGGAGACAGGAGATCGTTTCCACACTCAAGAGTTTCATGCCCCTACCAGACAACAGTCACACGCACGCGCACACATAGACACAGACATACAATTGTATGCTTCTGTTGCTTTTATGGGCAGGAGGGTCTGTTGTCAGCTATAGCTCCTGCTGTCACAAGCCAAATGTTTCATTTAATAACTTCCATAATGTGTCTCCTTCCCTGCTGCTTTTTGTCTCTTCCTCTCAGATGTACAGAGCTACCCCTCCTGACAACTCTCAGCCCTCCTGGCTTCAGACCAGATTGTTCAACTTCCACTCCAGGTTTGTCATTCTGGTGAATGATTCAAGCAATGACTGCTGTGATTTCAGATATTAAAAAAAAAAACAAAACAAAACAAAAAAACCAACCAACAAAAAAACCCAACAAAAAACAAACAACAGTATTTGTAACTGGAATGGAACTAGGTTATCACTCCTACTAAAATTAAATAGGATTTAGACTTTTTCATGCATCAGAGGTACATCTCTTGAAAGTCAGATGCAGTCTGCCTTTTAGTGTCTCTTGTGCTGTTAAGACTTGATATCTATCTGAGCAGGCAATGTGCACAAGGTGCCTGGTTGCCAGAGTGGAATGCATCATCCTGAAATTACTTTCAAGTGTCTTTTTGTGTCCTTACCAGGAGCAATCTAAGGCTGCAGTCTAATGGTGCATTGTCTCTAAAGGAGAATCCTTCTGCTAGTAGCCACCCATCAACCCCCTTGCAAGAAGGGCTCCTCTGCCTGCAAGGTAAGCCAGCTGAACTCACTGCCTGTGCAGAAGACCATGTTGTTGTTTTTTTTTTAAAAAAAAGTTTTCTGTTTGAAAACACAAAGCAGCTGGTTATAAATTGGTTATATATACTACCAAATAAAACAGGTCAAGGAGCATTCTTTGGCCCTCAGATCAGTTAGCACATGAAGTCCACATCAATACATATAAATCTTTATTACTGCTTTTTGTCAATACTGTTACATACCCACAGCTGATAAGTTACTGCAGTCACATGCAAATGCTGTTAGTAACCTATGTAAGCACTCCTCAATTTCAGTACAAGTTTGGCCAGGTTAGCCTAAAAACTGCTGAAGATACAACAGCATAGCTATGTGCTGTGATACTATTATTGCCATTTATCAGAACACAGTAAAATGAAGTGTGCTGATAAAGTAGCATTTTTTGCCTTAGGTATAATTGCAATTTCAGTACCATTTTTTCATTACAGCTATGCTAAATTATCATGATTGGGTTGTGTTGTGGTTATTTTTGCAATTCCAACCAAGATATCTATGTCAGCAAAAGATTTTAAATTTAAATAAGGACTCAGACTTGTCTGCATCCTAATCAGGTTGCATTTTCAATTCTTTTTTAGTAACATAAAGGTATGAACTGTAACAAGCAGAATCACAAGAATACAAGCTATATTTTCCACTTTGGGTTACTCAAAAGCCATACCGTCGTGTCCACATCTTAAGACACTTAGGTGGCTCTGTTAGTACAGTCCTTGCAATTTCTGTGTGTTCAATTTTACAGAACCTTAGAGGTATGAGGGTACTTCATACACTTTTTACATGGTGACAGATGCAGACACAGCTATGGAAGACCAAGAACCATCTACAACAAAGGACTTAGGGGCCTAAATGGGATTTAGAGGGAGCATAAGTAAGTCCGGATTGGTGACCCTGAAAGCCACCACTCAATTGCTGCTTAATATTTCATTCATTTTTTTTGCAGATACCCCTTGTTTAAAAGGGTGAGTAAGCAGCATAGCACATATGTCATCCTCAAGTACAATCATAATCCAGAAAGTGGCTGAGGGATTTTAAGACTTTGGTATCCAAGGCAGGGATGTTATGTCTCCTAATTTGTCAATGAGGAGAGAAGGACTTCTGACTGATGTGCTAGAAATCTTCATCCTACTGACTATATGAAGTATCTACATTAAACAGACTGAACAATCTCTTATATTCTAACCTTTGGGGACTAAAATTGCCTTCCTCTAGCACGCAGCATATATCAGAAATGCCAGATTCCTCTTATATCTTGGTGACTGTTCTTCATCATGCTGTTGCCATTCATCTTTTATATGCCAACGTACTGGGATTTCCATATCCTCTGATCCCTCTAAAATAAGCCTTGTTTAGGTCTTTTGGATATGGTATTAGAGGGCATATCTAGAGCCTGAATCCTAAAAAAATGATTTATTTCCTCTCCTGAAGAGAAGATCCTGAACTGGGGTTCCTCAGTAAAAGACGAGTGCTGTCTCCAGAAAAGTATTTCCTATAAACTCTTGCAGTCGGTGTCTTCTATTGGAAACTCTAGGCTGATTTTATGGAGCCTAGAGGAGTAGTGGAAGAGCTGAGCATCCAAAAGCTTGTCTTGACTCTTCTTGACTATGTTAGACTAGTTGATACAAAATATGTTTCCGTATGTACTGTTTGTTGACTTAAAGAGAACTCATTAGGAGTACTCTAATTTTGAGGTTTAAGTGCCATGCGTACAGGTCTCTTTGTCCAAAATGAGCTCAACAGACTTAACCTGAACTCCAGATAAATGTTAACTGTCGATCTGTGAACCCATCAAATATTCCATTCAGGGTTAGGCTTGTTGGTGATGTTGTGTGAGGTTTGGGTTTTGGTGGTTTGTTTTTGGGGTTTTTTTGTGGTTTTTTGTGTTGTTTTTTTTAATATAAAATCTCTTTGATTGTTTTGGACTGATGAAAAGAGATATATTGTGTTCTGGACTAGTGTACTTGTAAAAATCCTTGAATTACAGAAGTTCAGCTCCAAATACACACATACGTAACTACTCCCACACATACTGAATAGAGTAGCATTTAGTATACCTAAATCTTATCTCAAGATAAGGCAAATCTTGTGCCATATGGAGTAAGCAATCTATGTAGTATTTGGTGTATAGAGCACAGTTTCTTGTTTTTCATCACAATCCAAATGGCAGAAGGTATTACAGACCACCATGCATGCAGCCTAACCAGTCGAACAAATTGTTGAGGAAGCAAGGATGGGCCCTTCAGAGAACTATGCCTCGATTTCCCATTTTTGGGGCAACTATACAGCGATCTGCTAGAGTGGCTTTTGCAGTATTCAGATAACTTCCATGGCTAGGTAACGTCAAGAATAGCAAAAGACAAAATGTACTAGTAAGCTTGGGCAAAAGGATATATTTTACAACCAGCATGCTCCCTATCCCTGCTGGCATTTTCACGACATCCAGAGTAAGCTAATTTGCATACATGTGGAAATTGCATTCACCTTCTATCACCAGTTAGTTGCTTGATGAAAAATTACATCGTATTAGAAGAACAGACTTTTGTTAGAAAACTAGCTACTCCAGATTTCAACTGTTCCTTAACTAAAGAATTAAGCACTGGAAAGTCAACCTGTGAGGGTTCAGTCATACTGTGTTAGCTGAACCTTTGGTCTGACCTAGTACAGCCATGCTTGTGTCACCAGCATGATTATGAAAGCTCTTCTCCACTGACTTAACAGCACCCGCCACGCACATGAAAATAGCAGGCTTTCAGAAAATAAGGTTTCCATCTATCTAGTGACTGTGTCAACTAGAATATCTTCTGTTTCCAGTGCACAAAAGCTGGCAAGGTGCAGGGGACTCAGACACTGAGGTGCTGGAGTAAGCTGAGACCTTATATCCTGGTACCTACAGTAATCAGTATTTTGGAAATCTACCTAGCTCTTCCTGTAACAGTTTATGAATTCATTCTCTGACAACATGAAGCCATACACGACCTTCAGTAATGCTCTAAAAACCACAGAGAACTGTTAGAACACACACTGAAAAGGCTGAAAGGCTGGTAGGATTTGCAGAAATAACTTAAAACTTAGTAAATCCAAAACCGTAAGTTCACGGTGCAGCAGCCTACAATAACCGATGTCTGCAAGTGCTTTTGCATGGCAAAATACTGGAACTCCTTGATACAGTTATGGAATCAACTATTCTCAAGATAGTGCCTAGAACGTGAATAGACCCAGGTTAAGGAAGGCTAAAGCCAATGTGCTACACAGGCTTGTATTTCTGTCACATGCTGTGTTCCTAATGTGTGCCTGCTACCTCTTCTTGTTCTGCTAGTCTTCAGATGTTCTAACTTACAGGGCTTTATGATTAAAGAACTAAAAATCATTTTATTAAACTAGGAGAAAGGAACTACTGGTGTGCATAATTATTTTGTTTGTAATGAACATTCTAGACTCTGGCAAATTTTCTGCTAGATTAGATATTCAGGTAATTTGGATGCCATTTCAGGCTCTAGAGCTTGCCCCCAATAAGGTCCTTTGTGTAGCTACCGCTTCTTTCTTAGTGGAGGGGACCTGCAGCCAGTGCCTCAAAACTTTGTGTTACTTCAGGCTTTTGAAGGCAGCACAGTGAGGTCAGCTCTGCCAGCTTTAATCATGGAAGGGATAATAGAAAGTCCTTTGGTTCTGCAGACAAAGGTCAGTAAGTTACTTACATGAGCTCTCCCTCAGTTTCTGACATCTGCATCCTCCCTCTTATTCTTATCAGGGAGATAATTGGTTGTCTAATGGTCCCAGAATTAAAAGTGCAGAAAACATTCAGTCATTCTTTTGGCTCTTTGCTATCTCCATGCTACTTTCCCTTGTAGGAAGGACCTCAATGTACGAAAAAGCTGCAGGAAGAGTGATCTGGAGAGGCTGTGGTTCCTTAGGTACACTGGTTTTGAAAACAAAGGCGTGCAAAGTGCTCTACACTGAGTCCTATGCTTTTGTTAAGAGACTGATGGTGCCAAGGCTTGCACCAGGCTCAATAAAGCATGGTATATACAAGCTCATCCATCGCAGTGGAAGCAACACTGCAGGAGCGCGTGGTCTCTCTCCCTTTTCCTCCTGACCCTTTTCCCCAAGGCTGTACCCCTGCTCTTCCTTTGCCAGCCATACATGATCCCTTGCATCTGGTCAAGGAACTTCTCGTACATTGGAGCCTCCAGCCTCTCTTGCAGCAGCCACATGCTAAATGCAGCAACCACATTTTCAGAGTACTGGCAGTAAAATATGATTGCTCTGTGTTAGGAATACACCTCCTACTTCACAGAAATAAAAGCTGTGGATTGTCACATCTAACGTGCCAGACTATTTTGATTTCAACAGTTCAGAAGTGGAGAACGATTTTGTTTAAAGCAGCCTCAGGCTAAGCCATGCTCAACTGTTGTTTGAGAGTAGGGGGGATCTAAAGGAAGATGGAAGAATAGAAAAAATTGTTCATTTTCAGTGGCCAGCAGTTTACGTGCCCACAGTACTATATGGATTCCTTAGAGAGCTGTAATTTCTTGTCTAACCTCCAGTTCCTTTTTCCCTTTCTGTAAATTTTAAAGGTTGAATCTGGAGCTTTATTCAGAACAACATGCATAACAGAGGAAGCATTGCAAGGTTCAAAACAGGATCTTATGCACCCTGGTACCCATCAGAAAGCTTCCTTCCTCCTATAGGGAATGTCACCTCATCTGACTAAACCTGTTCCAAAAGAAAGAGCCAGGTCAAAGCAGTAACGTAGACAACTCCAGTGTTACAGCCGTTATATATAGTTGTTCCCTCACCTGTTTCATTTTGCCCACTGGGTTTCTCTAAGCAGGTGCTGTCATACAATTAGTGTTCGTCAGCTCCACCAATAAGCAGAAAACCCGAGGCACTTACGGGTTTTCTTCTAACCCTAGTTGCAAGGTTAAAGAATGAGGTTGCAGTTATTATTTTTTCTTCCTTTTTTTAATGTTGGACCTTTATTCTGTTTGTTTGCTTTAGATGCTTGTGGTACTGCCCTGTAATCTGGAAAATGCTCAGCTGAGCAAACCGCTCAAAACTTAGTATAGTGTTTGATATTATTCTGATTTTAATCAAAATAGTGGCGCTTGGTATACTTTCAAATGTAGCTAGGATTTGGCTGTGTTTGTCTGGCTAATTTTCAGAACACTGAGATAACACGCACCAGTACAGCACTTTAGCCGGGCAAATCAGTAAGAGGAAATGATGGGTTAAGTATGGATGAGTTGTAAAGAGCTGCTGAGAACAGAAGGTTTGCAGAAAAATTGATTGCACAGGAACAGAGATTGCTATAACTTGTGGTTATGTGGGAAACTCACCATAAATCGCCATAAGATTCAGAATCTTGCAAATCCATACTGGGATCTGAACTGAAGAAGTTTTCAATGTGGCTAGCTGAGTGATACATGATCCTGACATACTAGTGGTTAGTTAGCATTTTAGGTGTTATTCAACAACTAGAAGGGAAACCCACTCCCTAGCATGGCTGGAACCACTAGGCACTGTAGTGTTCACAGAGGTTCCAGGGACTGGAATTTTGAATTTACTTTTCCTTTATGGTGTCAGAAGGAGTAACAGAAAATTCTGTATCTATGTTTGAAAACAGTCTCAGTTTTAAGTTCAACACAGCTGTACCCTGAGGCTGAAACATGGCCATGTTTTGGCAGCAATAAAGACTGCCATATGTTGCAGTGATAAAGAAATTACACGAATGCCAATCTCTAAAGTCAGACTTACAAAAAATATCTAGGGGAGTATATTTGTAGCAATATAAGCTTTTTTATATATAGAATAAAAAAGCCTGACAAGTCTGTATTTATGGATAATGTTTCTATAACAGTTAAGCACTTTGTAAACGCTGCAAGCCACAATTCACTGTTGTTCCTGAGAGCTGTATATAATACATAAATCCATTGCATTTCCCCATTACACAGAACTGTTTGCTGTCTACCTCCCAGCTTCCAGTATCTATAGGGCAATTCCATTCTTTGATTAAGCTCTTACTTATTGACTGGCTTTTAGTGAGCACATATTGGAAATTGATAGAATCTTTTTTTTGCAGTCATTCAGTCAGGCCTCTAAATGAGAGCACAGATTTGGAGACCCTGAACGTGGCTGGCAGCAACATGACATACTCTTTCTTTTTTTAAGGTCAGCGTAGGCTGTCAATTTGTAGCTTTCATGGGTGACCTGCAATGCTTTTAAAATCATCAGTTTGTTTTAGTGCCAGCAGTATGTCAAGGATCTTTGAACACAAAAGACTGTTTGTATTCTTGATATGCATATAATAAAATCTATTGTAGGATCTGTTTGTACAGTGTGGTAGTTCCAAACCACAGGTACTGCAATGTAATGCAGAAAGAAATATCCAATACAAAATACTGATCTCAATCATAAACCTTCTGTTTTCTATAGTAAACACTGAAGCTGCTGTTTCTCATTGCTGAAGAAGGACTTGTACTGATCCGTAAAGCTAACTGTCTGAACAGTTTCAAATTCTCTCCATTTACTAGTACCCTGAGACACATTTGTGAGATTGCTAAGAAGGTGCTGAGAACAATGGATTCCACCAGCATTTTCTTGTTTTCACCATTTATGTCCTTGAGCTCTTGAAAGAAATTATCCAGAGATGCAATAAATTTGTTTTGAAGCAGAAGTTTTACTGCTGACTAGGTCTGTTGTTTCCAGGTAAACATTTTCTTGCCCAGCAGTGATGGTAGTCTTCAAACTTCCATTTTTTGACAGTGTACCAGCTAAGTTCTGTATCCCCTGTGCCAGCAGATCCAGCTGGCTTGGCAGCAAGGACACTAATTCATTTGAGTTCTTTGTATATACCAACTTTAATACTTCCACTTCTCTTAAATTCTTAAGGTATTTTACAGCTGAGAAAAAACACTGACTGTCTCTTCCTGTAATTTTTTCAGAATGAGACAGAGATCTCTGAAGAAGGTATTAATTTCTTTTTATGGCCCTCCATCTCAGCCACAGCAGAAAATTCCTCATGTTATTCTGAAACTGACAGTTTAGTTCCAGGACAAGTTCCACCATTGGTGTCAAGGTATAAAATGTTCTTCCTGATCCATGTGTATGCTCCCCAGTCAACCTCCGCAGCTCAGCTTTACTAGCAAATGGCTGTCATATTTTCTAATATTTTTTTCAGTCATATAAGAAAGTTAATTTTTTAACAGGCAAAAGACACTGATACAACTAATGCAAGCACATCAGCTGCTGAACAACTGGTGGATTTATATAGGAGGCCACCTATAAAATATGCATAAGATGTCAACACCTGTTGCTGCTTCAGACTGTTCTCACTAACTGAATCTTGTATGTTATTGAACAGAATATTAATTTCTCCTGCAAATGGATTTGAACGATAGCATTGTGTTGCTCAACAGTCTTCTAATGATCCAGTTGGGCACAGATACATCTTTGTATTAACACTGTGCCATGAAGTTTTTCTTTTTTTGGTGTTTTCCAAAACTGACACCACATATTCTTCCTCCGCCAGAGGAACCATGGTTTCTTGCAAATCTGTCTGTGCTTCTTTCAGTTCTCTGTGCTTGATTTGCAGATGTTTTCGTTACTAGGGTTCACTTTTATTGATTGTGAATGGTTTAGTGATTGTTTTCACTTCTTCCATGGTGCTGATGATTTCCATATATGCTGCAACTTGTTCTTCCAGAACTGTCAACTTTCCTTGAAGGGGCTTCATGAATTTTAAATGAAAATATAGATTCCATTTTACTCTTATGCAGCAGTGAGGTTTCCTTTTAGATGCTCCATCTCTTCAGTATCTTCCTTAACAATAGCTCTTTTTGGCAGCTGCTGGTTAACTTCAGGCTTCATTATGTTCTTTGCTCCGTGAGCGTATGCCAGGGTACTCAATGTTTTCTCAGGATTTATAGATGTATGAGAAACTCTGGCAATTATTGTTCTTCGTTGTTCTCCAAGAGATTCTCAAAAGATTCTGTGTCTCCTTCTACAACAGCAGTAATAACTCCATCACCAGGCAGAACAGACTACTTGGTATTTCCAGCTTCACAAGCTCTTTTATCAGCTGCCCTGAGCTGAAGTGTTTTTACTTCCTGCAAGGTCAATCGAGCTTATCTTCCTAGTTCTAACAAGCTCTTGTCCATCTGCTCTGCTTTCTTTCATATGGTTGGTAACTGAAAACAGAGTACAATCAACTGGAATATGCGTTCATGTAAGTAGATGCAGTAATTCTTTTTGCTGTACATCTTTTCAAGATTTGGTAGGTTTTATTTTTGTTGTGTACAAGCATTTTTTCCAAGCTTTTCACATTTACACCTGTCTTGTTTATGGGATCATCAAACATCTGCATTCTTTCTGCAGCACTGGGAATAGGATTCAGAAGATCAAAAAGCTCTTCATTGTAGATTTCCAGGAAAAAAAAAAAAATCAGTGTCAATCTTTTTGTGTTTTTCTAATATTCAATACAAGATATTGTGCCTGGTAGTAAAACCTGTTCCCAAGCATGTTCTTCATTGGGGCTCCTCTTAAATTGTGAAGGCCTTCCCAATACCAGTTTGGCCATAAATGATCACTGTACAGTTGTACCCATAATAACTTCATCCAAAATGCAGCAACACCCAACAACAACATAGCAGTTGTCAGTGGCTCCTCCAGCGCAGACTCTAACTTCTTCACTTGCCTGATCACAGTCTACAGAAGTACAGGCACCCGCTTTACATCCTGAGGCATTAAAAGGCCTGCAGCCCACCACCACCTAGCTGTTCTTGCCTCTCGCATTCTTTATGTAGCCACTTCCCTGTCAGCACAAGTAGGCCGTGCTGGCCATCTCAAGGCCAGTCTTTCAGAGAGAGAAGCAGAGCGCTGACTATCCCGTAATGCTTTTGCAGACCCTCAAGCTTCAGCCGCTGCCTGCTGCTCCCACTCTGCTCACCTCAGCCACCTGCACTGTACCTCCTGCGACTGCGCACGCCGGTTCCTGCCGAGTTTCTAGTTATGGTGGCTCAGAAGTATCTGAGTATAGCGAGACTCTGCTCCTCACTTATCTTGTCATGTCCACACTGTGCGCTGCAGCAAAAAAGCCAGCGCTGATCAAAATAGCCCTGGGACAAACGGTAATGTAGCCACATCAGTTTTGTGTTGCGCATGAGGTAACCGGCCCTGCTATGAAGTGGTGGGCCTGTCTTTATGCCTCTGTTTTGAAATAGAAATGGGCCTCTGCCTAGTATTGCACTGCATCAGCACCAGCCTGCTTGAAGCTTAGAGAAGCTTTGCGTTACTACACAAAAGGCACCGTATACAGCACCTGGTGCTGTGCCCCCTCTGAACTAACTTTCCAGTTTTAACTGTCTGCTCTGCAGATGAGCAATTGTGGTATTTCTAGACGGGTTTTGTGGATACCTTACAACAGAACTACTCATCTGTCAGGAGCTTAACTAACGGCTTACCCTCTGAAAAATATTTTAGGGAATTGTAATCTGGAAAAGGCTTGAACTCCTCTGATGTGACATGTAGGTAAAATTTAATATGGAGGTATATTGCAGATGGAGGCAGAGATTTTTGGGGTCGCCTGGTTTTGTATTAATGGTAAAGATCAGAAAACAGGAACTGACTCCGAAGAAAATCCAGTAGCAAGATGCAGACTCTGCTCAAAACTAGAGCTGCCCCCTGCAATTCTCAAAATAGTATTTCCTCCTTCATATTAAAGCACTGTCCAGCCTTGTAAAATGAGTGGCTCACTAATAATTAGATTTCTTTTTTAACTCTCCTGAACGTTTTTCACATTAATGGGCTACGACAAAAGGGGAGGAACAGCTCCCAGCACCTCCCAGTTCCATGAGGCGAGGCTGAAAGGAAAGCCCTGTTCCTGAGCCTCCTTGCAAAGCTGGCTACTGTGTCCCTGCAAAGGCAGCATCTGGAAAATTACACAACGGCAGCACGCCTGTGTGCAGCAGTTCTACCTCAGAGAGGTGTCCCTCGTCACTCTTGCAATAAGGTTTTTAAAAAGCCACATCAAATCCTTAATAGGATAATGAAGCACTGATGCTTTCATATCCTAGGATGTAGGCTCAGGCCCTGACCCTGCAGTGGGCCTGCCCTTTTGGAGGGTATGGCTCTCTTTCCAGCCGTACTCGTCCTAAAATCCTCCTTCCAAACTCCTGCGGCTGGCAGCGCTCCCGGCCCCGCTGTCCCTGCGGGGCCGCCGCCGCTCAGGTGCGCTGCCCCCGAAGTTGGCGCTACTTAAGGGCTCGGCCGGGCCTAACCCGTCCAGCCCTCCCGCTGGGCCGCGGCCCCGGCGGGCGGCAAGCCGGGCGCGCTGCCGGCTGCCGCCGCTTCCCGGGACACTGCGGCCCCGCAGCACCTCAGAAGCGCCCCGGGAACAGGCGGCACGATCCCGCGGCCCGCCCCGCCCCAGGCCCGGCCCCTCCTCCGGCAGGTGCGGCCCTGCCGGCCGGGCCGCCGCTGCGCACTGGGCGGGGCGGGGCAGGGAAGCTCCTCCTGCTCCGGCACCGGAGCCGCACGGCCGGGACAGCGGGTCTGCGGCGCCGGAGCTCCTTCCCCGCGGCTTCTCCCCCGCTGCCGTCGGAGCGGGGCGGGAAGGCGGCGCCACCGTCGTGCGTGGCCCCGGCACCTGCCGCGAGGTGAGCGAGCGGCCGGGCCTGAGGCGGTGCTTGGCTGCCGCCGTTACCTAACCGGGACCGGGGCGGCGGGGCGAGGCCTCTCGGCACCGCTGCCGGAGGGGGGGTGGGGGTGGCGGCGGGGGGGTTACTGAGGGGCAGGCGAGTGTCCCCGTTGCCGGGGAGACGGTTCAAACGGCAGCTCCGACCGCTGGGGCGTCCCCGGGTAACGGCCGGCGCCCGCCTCAGCGGTCCCGCCGGCCCTCGGCTCAGCGTAACTCCGGAGGCGGCGGGGGGAAGGGGGTGTCGGGGAAGGGCGGACCGGAGCCTGGGAGGTGGCTGCGGGGCTCGGCGAGTCCCGCTCCCTCCGGGGGCTGTGCGAGGACGTGCTCCGCGCGGTCGGTTTGTGACGGTTCCTTAGAACAGCCTCGAAACGGGCGCTGAAATGCGCCTCCTTACTTACTACGGGCTGTTCTTGTCGTGTATCCACACTTGGAGCTACTCGTTTGAGTGACAAAACTAAGCTTTTGCTCCTCTCCGGTGTTTAAATAGGCGAGGGCTCCCAGCTGGAGAGGAGCTGGGCACCTTGATTGCTGGAAGGTTGTATCTGCAGCCCCGGGGATTTCAAAAGATACCGTGCAGGTGGCTGAATACCTGGCTCAGTGTGGGGAAAGGTTTGGTTCTCGGTGCTAAATGCACCATCTGAAGCAATCCGGAGCGATTCTACCAGAAAATCACGGGTTCCTGCCATGCTGCAGGTCGCAGGTGTCTCGGTGCCGCCAGCCCCCCGGGCATGGGCGGAGGGTGGGTGCGGGGCGCGGGAGTGACCTGGCTTGGCCGGGTGGTCCCTGGCAGAGTCCGGCTGACGGCTGGACACCAGGGTCGGGCGCAGACGCTGGGAAGCGTGTGACTGGCACCATACAATAATATGTGAAGGAAATGGAGCTGCAAAACTTAGCACGGTGAGGTAAACTGCAGGCATTGATCTTGGCAAATAGTGTGAATACGGGCTTTTTTTTCTTAAGCTTGTTACAAAATTTGTCTGGTTTTGTAGGGGTAGAAGAATGCCTTACAAATGTCTCAGAAGCGAGATAGGATTAGGCTTACTTGCCAAAATGTTAATGGCTGCATTCGTTCAGTCACGAAAAAAAATCCAGAGTTGATCCAGAGGCTGCAGTCTTGTTAACTGTAGCACATGGGGTAAAGAATTACTGTAGCCTTGCCAATTCCTGTTGGTTCTGGGATCTGCCTGCATGAAGCCCTTAGCAGGGGCAACAAGGCCTTTGAGGGATGTTAACAATTTTTTAGGGTTTTTATCTGAAAATCAAGTTTACTATTTAACTAGCTCCTACAGAAATCCAGCGATGCACTCAACAAATAATAGTTACCAGGAATGCTTAAAAATCTACCAATATATTGCTATTTGGTCAGATCTCTTTGTTCAAGTTTACAAGTGATTAGAGAGAATTTTTTACTGAACTTTGAAAGTATTCCAGATAAACTCCTTTCATCTTGTCTGCTTTTCATTTTGTGAATAATTTGACTGTATCTGTAAAGCACTTTGCAGTTGTTATGTGTGAAGTGCAAGCTAAGCATGGGAACTCTGACAAACTATTAGGGAATAGCCCTTGCTTTATTAGGATACTATCACATCAATTAACACGTCTTAAGCAGAGGATCTTTTTTAGGCAATTACAGCGTTTATAAAAAAAACCACCACTATTGTGTTTTATTGTGTGTATGAGCAACAAAAGTCCCTGTTACTTCCTATATAAGCCCGCGGGGAGAAAATGCGGGTGTTGGCAGAAGTGGAGAAAATAGTACTTCTAATATTTGAAAGGGGGAAGAGGTTGCCTCAGGGTTTCTTCAAAAACGATCCAGTTTTTGAAGATTTGCAGGTATAACTTGCATTCAATTCCATGTAAGAGCAAGTCCTTTTATGCAAGGGGTGTTTTAATCGGGAAACTGAGGTGGTCTTTAACACTTTATAGATCAGCATGTGATATGAACCACACAGAGTATGAGATTAAACATTGTCTTTACCATTAGGAAACCATGTGATGCTCTAAAAGTAAAGATGACTATGCAGAAATTAAATTTATGGAGGTTTGTTTTGTTTTGTTGTTTTTTTTTATTTTGAAGAAAGCTTGGAAGTCACTGAACTTCAAATTGGCCCTGAACAGATAATGTGGAATGTTGCCTCGGACAACAAACTCGGGATTCTCTGGGATCTTCTAACTGAGCTACTGTAACCATACTTGAGTCTGTCTTCCCTGTAAGAAGCACATGAACAGCTGTATTGCTAATTGTAAAAGTGAATTTGGTTCAGGATTTGAATTTGCACACGCAAACAAATTTGAGTAACATCAGGGAAGGTGGTTTTGGTTGTTTTTTTTTCCCTCTGGTCATTCTCTTTGTATTCAGGGGAGCAATAAATTTGCAGCTTACAGTAAGAAGTATGGTTGAAACATTAGTAGCAGATGGAAATTTAGGCTTGTGTGGGCCTTTTCTTCAGTGGGTACTTACAAAGTATAGCAAGTGGGATTTGACCAGAGAAAATGCAGTGTTCGGTAAAAACAATTACTTTTTTTGTCATCTCAATTTTTGAGTCAGAATGTGTTGCTTCTGCCTGAAATATCAGAAACTGATATAATGTAGCTTCTGACACTGATAATCATATTCTGCAACGCAGCAAAAAGGAATGTATTCAATATGAAATTCATGGCACTGCTGTGGTATTTTTGATTGACTCTGCTGACTGCAATATGATTGACATAATGGCCAAGAATGACAGTAATTTAATGCCATGCTGGTATGGGGAAGTGATGATTATAAACTGGACTAGAAATGGGAATTAAGTGAAAAATGAAATTAATTTAAACACTCGGGTGAGAACAGTTGACAGTGTTATCAGGAGAGACTAGCCAAACATAAATATCATCGGCTATAATTATGCTCACCTACAGTAACAACATAGTTGTCTTATTTTAATTCTTTTTAGTGTAAAGAAATGATCCTTTGTATTTCTCATCCATCTGGGATTTTCATGTCACTTGCCAGGGTGTTCTCTGCTCTGAGGACTTCAGTTACCGCAGAACTGATTGCAGGGGGAAGGGGAACATTGGTTTTGAATGTTTATATCTTTTTTTGGAGATAGTTAGGCCAATAGTGCCAAAAGGCTGAAAACTGCAGAGGTTTCCATAACAAATTATTCAGTTTTTAGAACATGGATTTATTTATTTATTCCCCAGAAAAATTACTAATTGGTTGTGCTGGTATATCCCAATTTCTTGAATTATCTGACAATCATACTGAGTAGTGAAAGAGGCAGGATCCTTAACATAGTGATTTCTAAGTCTTTGCTTTGTGTTCTGACTTAGATGGCCTTTTGACTACTTGTGCGATAAAAGGAGGTCTGATGTTGCTTCTGTCATTCTATATGACATTATATATATACCCATTTACCTGTAGATGGGATGCTTTTTTACAGGCTTTTACTAACTTGATTTCAGAGGGAGTTTTGAAATTTTACTATCAAATTCTGATTACTGAAATTTAGTTACGAACAGACACTTTTCCCAGTGTTTTTTAAACAATTTTAAAATTTGTTTATTTTTTAAATGTTGGCTCACAGGTGGGACTTAGATTAAATTTGGGGCTTTAAACAGTTAGAACCTTCAATTTGAGAAGAGCCATGCTTAGGAGAGGATTTTTTTGAGGGGCATTCCTGCTGAGTCTGTGAAGAAATTCCAGGGTCCAGAGTCAACTCTAGGAGGTAGTTTCAAGAGAAGAAAACAAAGCAATGATGTTGGGACCTTGGAAACTCCTGGTTCTAGGTGTTACCATGTGAACCAGCTGCTCTGAATCTGCCTGACTTTTACAGAAAGGGAAATACTGAATGTAGTCCAGAAGGGAGCTGCAGCATGTTCTGGGCAGGTGCTAGCCTATGTCCTATGTCCCAGCCTATGTCCTATGTCCCAGCCTTTGCAATGTCGAGCATGTATGGAGGAACTTTGTGCTATTGATTGCCGAGTAACCTGGCCAAGAGTGGGACTGGAAAGATGATTTTTTTTATCAAGTTTGTATTGTTGTTGCACTTTTAAGTATGGAAAAACTTGGATATAGCTAAGATTTAACACTGAAGTCCCTTACCAGACTTGCTGTGGACCAGCAATGTTTGACTTCCTTACTTGGGAAGAAGTTTTGCACACACAGGGTAGCTGAAGTGGAATACTTTTTGTGTTCCATGCTCTCAGTGAACAGCTAAGTCACTGAAAGGGCAGATGCCCTGTGGGGACAGGGGTAGTACAGATGGGTATTTATACACCTACGTACGTTGCTAATTCTTCAAAATATGCATCTCCTTTGGCTTGAGAAATTAAAGGTGTCATTTCAAAAAATGACGTTCCAGTAGTGCTCATGCCAGCTTGAAGCTATTGACTTTGATATCAGCAGTTGGACATTTCTTTGTGGTGACAAAGCAACAAAATATGTAAGCAGTTATGAATAACATAAATCAGAGGCTTCAGAGCATCAATAACACTTGAGAATGTTTGATTTTTCCCTTAAGTTAGGTGACTACTCTAAACAATTATGTAAATTGAGAACGTGTTCTGCCAAAATTTCTGTAGCAATATGCTACAGCAGTTTAGAAGAACCTCAAATGTAGAGGATGTGCTTTATAGGGGGATAGATATTGTAAATATTTTGATTCATCAGTACTTAAGGGTTATGGTTGTTCAGAAGAGTGTCTTTTTATGCAACCATCTGTCTTTATTTTTCCTGACAAGAATGATATGTATAGCTGTGGCTTTTGACAGTATAGAAGATGTGATGTTGCAGCCTAATTTACTGTTGTGTCTTTCCTGAATGCTGTGATTTACTTGGGATGTATCTTAAAAAAAGTGTATGTGTATTTTTTCCCCTGGTAGTCTAAACTTAAACATCTGCAATTAACAATTCAATTCTAACCCCTTGTTGCCTCCAGCATAGCCTTTCATTCTACTCTTCAATAAGAATATGCTTGGAAAAGTTTCTCAGCATCACTAGTCTGGATAATGGGGCTTTCATTTTGAAGGTATATATCTAAGAGTGATTGAGGTCCATTTCTGCAATGTTGGTAAGACTTGATTTCTGTCCTGTATGTTTATGTGTGTCTTGGTTGGATATTTTTTTTTGGGGGGGGTCGTTGTTTGGGTTTTTTTTTAAATGATTGTTTAAGTGGAAACAACATTGCTTACATAGTAACAAATTTTGAAGTGGAAGTGAGCAAGCTTATGGCCTTATTATGTCTGAAACGCTTTCCATCAGGTTTCACTTCAGGTTAAATAAAGTAAAAGGGCTAGTGCCCTTTGTAAGCTAAACTGAGACTACCTGGCTTGTCAAGATAAAACAGATAAACCTGTGGTTGAAGAAATGTCATTGGGATATGTGGAACATATTCTTTCTGAGTTTATTTTTTAAATTCTCTAGAATCGGTGTTAACTTTTTTTCCCCAACAGCTACATTTATAAGAAGAGAGGGGCTTTGAATATTTTTTTCTTGATCTAATACAGATTTTAAAATGATGTCTTTAAAGCAATAATAAAGCATCAAAAGGCTCTCCCTTTGAGGGGATACATCTGTGGTTTTTTCTCTTTTCTGTGTTATACTTTGACTGAAAGGGGGCTTTCAAAACTGTGACTTATTTTAGTTGCATAAAACACGAAAAGGATGGAGGTGATGCTTTCAGAACAGAACTGGGACTTTGACTCCAGTGAACTGTGGAGATCAAAATAGAGATCTTCAGCTAAAGGCTGAAGCATGGAACTTCTTTAGTGGGGATAACAGTACCTGTTTTGTGGATTTGGTATATTCCTCATCTGAACTTCCTTTTTCTTCCCACTTTTTGGTTTTTTTTTTTCTTTTTTTTTTTTCCTCTTCCCTCTCTTTTTCTCCTTTAGTACAAAACTCGGGCAAACAAACAGGAAGGGAACAGAATTCTTTTCTGGCAGGGTCTTAGTTCATCGGCGCTGCAGAGAGCATTGGAGTGTGCCATACGCCTGCTGTGCTGAGCTTCTCATTCCCACTGAGGTTACATTAAAACACACTCTGCAGCTCTTGTGATCTGTGGTGACTTTTGCATACAAATGCAACTGCTGTATTTGCTTGTTAGGAAAGTGCATAGGATATTCAACGATGCAGTGCAACTATGAAGTCTCATGCATGTACTCCATCCTCCAAACAGAATCATGGAAGTGCAAAAACATGAGTTGCTGAGATGTAAGTAAGAGGACTGGATGTGCTTTGTTGGCTTACTTAGGGAGGATAGCTGAATGGAGGTGGATCAGAAGTAGGAATTCAGTTTTACGGAGAGAGCAAGTCAAACTCCAAAATGTTTACATAGCCTGGACTGGCTGCCTAATGGATTAAGTTCTCTTGTACCAACGTGACTGGACCTTCAAGTATATACTCAGTTTGAAACATGGCATTTGATATTTTAAAAATTACTTATTTTATTAGGATTATTCATTTCTTTAAGGTCTTTTAATCAGGTTCATCATGTTAGGGGCTTTATGGAGCCAGATTCCGTGCTTTAGATTTTTGCATGCAAATGACAGAAGAGAGTTGCTGAGGACAAGAACAAGTCATGTGCAGACCTAGTGTAGTTTATGCTGCTTGCAACTGTTCACGTTTCCAAAGAATTCCAAATCTGGCATAGTACAGCTCTGAACTGCCTTAAAGGGAGGAAAGATGCTAGACAGGCCATTTGAATTTACTGACTAGAAGTAACTCTTGCACTATGGACTTGCACTGATTTCCTACCCCCCCCCCCCCCCCCCCCCCCCCCCCCACCAGTGGTGTTACTGGATAAGTGAAGAGAATTGGGGCTCTAGTAACTGAGCCTTGTCATTTGTAATTTGAGACCATTTAAGACAGAAATACCCCCAGCTTTCCACCTCCCCCTGCTCATGTAGCAGAGCTGGTGGGATAGAGCATGTGTCTGCATTTTGGCTGGATGTAGGCGCTATCATGGGATGTCAGTATGGGTTCGTGCTGTAACGCCAATGGAATGGTGGCAACACAAGTGTTTCCTGTACTTTGGGGCAATAATTTGTGGCAGGGGAAGGGGAGTGGAAGTGTCTTGCATGGCACGGATTGCTTCAGTGAATTACTCATTATGTTTCTACATTTTGTCCTGTCATTGGTCTGTGTACTGTGAATGTAGAAAACTGTTGTTGGAAATGCAAGGAATGGATTTTCATAGGCTGCATCTTTATGCTCTGATTTATTTATTCTTTAGCCCAGGCAGTGAGAGAGATTGCTATGTGATTATCAAGTAGCCCATAGCAAACTAGACCAAGAACCAGACACTTAAAAGTGGTAGGGGGGGAAGTGGTGGTATAACTATGGTGATCTAAAGAGGTGAGAGAGGTGAAGGCTGGGATTTTGTTACTCATTTGCTTGGGGTTTTTTTCTTCAGAGCCAGTTGATACAGTCTGTGGAAGGGAGGAAAAAAGGACAAGGCTTCCAAACCAGAAGTGTTTTTTTCACTTAGACCTGATGAGGGCACAGAGGTCTAAAGGCTTGTCTGTTTCTTCTCCAATTCTACTTCTAATCCTAATTAAAGATCAAAGATTAAAAATTATTTAAGATCTTCTTTTTAGATGTTTTTTCTTGAGAGTTTTTTCTCCGGATAATGGAAAATTGTATCTCAGATTAAGGAGGGTAGGCAAAGGTTAAATAAAAACTTGAGCTGTAAATTCAGAACTTTCTACTTGAAGAAAAGTGTCCCTTTGTCTGTTCTCAGTTAAGATTGCTTTCCATCTGTTTGTCCGTATGATACACATGTTCGAAAACTGTCGGAAGAAAAAAAAAATTATCGGAACATTCAATCTAACGGGTTTACAATCCTTTATGTACCTTTTCTGGATAGGTGGATGACAACTGAATGGAAGTTGTGGATCAGTCTCTCCTTGCCTTTCTATCATGGTTTGATACAAGATGTTCTGTAGCAATACAGCTTGAGGTACTCGCGATCCCTCTGCCCTCCTGCTGCAGCTTATTACTCTTGTGTTTTTCTGGCATCACTGTTTGTGGAGGTGTACTGGGAACTGGATCACCATTATGCCTCTTAAAGCTTTAAGAAAACAAAACAAAGTAAAACAACTCCCCCCAAATAATTAAAAAGCAACCCCAGAGGAGTCTCTATACACTCTTAAACTGGGTCAGGCAAGAGAAGGAAGTACAGAAGCCGGCATTGCTGCTGAACTTGTACCCCTTCTGTCTTGAAAGAGCAGTCGTTTGCTTTGTCCTGTATATATGCAGATTAGAGAAAGACACATTGATTGTAAGTGCTTAGTTTTCTTTTGCATACTAGGGGGTAAAAGGCGTTAAATGAGTGTTTTTATTTACCAGATTCTTGCACTGAATTGGAGTAAGCAAATGTTTTTTACTGCAGCTTGCCATAAATAAACAGAAGGGTGTTTGGAAATCCTGACCAGCTTTTGTGTAGGAGAGCACAATCATAACAAACTGGTTCTGTGAGAAACTGAAAACAAATAAAAGATGAGCTGTTATTCATGGTTTACAAAAGCAGAAGATTGTGCACCAAAGGAGCAAGTTATTTTCAAATACTGAAAGCCATTGTTTGTAAACCTGGGACAGATTTCATAACATTTCATGTTCTGTTTTCAGTCTTTAGACGATCTCAGGAAACCAAAGGCAATGATTTTGATCAGCGCTGGCCTCAGACAAGGGTGAAAATCTGCAGCAACTGCATTCAATACTGCTAGAAGTCTTTTGAATCCCCACAAGGTATTTCCCAGAGTATTTCCTACCTGTTTCTGAGTGTTAGTTCTTGCAGTCACAATGTTGCAGTTAGCTAAAGCAAAGAATCCTTTCCCCTAATGAAACTTTTCACACAAGGAAAGCTCTTCTTTTACTACTTAACTTCAGTGTAGTAGGTAGAAATCTCAATAATTAATTTTCCTTATTCTTTTGTATTTTTGGCATTTTTCAGTCTAACATTACTGTACAAAAGTGATAGGTAGGTAATACTGAGATGAGCAGAGTATTTCCAGCTGTGCAGCTGGAGGATGGATGTATTTGTGAGGCTTTTTCTAAGCAGGGGTTGTTAAATGACACCACAATGTCCCACAAATCAGTATTTCATTTTTACTTTATACTAATGCTTATTTTTTGTGACTAAGTAATGTCTAAGAATCTTCATAACTGATAACTCATGTTGACGTTGACTTCTTTGCAACTTTTTTGTGGTTTTCATGCAACCACACTTGTGCCCCAAAGAAAGTCTCTGGCCTTAAAAGATAAAGATAAACTCAGACTAGAAATTGAGCTGATGAAGTGGTAATAAAAATCATGCCTAAAGCTGCCCCTCTTCCTCAGTTATTCCCTGTGTGGAGCAGGAACCTGTCTTGAGCAATCTTGGGGTCTCCACAAAGAATCTCTTGGTTTAGGGTTCTACTGGAACCAAGTAGGCTGGAATATTATAACAATATATCAGATGTTTTTGTGACTGTGATGGTAGGAAAAAGAAATACAGTGTTTTACAGAAGGAATGAAACCTTCCATATAAGCATGTTATTAGGATGTAGAAGTTGACTGTGCTGTGTAGAGGTACCCACTTAGGCTTTGCTACTTTGTTCAGAGCTATAAGAGCAGTATTATTAGTACAGTGTTTTGTGTGGGTAACATTGAGAAACTACTTGGGCGTTTCTGCAGGCCTCTGCATTGGGCTGTGTTGAAAGCAGGTGAGGTGGTAGTCCTTTAGGAACTGCAGATGGATAACTTCCAATCCAGATTCAGAAATTTTATTTCCTGTCCGTGAGAAATGGACTTCAAAGACCCCACATATGTAATGGTAAATTGGGAAAATACTTCCAGCAGTATTGCTGCATCAGATTTCAAGTCATCTCTGAGAAGATTTGTACTGCCAGTAGTGCTCACTGAAGGAATTTTATGAATACCTAAGAACAGATAGCTTTTAGTTCAGTTTGCAGTTTGTGCTCTTTCTTTCCTGGAAATGGATGGGAAGAGCCTTTATCTGGATATCTCAGAATCAGTATAAATACAGAGGTAAAAGCTTGCATTTGTTTTTCACGTATAACAGAGTTGCACGAGCATATGCTGCAAAGCAAGTCGTAGTGGTGATGCAGCAGCTTCTCTCTGCTCACTGACTGGCAACACTATCTGGTCTAAGAGTTACAAGTCAGAGAGAAATCTTTCAAACCTATTTTTGCATTGTTTGTTTATTTATTAGGGAACAAGTATCTCCTGATTAGGTAGGGGTGACTGTAGTGATGCCAGGTAAATGAACAAACCCAGCCAAAGCTAGAAATCAACCCTTTGGTTATAGTGACTCAGGTCATCTGGATGCAGTCCTGCACTTCTTGGCTGCATTCAATGTGTTACTGTCCAAAGATGGAGAAGCAGTGAGTTTGTGCTTAGAGTGCTGGATCATGTACAATACAATGGCTCAGTTCATTGGCAAGGTGAGGAGCAGTCTGTCCCCTGCAAATCCTCTGATTCAAGTCCAGGTTCTTGTGTGTGCCATTTGGTAAAGAGAGAAATGAAACACCGTTTAATTATCCTCTTAGTCCTTGGATCTATCTGCAGAATCCTTAGGCTTAGTCATTGGAGGGAATGGGTGGGTGCTTCAGGCAATCTTTATGACAGTCAGCACCTTTTGGGCCAGTCTGCTTCTGTTCCCAGCCCCAGACATTGATGAATAGCTTCCATTTGTTCAATGGCTTTTAATTTTAGCATTGTCAGCCTCAAGCATTCAAATGCTGAAAGTCAGTTCCCATGCATCAGTGATCAAATAAATTCAGATGCTTTCCATTAGAAGTCGTAAGTCTGGTGTTAGATTAGGTTTTCAGGCTTCTCTCAGTAATCTTCAGACTTACAAACTTTATTCTTTGTTTGAAATGAAAGCTTCAGGTGCAGTTTGATTCCAGGAGATACATTTGGTGACAGGGAAGGAAACCACCTTTACTGCTTTATTTTGGCTTTTATTTACCTTAAAATGTGTTTGTTTTCTGATTGCTGCTTCCCTTTGATTGCAACAAAACTTTTCTGTAGTGGTGGAGACTGAGTTAGTATTTTCCTTTCTAGGTTGGTCTGCATCTAATTTTGATTAGAAGGTCGGTTGCTTTTAGTAGTGATGCTGTCCCATTGATTCTTCTAGAGATGTACTAGCATTGATATATTTAAATTTTATTATTTGCTGTGGACAAATATAGAGGCAACATAGGTAGCTTCCATGTGGGTTACAGGCTGAGAATCAAAACTAATGAAAAGTTGATTGGGGTAAATAAAAATCTTAGTGTTGCACTACAGTGTAGAAGTTAGAATAATATAGTAAAATACAATAATTCAGATTCCTGCCAAGCAATTTCATTTTATTAAAGCTTATGAAGTGTCTTGCATGAAATAGTATTGTTTTGTTGGGCACATGAAGTTTAATTTGGTCAGCATTCCTTTATGAAGTAGATTGTCCCATTTATGTCAGCAAACATTGCTTTTGATTGTTTAAATTTTCATAGCAGCTGGAATCAAATGCTTTACACTCAAACAAGAATGGTTATTAAGAAGGTAACTTCTGATCATGCTGATACCAGCAATATTTAATGTGCTTTAAATAATTAGAAATGCTAAGGTGAGATCATGTAGATAATGATCTACACACAGTTAGGCACAGTTAAGGCAATTATCAGCGTAAGATCTAGTCAAATAAGTTGATGTAAATTCTTTTCTACTGCCAAAAAAACCCCCAGCCAACATCTAAATAAAAAACCCCTGTGTAATCCAAGTCTGCTAACTCTGTGCTCTGAATTGCAAAAAGAGGTTTGACTTCTCCGAAGACTTCAATAACATTTTTAGGAATGAAGGAACTGTTTTTCCCTTTAATATGTCCATGGAGAAGATTTGGGGGAAGACATCTCTTGTAGAGTTACTTTTTCTTGTAGAGAAATCTTCACAGTTTTCTGGGATATGGTAATGACAGTAATAGGCCACTATTGTCATGTTTGCAATTCATGGTTTCCTTTGGGTTTTAATTCCCTCTCTGCTTGGCAATATGATTTTGAAAGAGGTGTCCACTATGGCCTCTAGGAATCCCATCTTGAAGCATACCTGCGGGAAGGCACAGCTGCTGGCAAAGTTGGCTTTATGTTCAACACCACTGATTTGGTGCTAAGTGAAGCGCATCTTCTCCAGGGACTGCGCCTGTCCTCACTTTGCCCAGCTGTGGTTTGCTTGTTGCCTGACTGCTTTTTCCAGTTCTTTCCATCCAAATCCAAAGGCCTGTTCCATGCCGAAATCCTAGGTATCAGGGAGAAGTTTAATAAGTTACTTCCCAGTGTGTAAGGAGCTTCATTCCTTTTATTGCAAGAAGATCATTAAGATACCAGTAGTTGATTCTTTAAAGATTTAATTTCTTCTTTCTCCACTAGTGGGAATGCCTTACACTTACGTACCCTTGCAGAACGGTTTGCTGATAGCTAGGTATTTCATGATTTGCCTAGCTGTATCTGTGGGCGTGATCTGTCATTAAGATTTTACTTTCTTTTTTTTTTTCTTAAAATATGCAGCATCATTTCTACTAGCAAGCTATGAAACGTTGCAATAAAAAGATTCACACAAATGTAGGCTGTTAAACTATGAATTTAGTCTAATTCTCACTGAAGACCTTCACTAGATTATTGAATAATTTGAAAATAGCAAGGTTTGACCTGAAATAAATAGTAAGTTATATTTTGTGGAAGTTAATGGATAGTCAGATTTTTAAATTCAGAATGCTCAGTATTTGATGTGACTTTCCGAGACATCATACTTGCCAAAATTACCTTTCAAGAAGGCTTCTTAGTGCATCTTAATTCTGAAATAACTCTGATGTGTTCCTTTTACTTTTGAGTGTTGGAAGCATCGTGTTTAAAAGCAAAAATGTTTGTGATTGTTGGGCATTATACAAGGTGATTTTATTAGTTTGCAGTTTTTGAGTGATGAACATCTACCAGAATTCTTGACAATACCCTCATTGAAGATTAAGTTACATAAAATAAATTATTTTGCTTTTTGTCTGGAGTCACTGAGGGCTCAACTTACTGAAATGAGAATTTCTAGTGCCATTTGAGATACTGATCCAGAAGGGACTGGATGTCCTGTGTGTCCTATGTCATATCTCTCATCTCCTCAGGGAATGTCTTAGTTAATATAGGGGATCTGAAATGACAGTAAATTTCTGTGTATTATCAACTGAATTTAAGTCTAAATTGAGCTAAATGGGAAAAAATGATAATCAGTGCATGTATGTATTGCTTAAAAAGTATTATTTTTGTTTATCAGGTGAAATAATATCAAACTTAATAAAAATGGGTGTTGCACCAGAATTGCTACTGAGTTTTCCTATCCTAAAAAAAAAAAGTAATGATGACAATGAATTTTTTAGTGTTACAGTATGTTTGCTTTGGATTGGTGTTAATTCAGGCCAGGCATTCAACAGAATCTTAAGCTGTTCCAATAAGTGGAAAGACTGCGACTCATAAATATGCTGCACCAGGACACTTGAAGATAGATGTGGAGGTATGCACATTCGTTATAGTTTTGCTAGAATTTCCCCTTTTTGTCCTTTCTGTTTCCTTTTGAGATAAAATCTCTTCAAGAAGATTGGAAAGTGGAATAAATAGGACATATGGGGACAATATGCTCTCGCACACATACAGTTTATAGAGTCTTCTCAGCTGTACCATAGAGAATCACACAAAGCACAAAATTGTCTGGGTTGGAAGGGACCTCTTGAGATCATAGTCACCAGCCCACCACCCCCTCTTCAAGCAGGGTCAGGTAGAGCAGGTCAACTAGACTGTGTCCAGAGGTGTTTTGAATATCTCTACGAATGGAGACTCCACAACCTTTCTGGGCAATCTGTTCTGGTGTTTAACCATCCTCACATTAAAAAGTATTTTCTTGTGTTAGATGGAATTCCATCATCATTTTAAATGTGTTAATTTGTGCTCATGAAGAAGCAGCAATATTTTAATTTAATTATGCATAGCTATTTGTAGCATTTTGCAGGAACGGTCTGCAAACTGGGACCATGCGCGGCAATCAGTTAGCTGAGGGGAATGTGCTCGAGCTTGTCTAGACAACAATTAGCATGATGAGGCATGTTTGCAGAGCACAGGGGGGTGGGAGACGGATGGCGCCAAGGAAAGATAACACCTTGCTGTTAATTGATGGCAGTTAACCTCCAATCAGGGATTGCCTAGTATGCAAGGCTTAGCTTCAAGAACCAATCTGTTTAAAACGCGCAGCTTCTGAAAGTGTATAAAACCTCGTGCTTCTGTACAATAAATTGACATTTGCTTGCATCAAGCTGCGTCCCGTCTCTTCATTCGCCGCAGCATTTAGTGATTTTTTTTTTACACCAAGATAATTATTGCCCTTATAATTTTAAATATATATGCTATTTTAGAAAGGTGCCTCTAGAACCTTTTGAATTTATCTTTTTTTATATTGTCACATACACAGATGTTGTCTTGGCAAAAGTTGAGCTCCAGTTGTGTACAAGGAACTATGTTTGGCACTGTTTTAACTTTCTCAGATGTAGTGGGCTTCTAGTGATTGGCATGCAATTCACAAATTTCAGTTAGGCATTTAGGACTGTCTCCAGAAATCATCTTATGTTTGGTTCCCGGAGTGGTATTCGCAAACCCTAGAGACTGGCTGAACTTCCCAGTTTAATGTCTGGGTAGTAATAGATGCTTAAGAACAGAAGATTCTCAACAAGCTTCAAGTTGTTTACATGTATATGAAGGGAAGAACAGGATGCCAATTTAGCTGATAGAAAAAATCAAAGGTATATATGTTTTACAATTCCTCACTTTTCTGAAAGTAAGCACGTAACTATAGCCTCACAAAGTCTTTTGTAGGTGCCTACATTCATAGTGCCCTGATGAATTTAAGCAGCAAGTTGTTTTACTATCTTCTCATGGGTTCTTGTTGTTGTTTTGGTTTTGTTGATTGGGTGTGGGTTTTTTTGTGTGTGTGTGGCGTTTTGTTTTTTGGGTTTTTTTTGGTTTTTTTGTTTTTTTTTTTTTTTAAAATAGTCTAAGAACTGTTGATGCAGCACTTGCTGCTTAATGCATCTGAGTTCAGTTGTCCTTACCATGATGGGCATTCAAAACTGTTCCTCTCGCCTCCTATGAGGCAAATAACTGTCAGACTAGAGCCAGAACTAGGTACTAATGGGATTGTTCTTGATTCCTTCCTGCTGTTGTGATTTATTGTTCCACTAAGTATGTGCACTTTGGATCAGAAGGAGAATGGGTAAGAATAGGTATCCATAATCCAGTGATGAAGGTGGTTTCCTGGGGACAGGGAGACCTGGTTCTGTCCTGGGAGCTGGAACCAGGATGCTGACTTGATGTTTTGAAAACAGGACTGTAATGCAAGTTTTGTGTACAGGCTGGTACACAAATATTAAGGAAATGGGAGATTTCAGTGTACTTTTTCTTGTTTGGTGAGCTTAAAAGCAGAGCTGATAGGAAATAATAGCTGTTCAGGGCTCTCCAGGTAGAGTATCTCTGTACTCACTGAGTACTTCTACATATTTCCATTACTGAGATGAGGTTATTGCTGAGAAATGACAGTAGATGGTGCAGTTTCTGGTCTCTTGACTACCAAATGTGTGAACAGCTAATGCTAGTCATATCCGACTTGTGAATTTATACAAGTTTTATGAAAAACCCATTGGACCATCCATTTGGTCTTGAAATCTGTGTGTACCCAAAGGATTTTAAGTATTAATTCTTGGATTGTCTCTGAAAAAGAGTAGAGCACATTGAAATCTGATGTCTGCAAACAAGAACTTGAATGTATCTCTAGTAACCTAATTGATAGAGCTTTAATTAGAGTAATTTCTTCCTTTAGTACAAGGTGTTATCTTAGAGTCAGTTTCTTAAAGCATGTTGCCAAAGTCATGACTCACACTATAAAATGCATCATATACATCCTCAAAATCAGTCTTTTTAGACTGTACTTCCTATCACCTCCCCTCCCTCCCTGGTGTGTTCTTTCTGCTCTGAGAGGAATTTTTATTTGCTGGATTGACACTGGGTATTAATAACAGCGGTCAGTATCAGAACATTTTTTAGGTAGCTGGTCTGGAACACAGTATAAATATAAAGTCCCTGTTAGAAATGAAACTTACTTTGAGCAGAAGACAAGAGAAATCTATTTCAATAAGATATGCTAGGATGAAGTCTAGATGTCTTGTGCAAAGCCTAAATAAAAGCACTGGATGAATCCCTGGAGGAAAAGAATCCACTATCTTTACCATCAACTTGGACAGGGCATTCAGCTGTCTTCCTACATAAGAGGTCAGGTGTGCTGATGTTTTCCATCGTGTTCCCAAACGGTCTGTGAACCCCAGCTTTCCCTGGTTAGGGGATGGGAACTGTACCATTCCCAACCGTATTACTTCTTCAGAAGCTCACACTATAGCAGGTTGTACGCACAGGGAGTAGGGAGAAGGCCACAGTTAGTTCCTCTGTTAAATCTGTACCTTGATACCCTTGATACTCCTGAGTTGAGAGCAATTTTCCTTCTGTTGGTATGGTAAGAGTTTTCTGTCTTGGTTAAATTGTGTTTGCTTCCTTTGTCCAGTTACAGCTTTATACAGCCCTGTGTATGCAGCAGAGCTCCTGCAGATTTTTCTCTGTGGGGTGCAAAAAATCCCTCTGACTTCTACGCTACTTTCCCCAACCAAGATTAGGTTTATCTGTGTTCTTTTCTAGCTTAGCTAGTTAAGAGGTAGCAGTGACTGTGTAAACATGTTACAGGCAGTGAATGTAAGAAATAGTGGTCTACAGTAATAAAATAGTGTACGTGATGGAAATTGTTTGCTTTCTAAAGAATAGATACCTTTTTTGATCTGCAGAAGGGTGAAGGGCTGGAAGAAACCATCTATCACGAAGATAGCAAATGAGGGATTGTAGCTAGGGAAACCAGTGTCCTTCCAGAATGACATAGGCTTAATGCTTTGTTAATCTGTAACCACGGTGCTTACAGTTCTTCTGAATGAAACTTTTGGATGGTTTAATGAAAGCTTGGAACAAAAAGAGTACAGTTCAGGTATGCTGAGAGCCCTAAAGAAAGGGGGTTGAAAGGTTACTGCCGCAGATGTAGCGGTGCAAGTTCTAAACTCCAGATTTTGCGTGCCCTGGACCACAGTTCTGTTAGATGGTAACTGCTGTGCAGCAAGCAGTATTGAAGATGACTTGCATATACACCTCTTCAATCTGTTTTCCCCCTGATAGACCTGTCGTGGTTTAAGCCCAGCTGGTGACAAAGCAAGCATGTAGCTGCTTGCTCGCTTCCCCCACAGCGGGATGGGGGAGAGGACTGCAAGAGTAAAAGTGAGAAAACCTGTGGGTTGAGATGAAGACAGTTTGATAGGTAAAGCAAAAGCCACACATGTAAGTGAAGTAAAATGAGAAATTCATTCACTACTTCCCATCAGCAGGCAGGTGTTCAGCCATCTCCAGGCAAGCAGGGCACTCACCATGACATCATATAGCATGGAATATCTCTTTGACTAGTTTGGGTCGTTTGTGCTGGCTGTGTCCCCTCCCAGTTGCCCATGCCCCTCCAGCCCTCTCGCTGACAGGGCCTGAGAAACCAAAAAGTCCTTGACTTGGTATGAAAATCACCTAGCAACAACTAAAAACATCAGTGTGCTATCAACATTGGTCTCACACCAAATCCAAAACACAGCGCTGCACCAGCTACTAAGAAGAAAATTAACTCTATCCCAGTTGAAACCAGGACAAGACCTTACAAGTTTCTTCTTAAAGTCAAGCATAGAATTACAACATACAGGAACACCTTTACAGTTACTGCTGCATGTTTAACTGTGACAGTTTCAGTATGTTCATGTATGTGTAACTCATACTGGAAGAGTCCTCTACAAAATCTCACAGCTGTCTCCTTCTCCTGAAACAAAGTCAGGTGTTGGTCTGCCCCATATGTTCTGTCAGATTATGTCTTTCTGAAATGTATTTTAAAAAAGGTAGTAGTAATAAGTAGTAATAATTGAGATAGTCTACTATAAGATGGATGAGAGAAACTTTTGGAGAAGAACTCTTTCCACCACTTGCTGCTGGAGGGTAATTAAGTAACTTACCATCACAGAAAAGCCAGGATGTAATGAGTGTGTGGGGCAGATGGAAGGTGGCAGAAGTCATCATCCCTTCCTTGGCAGCTGCTCATCCTGGAAGGAGAACTTCCACCTGGAAGATGGGTTTGGCAGGACAAGAGAATTGCAGCAAGGAGCTGTGAACTTTCAGTGCAAGGGACAAGACTGTAGGGGACCACTGAAAGGAGCAGGGAGCAGTTGCCTGTCAGACTCTATGGGGCTGAAACAGGATATTCCCCAAAAGTGGAGGACTGCAGACTTTACTGCTTATTGCTTTCATGATCACAGTGTGTGACAAAACATGGGGATGGGCAGCCCTCTTCATTCTCTCTCCCTACTCCTCACTCACAGACAATGGTTAGAAATACGTTTGTCTGTGAGTCTTATTTATTCTGATCATCTAATTAGTTAGGTTTTCTCTTTCAAACTAGAATTCTTTAGTGTTTGAATCAGATCTGGTGTTTCAGTACAGAAGTGTTTTAATCACTTTGAGTTCATTGTAAGTAAAAGGTCTAGATTAGATGTCTGCTTCAGAGCTCTAGCTACCTTCAGGTCCTGTCACTCCTATTTAAACTTGTAAGTCAATTAGAAGTGGGTAGTATGAAAAGCTGCATGTGAGACTTCCTTTTATACTTAATGCAGCTTGCAGCTCAACAATAATACAGGCATCACTGTAATACAAGAGTTCATGCTGGAATGGCATTAACCAGACTTAGAGAAGTTTCATTATAATGAAAAAAAGGTATCTAATCAATATAAAATTGATATAATGTGGGAAAAGGGCCTTAGGGGAGTGTATATGTCTTCCTAATATAGTTACCTTTCAGTGACTTTATTTTTAACACAAACATATGCCATATGAGAAGAATTTAATTTTGTTTATTTGTTTTCAAATCATGCATTCATGTGTTAGGATGTGTTGAAATTAGAAATACCTATGCCTTTTCTTGTAGTAAGATGATCATAGACATCTCCAGTTTGGGCATTGGAGCACTTAGCTTTTAAGGTAAACTAAAGGAAAAAAAAAGTCTAGAAGAGCTGTACTGACTGTGTGGAACAGCAGTATAATGGGAACCACTGGCATGGAGCTCTGCTGTCCAAATAAACTGTCAGATATTATTTATTGTAATCCAGCACAGTCAGCAGAAAGGGAAGGCAAGTGTTCTGCAGCTGCTTCTCCATGAAAAAGATGTGGAACTTGGTGATCTTGATATCTATTCTAAGATCTAGATGGAATAGGCTTCAACAGACTTTAATTCTTTTGCTTTCTTCCAAATCTGATGTTTTTGTATCACAGGCAGGTTTTAGTAAAGGATCTGCTGGGCTCCTTGCTCTTTGTCTTTCTTCTCTGCACCTTCCCAGTTTTCCTTCACTCCTGAACTGAGCATTCAGCCTTCTTGCCCAGCAATTAGAATTTTTACCATCTGACCTCTGGCTTCTGTTCCTGTGATGGTGCTGTAGAAAAATGCATCCTTTCTCCTCTGTTTTGCCTGGATACTCATCTGATTTTAGTATTGTGCATTACTCCACCCTTTCCTTACCCCCTTTGCAAAAGAGGGAAACAAAGAAACAACTGCAGCCATCTCTCACCACCAGCTTGTTCCTTACTATCTTTTGTTTCCTCTTCCATCTGCTTTGCCACTCTTCATCTTCCTCTTGACATTGTCCAAGTCTGGTTCGTCATCAAGATGAATGGCTCCTTTCCCAATTTGCTTAAAGCTGTCAGAAATCTTTTGATGCCCTCTTCACAGAAAGGCGTTTGCAAATATCTTTTTGTTTTCATACAGTGAGGAGCTGAGGAATAGTTGGTAAGCTGGTCATGTTGCAAGAAGCTAGAAGGCAACTCCTGTCCCTCTAGAGCAGAATTGTGTACTTTAGTGTTTGATTTAAATGGCAGATTTTTTCTGTCAAAAAAAAAAAAAAAAAGGTGAGAACCCAGAAGCTCTGTAATAAAGGAAGATTTTTAATGCCCTGTTCTGTCCTTGACTGGAAATTTTAACTTTGTACAAAGCACGTTTTAAATTAGTGTATATGTTAACAAAGGATCTCCAATTACATATTAGAAATTTTTATTGTTTTTAAAATATTAGTTAGTAACTGGTCCACATCTCTTCCCCACCCCCTCTGCATCCATGCATTTATGAACATGATAAATAGAGAAAAACACATGTATAAAACTGTCTAAGATGGTTACTATGCTAGGAGTTTCCTAGAACTTTGAATGTTCTTGCACAAGACATGTTTAGTGCAGGGATTCGAAAGCCTTGTTTGTGCTACTAACACTGCATGGCCCATTCCAGGCTAGAGCTGGAAACTCAAAACATCCTATCAGCAGACCCTTATGGCAGTCTCTGTCAAGGTCTTGACCTGAGCCATCTAGTGCTCTCCCAAAACATTTCAGGGCACGGCTTGGCAGTTAATTGGTGACTTTTTCCAATTAGTTGTTTGGATGTGTCCATGTTATTTTGGAGGCCCCAAGAGACCAAATGAGGGCTAGTTGGCCGCATGGTGAATGGAACCAGCACTGGCGCTGTTCAATTTGTTAACATTGAAACCTTCCCTGCCTTTTAAGGATGCATGTGGGTGAAATTATCTACACTTCCAATGAAGAAGTGTATTTGGTTTCCTTTGAGCTGTTAATGTATATGAAAAATTTCACGCTAGTTTAATAATATGAGTAAAATTGATAGTGATTCTAGGGATCAGTTACTGTATGACTTCAGTAAATTGTTAAAATAGAGACATGGAGGTCAGTAACTATGTACAGGCATTCCTTCCCCCTGCCCCGGTTGCTGGTGTTGAAGGCACCCACAGAACACGCAGCAAGTATTTTGTGCTGTTGTAATTGTGCTGTGAGGGGAGAAAAAGACCCCTTGAAATAACGTGGTCACTGTCCTGGAGGTATAGATTATCCTGAAGTTCAGTCCTGCCACCCTGTGCCTACCGAAGGTCATTCTTAGGAGGGGCGTGTTTGCTACTGCGATGCACACGCGTCTGTTAAACTATTGCTTGAATGCTATTTAAACTTGAATGCTATTCTGTGGAGGAAGTTGAAGGACTGTTGTAGTCCCATAGAGATGTATAAATGCTCTACGCTTTTCTTGAAAGATATAAATACTCATTCACTGGAAATGCAATTACTTAATAAAACTCATGATAGAGTAGTGCGTAAGACACATAACTGTTCACCTGGTCACCTCAGTTATGCGAGTGCTGTAAACTATCCAGCAATCACTTATCTTTTTCTTAGTTTTAGGCAGAAAATGTGATCATCTGTGTTTCAGTAATAGACATAAAATTTGTAAGTTCACATAGTCTACAATTTTAACTATTAGTCTGTCTACAATACTGTGTACTCCTGTCGGGCATACATATACCGTATGCAGATTCAAAGTGGTTTCAAAAGCATACCTATGTATTTTTTGGCACTTACTACTCTAGAAAAGAATGATTTTGTTCAATAAAAGCACCGTGGTGCCTGTGACAGTTAAAAATCCAAGGCTTACCTGCGTGAGGCCCTGATGAAGTTGACAACATTTCAGAGCACACCTCACTCTTTTGTGTCCATTTCATTGCTCATTTTTAGAGTTATCAGGAGAAATAATTATAATTGATTGCTCTGTTGCATTTCTGTTGCTCTCCACTATAAAGCATTCTGACCTCTTTTAGAGAAGCCTTCCACGTTTTGCAACAAACATTGAAGAAAAATGCTCAGGTTTAAAGAACAGGGTTTTTTTCTGGTTTTTTTATGCAATGAAAATGCAAATGAAATTCCAGAAGAAAATTCAGTTGCAAACTACTTAAGTCACCCTGTCTTTTCTTGACCTCTGTAGGAAAAATCTGGAAAGCATACTTCAGCAAAGTAACTGAAGATTTAGGTTCATGCCAGCAGCAGTGTGCCTTAAAACTAAAATGCCAGAGAGGTTTCACTCTGCCTTCATAATGACTGTGTACTCAATGTAAGGTTTAGATACTTTAGATAAGAGTGCTTTGTGTATTTGTTGCTCAAGTTTCAGAAAGATGAGAAAATAAGTTTATAGAATAGTTTGGGTTGGAAGAGACCTTTAAAGGTCATCCAGTCCAAACCCCTGCAATGAGCAGGGACATTTCAACTAGATGGGGATCAAGCTGGAATACTGTTCTCCTGACCATTCCCTAACAATGACACAAGGGCCAGCTGTAAGGAATGGCTGCCGCCTTTTGCCAGGTAATTCGTATCATAGCTTAAATGATAGCAACAGTGAGTGGCTCTGCAAAGCTAAGCTGATAGTGCACAATGATATGGTATTACGGTTGTATAAAACTGATCTTTTTTTCAAATGAAAAATGTTAAACAGTATACACAGAACAAGAACATGTGTTATTGAAAGTCATCAAACCCCAAATGCGTGGTTTTCAGTAGAACTGCAGGCGGTTTCCTTTAGTGGGTAGTATGCTACTGCATTGAGTTACACAATTGCTTGTGGTTTTATCAGTAGAATGTAACAATCTCCTGCTCAAGTAGTAGTGTAGGTAAAATATGCCTGAGGTTACACAGATGATTATTGACCTGGATTTTTGGTTTTTTTTATCTGAATACCTCTTCAGAAAAAATGTTCTGAATACTAATATATTCAGATACATAGAAGATTCAAAGCCACAAAAAAGGTATAAAGGCCATAAAGATGTGGTTCTACTTGTACATCCATTACCCCTGTGGTTTTGTTTTCTCTTTCTGTGGTTTAAGATCTTAGTGACTCTGTGAAGTCAGATGGTAATTTAGTAATGATAGACAATAAACTTCATGATTTTAATTGACAGTAGCTGATGGCCTGAAGATAGCAATGACCTTTCTAGTCTCACAAGAAAATAGTTTGTAACTGGTCAGAAGAGTGTAACTCTTTGATTTTTCAATGTTTTTATTTTATTATTGATTTTACTAAGTATTTTCTTGCATTGTTTTGACTGACTCCTATTTTTGCAAACACATCCATTTCAATTTTTTATGTTCTTGGTATTGTAATATTCATTTAATCAAAGGTATGTTTTTTTCCTGATGCTGTGAATACCTTCTCTTGAAAGTCACTATGTGGAGGCACTAAATTAGATGAGAAACTTGTTGAGCTGAGTTATGGTTTCACTGACAACATTGTGCCCTGGCAGAGTTTTCCTCACAGTTGTAATGTTCTTGAACATTTTTGTATGGAATGAGAAAATTCTTTAAATCCACAAAGATAGCAACAAAAGAGGGAAAAAGTAGTGTCTCCCAGGCAAGTAGGAGAAGTGTGTTAATGTACTCAGAAGAGCAAGTTTGCAAACAAATGGGTTTTTTAGCTGTTTCCAAGTGTTTCCCTTTTGACAAATCAATTTGGCAGAGCTTTCTTAAAAGATAGAAGATAACACTGTCACATATTTTCTGTGACTAGTAAGCTTGTAGTCTTATTTCTGAGAGACAGTGAAGTACAGCTTGAAAGGATGATTTATTTTAACTTACTAAACCCAGAATACTTCAAAAGTAAAACCGGAAGGTCCTATGAATAAGGATCTGAACTAGGACAGAAAATTGCCATGGGTAAATCTCAGTGGTCTTATTCTGCATCTGTGATGGCCTCCTTCAGGGTGTGCTATGAATTCGTCCTGGAATGAAATGAACACAGTGTACTTCTGATAGTTTTCAAATGTTACATTTTCTTCTTAAAAAAAGACCAAATTTAAACCAGGCATTTGAAGTTGTCAAAGGTAGGGTAACTTCACAGTGTCCAAATGCTTTATCTTCATGACCTGTTTATTTGGTTCAAAATTTTCTTCCCTGTAGAAAGCCAGTAATGTGATGCTTATGATCCCTTCGGTTCATTTTTGCACTTGGTGTATGTTGTTATTTCTTCTAACTGAAACAAAGAAGTATGGCTTGAAGTGAAAGTGTTTTTCAATTCTTAAAATATACATTTTGAAAAGGAGTGACTTGAGAGAAGGTAGGTAACTACTTGAAAGTGCAAAATCTCTTTAGAATTCTTTGAGTACTTCTAGTTTGTTAACATTTTTATGTATATGAATTTTCATATGTTTATCGCATCTAGGTTGGCACGCTGCAGATTTAATGAAAGTAATGTTGATTCACCATTTTCCAACATAACTTGAGAGTCAGAATTAATAATATAAATAAATGAAGTATTGCTAACTGGAAAGATAGATACATTATCAGTACTGAGAAACAAAATCACATTTAGTGGGAAGTTTTACAAATCAACAAGTTTCATTGGTTACTGACAAGAGAGACAGCCTCAGTTTAGGAAGATATATTTCACATACGTTGCTTTTATTTGGTTAAAATCTTTACTTAAATTCCTCGGGCCTTGGCTGGCTGGTTTGAATAAGTGTTAACATTGATTACTTAAAATAGATATTTTTTTTTTGAATGGGAAATACTGTTTTAGATAATGTAGAAACAGGTAAATGAGTAGCTTTCCCAATTCAAAGTGAAAAAAATTAAAGGAGGAGAAATCAAAGGGCCCTTCACACCCTAGAGGAGTTTATAGGCAGAGTATTAATTAACGCAGTGCTATTCCGTGAAGTTTAGTGGTAGATAGGAGATCAGCAACCTCATTTGTGATTAACTGGATGAAAGCTTTCTGAAGTACTTAAGTACTAGTGTAAAGGATACCACAGTTCCCAAACTTTCTCACTGCATCCTTTATTAGGAGATGAATAACATAGATCTTTCCAGAAAGGCAAGCCAGTCTTTTTGTCACTCTGAGTGGGTCTGAAGCAGCAGGGGCTATTGTGGGGAGCAAGTCAGCAGCTGCATCATTCCACCTGAAGACATCCCCAAGGGTTCTCTGCAGCCTGCTCTTCTACCTCATTCCAAACATGGCTCACCAGAAGAGCAAGGATGTCATTTTTGCATTTGCAGCGAAGATTTATGTATGATAGCTGTATGGATCTCAGGGAGCTGTTTGAAAGATATTTGGCTCAAATTTTGTGTTGCGGTTTTTCAGTTACACTTTTTTTCTTTAGGTGGGGAAAAAGGCAGCGGTTGCTGTGTGATCTTCTGACTTGTCTTTTAATGGAATTGTGATGCTGGCTGTGTTTGCAAGAGAAGGATCCCTTCTGTCTACAAAAGCATCTTTCATTATCTCTTGACTATTATATTAAGCTGAAATCTGAAGTGGTAACTGCCTGTGTTTCACTTTGATTTTTCTCAAATTACAATTATTACAATTATAATTTGCCAGTCTAGCCAAATTTCTGAGGAGGGCAGAGTCTCACTTCTCCCACAGCAGCACAGTGTGGTAACTAGAACTATGGAGGCAGCCAAGTGTGCAGCAGTGGATGGAAAGAGAAGCCCAGCCCATGTGGAAGAGCATCTTCCACTGTAAACTGCTAAAGCCAATGATTAAGTGACCTGTACAACTCCACTGGAGAGGAGAGATCATCTTTGGGGGAAGTAGACAGTTTAGTAACTGCTGCCTAAAATGTAATTGTCTCAGTAGGGAAGAGAGAACTTGCATGTTGTCTAAAACTTACTTTATTTTTGTTTAGAGTTTTCAAATTGCTTCATTTTTGTCTTACTAACAAAAGTAATGCTTATGTTCTGTAAGTGAGTTCACATTGAGGTTATTGTAATTCAGTTCTTATTTACAAAAAACAATTATGAAAATTATTGATGAAACTGCTAAAGTGGAATTTATTTTAAATAAGCCTGAATTATATAGAAAAGCTGCATGTTTTCAGGCATTATTAATAGACTGTAGTTTCCATTATGAATATATATTTTTACTGGTTTGCAAGACAAAGCAAGCATGATTAGAGGGGCGAAAATGTTTCTTAAGCACCAGATCTAAAATACATTGCCTGTTCATGCACAGAATTAGTTCTGTGATGATCTGGACTATGGCTTAAGTCTCTTGTAAAATTGGGTATGTGAGTCAGAAAAAAAAGCTTATGACTTTGAAGGAAAAATAGTGAATGTTGTGGCATTCAAGTTATTTTCAGTAGTAAACTAGACTAAACATGAGTTTTGTTTTGATTTGTAATACACCTCCCTGCCCCTTAATCTACTCTGTATTCTATTGGCAAGTAGTTTCAAGAATTAATCAGAAATGCTTTATTTCCTGCAATTAACTTCTAAATAATACAAGGAAAAAAAACCCCAAAATTGTGGAAAAAGGTGTAACTGAAATTGTTTCAATAGCTCACGTGCATTCTGTATAAACTTTGAATGTGGTATTGGCTCCTGAAGATTAAACTAATTTAAATGAATGAGATTTTTTTTCTGCCAGTAAATGTGTCCTTTTTCAGAATACACTGTCTAGAAATAAACTACTTTGTCTACTATTTCCAAAACAATATTACAATCAACTAAACTAAAGGAAGAAATACTGCTTGCTTAAATAATATATTTTAATACTCTCTGAACTAATTCTTGAACTACATTACTAATTTAGATTAGAGAAGTATGCTGCATCCACCACATGCTGTTAGGCTAGAGTGGCACACTGTTCCAAGATTTCCTGAGAGTAAACCCCCTACTTTTGACTTTGCTGCATCATAAGACTAAGACAAAAAATGACTAAGACATTTTGTGAGGCTGCCACAGAACAAAGCCTGCTTTGAAATATTAGTTGGACATAATTATTTGCATGGAAAGTGTTATTTCTTTTGAATTTCTTCTCTTTGAAATCCCTACGTATACTGTGTTTTCATGGAAAACTACTGGTCCCCCCCATTCCCTGCCAAATTATTGTTATATTCTTTCAGCACTAACTAGACCATTACTGGTTTTTTTGTTTGCAAATTCTTAGTTTTTACACTTTTCTAAGATGTGAACAAACTAATGAAGCAATAAGAAAATAAAAGTTAGTTGTAAAATAAATGGGATCAGTGGTTAGTGATCTTCATCATAAACTTGTAAGAAGTGAATGTCTCAGACAAATAATATGCAAAACAAAAAAGTCTTAAATGCTAAATTTGCCATATCTCAAACCTAAGATCTAAGGAGTGTTTTCTGTCTGGCCTATATTTTTCCTTTTAATCTAGTGAAATACTTAGTTATGCTGGAGAACAGAAGGATTTAGGTGGAATTGATGTTTTCCATTTAAACCAAAAGTCTTATCCTTAAATTTATAAACTAATCTTCTAAGCCGATTTAATTAAGTAGTTAAATAGAAAGACAATAGTAGGTCTTAAACATTCTAATGCAAAGAGTTTCCTTATGTACCAATGACAGTTAACTTACAGGAAGATGCTGTGTCCAGCTATCTGAAACGGAGGGGAAAAAAGCTCTTGGTACCAACGATTTTGGAATTGTCCTGGCACAGCACATCTGTGCAGCAGGTGGAAGTGCCCTTTTTTTTCCCCCCAAGGATAACTACATACATCAGAATTTCCAATGTTTAAAATTTTTGAGCTGCATTAAGTAATTCTGTATTGCTAAATAAAATTGGTGTGGTATTGATCAAATGATTTACACACTGTTATAGTACTCCTGTAAAAAAGTGAGGCATGCTGCACTGGCACTTGGGAGGAGAAAGGATGTGTGGCAAAATTTAGGAAAGGTTGGTTTGTCTGGGTAAAACATTGAGGTTAATGTGGGGCTGTTCTGATGTTCTGTTAATTCTTTTGATTTAAAGAACAAAGTCAGAATTTCTTAGTGACTAAGTATCCTTTATTGGCAGCGCTGGATGCATGGGGGATCCTTCCACCAAACGTGCATGTTTAAGGTTGCTAATCATTCCATATTTATACAATGAAATAATGATTATTCAACTAATATCTATATATATTCATTATCTAATCCCTCCTACCCTCGCTTCATATGTTAATTAGCTTATCAGTCCTTCGTGCTTGTGCAAATTCTTCCAAGAATTGTGGGCAGTGGTCTCTAGGAGGAAGGCTGTAGGTCTTCCTCGTGGTGTACTTTTCACCTTTTGCTCATTATGTGATGGTCTTGCACATTTGCAGTGTTCTTATCAGTCTGAGGTAATTTATGCCCTTGCTGGCCATCTGCTTTTCTTGCTTAATTATTTCTTTTACCCTTATCTGTCCTCTCCTGCTGAAGTGTTCCGCTAAAGTTTTAACACAGAAGGTCAGCAGACAGGCGGATGTCTAACAAAGGATAACAGAACAGACACCACAGGTAGATGAGTAACATGTGGCGGTACATGATATCTGCAATTGTTACAGTGGCTAACAAACATAATGGTTATTCTTTAATTCTATTCTAAAGTTCGTTCACACTACATCACTTTGAAGCATATGCTTTAGTTATTCTAGAAGCAGCAGGTTTCCCTCCAGGTCTTGGCCCTTCTCTTTGCTTTCACTGCTGCTTGGGTTTTTTTGTGGGCCAAAGAGTTTAGATCTCTTGAAAAGGTCAGAGAAAGATTGCATTTCTTCCCTGTCAGCTTCTAGCTGGTGAAGGATATCCTAACTGCAGTGAGCAACATCAGGACTTTTGGACACTTCTTGACTTAAAAAAATAGGCAGATTGCAGAAGGTGAGGAAGAAAAATTAGATCAAAGTTTCCTACTAGTGTTTATAAAAATGCGACCTGGGCTCTACTGTTTTCAGGGGAGTTTATCTTTACAAAAATGCTTCTTTCTGCAGTGCCGTGATGAGTAGGAAGGAGGGTGGCCTGCTGAAACAAAGGTGATCTGATCAAGAAGTTTAACAGTGTATTGAGCTATATTTCTGGTCGTGCTGACTCTGGGTCATGAGAGGGATGGAAATAAAGTCCTTAGTAGCCTGTGTGCACTCAAGGCCCCAGTTAGGCCCATGGTTTGATCTCGGTGGAAGCTTCTGACAGCACCTGGAATAGGGCATAATTTTAATTGAAAGCCAAACACCCCCACCCCCTGCCTTGTATTAAAGATGACTGCTTATTCAGGGGCACACTGAAAACCAGCAGAGAGGAAAAAGTTCTGTCACCTTAATCACTGTCGCCTTATTCAGGTACTAGGAGAGCAGTCCGAATCATTTAGGTTGCAAAAGACCTTTGAGATCACCAAGTCCAGCTGTTAACCCAGGACTGCCAAGTCCATTGCTAAACTGTGTCCCTAAGCACTGCATACATGGTTTTTTTCTAAACAACTCCAGGGATGATGACTGCACTGCTTCCCTGGGAAGCCAGTTCCAATGCTTGACAACCCTTTTGGGGAAGAAATTTTTCCGAATATCCAATCTAAACCTTCCCTGGCACAACATGAGGCCGTTTCCTCTTGTCCTGTCACTTGTTACTTGGGAGAAGAGACTGACACCCACCTGCCTACAGCCTCCTTTCGCATAGTTACAGAGGGCAATAAGATCCCCCCTGAATCTCCTTTTCCACAGACTGAACTCCGTTTTTCTCTGACATGCCTTATGACTCTCTAGACCCTTTGCCAGCTCCGTTGCCCTTCCCTGGACATGCTCTAGCACCTCTACATCCCTCCTGAGGTGAAGGGCCCAAACCTGCACCCAGGGTTCGAGGGGCGGCCTCACCAGTGCCCAGTACGGGGGGACAGTCACTGCCCTGGTCCCGCTGGCCACACTGTGTCTGACACAAGCCAGGATGCTGTCGGCCCCCTTGGCCACCCGGGCACACTGCTGGCTCATGTCCAGCCGGCTGTTGACCAGCACCCCCAGGGCCTTTTCCACTAGGAAGCTTTCCAACCACTCTTCCCCAGATCTGTAATTGTTTGACAGCTTTGGGGAACAATTTCTCTGTTACAAGACCCTTTATCCTTTTTGATACAGAAGCAACTTTCAGTAAGTTATTAAGCAGCATAGATTAAATTATAAGGTAATTTTAACATTTAACCTTTTAAAAAAGCTATAGAGTTTCTAAAACTGATCATATAGCTTGTATGTACTGTACTGTTTGTATTTGCCAGAAGGTTTGTTTATAAAATCATATAATCATTTAGGTTGGAAAAGACCTTTAAGATTGAGTGCAGCTGTTAACCTAGCACTGCCAAGTCCACAACTAAACGTGTTCCTAAGTGCCACAGCTACACGTCTTCTAAATATCTCCAGGGATGGTGACTCCACCACTTCCCTGGGCAGCTGTTCCAATGGCTGACAACCCTTTTGGGGAAGAAATTTTCCTTAACATCTGATCCAAACCTTCCCTGGCACAAGTTGAGGCCCCTTTCCTCTTGTCCTATCGCTTGTTACTTGGGAGAAGAGACTGACACCCAGTTTGCTACAACCTCCTTTTAGGTAGTTGTAGACAGCGATAAGGTCTCCCCTGAGTCTCCTTTTCTTCATGCTGAACCACCCCAGTTCCCTCGGCTGCTCCTCAGAAGACTTGTGCTCTAGATCCTTCACCGGCTTTGTTGCCCTTCTCCAGACTGACAGAGGTGCTTGGCCATAGCACTAATTAGTCAATTAGGAATGTTTCTCTGGGGCAAGTGGGGGCTGCCTTTTGGAGTATACAGTAAACCTATCTCCTCTCCCCTAACAAACTGTGTCTTTAGGAAAAATTAATACAGTCAAGGCATGAGTTTAAGTGTGTGGCAAAGCTCCTTGACCCTAGACAGGCCTATGAGATGATACTGTGAGAGACGTAAGATTTTTATAGCTGTGTGTTATTTCAGGGAAGTAAGCAAATACTGGTAGATGCTTCCGGCCTACTCCTCAAATTGAGGGATTTTTGGGAAGATATTTCCCCCCTCACCACTCTTTCACTTCCATTGAAATATATGTTCCTTACTTTGCAGAGAGGAGACTTGCCTTAAGAGCAGTAGATGCAGGAGGTTCGGATGGTAGGGTGGGAATTTCTAGAAAAGACTAGAGGAAAGGCTACTTTCAGACTGTACTGTATCTAGCCAATGAAATTTCACGTGCACCTAATCTATGTGGTATGTCTTTCTGTAATAGAAGAATTGAAGAAAGTTGCTTTTGATTACATGTCCTGAAAGTATTGATTAAGGCTGAGGCTGTGTATGCTTTGAATTTTAATGTTCCTCTCCTTTCTCTCTTTCCAGCTGGAATGCTTGCTGCTTTCCCTACAGGATTATAAACTTTGACATTCATAAGAGGAAAACTGAAAGATGCCTTCTGAGAGGTGCTTGAGGTATAGTACTTGGTGGCACGTAGGAAGTCATCTACATTTAGGATGATGTTTACCAAGTCATGTAATGGACAGTAGAAAAGTGAAACTAATATTTTTGTTCGTTAAGTAGGAATTCACATTATTAAATTTATATCCCTGTCATAATCTGCAAAAATACTACTTTCTTGTTGCCCCTTACCTCTGGCAAAGAGAAGCAGTCCTGGGATTGATTTGAGCCCACAGTCTCTTTATATATGATCTTGTTTATGGCTTTGTCTATACTCTGAATTTGTGATTGTGGCTGCAACTGGCATTTTACACTCATGCATTTGAATTCGTGGCTGGCGATCATTTTTGGTGTGTGTAGTGTTCCACTATTCAGGACATACATTGCTCTTCCAGTTCTTTGAAATGGCTCAAAGCATTCTCTCCAAACTCAGCTTCCTGCCTTCCAGAATCTCCCATTCTGTCTCTTCCTCTCTTACAGAGTCTTAATCATCTATATGTACTTGCTGGTGTAGCCTTTCTCACTTACTTGTGTTGCCCATTGTCTCACTGGAAAATTTGACATTTATAATTTAATTAGTTTCAGGGAGCACTTTCAGGCAGAACACTCAGCAGAATTTGTTAATCTAGTTGCTTTTCTGCAGAACCTTGCACTGCTCTGATATGCTGGCAGTTGTTCTGTTTCACTGTTCGTCTGGGAGCTTAGAGATCTACCTGCTATTACTGGGACATTGTATCATTCCAGTTCTGTTCCTCTTTCCGTGCCATGCTTCTGTAGCGGAAGAGAATCAGGAATTCCTTGCATTTTATAGCTTTTGAGTTTATCAACTGACAATATCACTACAAAGTGGCCATGTTATGTTTAATGAATCAGTGCTGTTTCATTCATAAATTCCAGTTAATTTGCCTTGCATGTGTATACATTCTTCATATATTGTTAATACAAGGGTTACAGGCAATTGATTTTCCACTTTGGTCATTGACTTGAAAAAAAGATTATGATAGAGCTCAATTTAAAACTACAGATGCCTGATTTTATGTATGTGTGTATGCACATGTATATATATGATTTCCCCACAAAAATTACCCTTGTACCTTGTCTCTCCAATCTGTTTTCTATTGGGTATAATAGTCCTTTTCTTGTGGAAAAGGACTTTCATCTCTGGGTGATGGTGAAAAAAGCAAGAGGAATGAAGTCTTGGTTCACAACATGGGAAAAGAGCCTAATAAAAAAGGTGGGTGGGTGGGGGGGGTTGGGAAGAAACAATCTCTACGTATAATTAGCTTATTATACTTGCACTAGTTTGATTCAGTCACTTTGCTATAGAAATTACGGAAGGGAAATAATTGTTAGAAATAATTCCCTTCTATTTTAACAAAGTATATTTCTTGATAATTGTCATTTAAAGTATTAATGGGGTTCCACAAACAGAACAGGTGAAGGAAAAAAAAAAATAATTTGAATGAATGATTTTGAAATGTATGTAGGTTATGTCCATGTGTGAAACCTAAACTATTAGGCAGGGGTGAAGTTCAGATACAGGTTATTCCTGTGTAATTCTGCTTCGGCCATCCTTCTAGAAGTAATGTCTTAGTTCTTGACTTATTTAAAGATTAGGTTGGATCAGAGCAAACAGTCTGCAAGAGAGGTCTGCATTAGTATTACAGATACTACAGAGGTGCAGGAGTGGGATAGGCAATACAGAGTGTGTGTGTTGATGGGAAAGGAGAATATAGCAGCCACATAGCTGCTGTATAACATGTATGGAGTGAATTACATGATGGTATTGGAAAGGTGATAGTTTATTTACCTTTTAATCAGTAAAACCCCAAAATTATACCTTCACTTTGATTTATTCAGGAATGACTCTCTGTAAACTCACCTTCTATAAAGACGTGGATTCTCAGGCAATATAAATTGGTGTAGTCTCACAGATTTCAGATAAACCTCATTGTTTTGTGCCAAAGAGGATTTGCAGATTTGTTTGTTTTATTTCCGTTTATGTCAACAGTTACATTCTATGTTCCTTCTGCTGTAGAAAAGGAAGCTGCGATCAGCCAGTCTTAGGCTGCATGGCATGGAAATCTTGTATGCGTACAAGGAGATATTCAGAGGTGGTGGAAGGCCTCAGTATTTTAAAAACAAGCAAACATCCTCTCCCAGCCAATACAAAACAAACAAACCAAAAAAATCCCACAACACTTCATAAATATGAATGATTTGAAATGGTCTGAAAACATTTAGTAGTGCAGTATCAGACTTAAACAGGCCACCTGACACCATGAGTCTTCACTCTTTTTAGTAGGACTAGTTACATACATATATATATGCATACTCCTTTCTAATAATGAAGTTTGAGCACACTTAGAAGTTTTCTGTTGCTCAGGGACCCAAGCCCTTTATTCTTCTCCCTTAATGCTAACATGATTGTGAGTTAAGTCCAGCTGACTTCCAGTGCAGCAAATGAAAATCAGAACAGCTGAAGTTTTAAAATTTGAGTATATAATCAGGTTTCATAATACTTTTTTATATTGAGCTTTTCTTGTGATGTCTATACCATGTAAATATTTTTGCATGACAGGGTTCATGGTGCTTTTTGCTTTCCAAGAATTGTTAAATAATCTTGTCTCAGAAGAAGTTTGTCTATATTTCTGACAGAATCTGCTAGTTTCCTACGTTTTTTTTGATAAAAAAACTTTCCCCTTTCCTCTCTCAGTGTTCAGGAAATGCTGACAGGCCAGAGGCTTTGTCAGTCCAGCTCCCATAATGATGCTGTCCTGGCAGCCCTGAACCAACAAAGAAGTGATGGCATACTTTGTGATATCACCCTTATTGCTGAAGAACAGAAATTCCATGCACATAAAGCAGTTCTGGCAGCCTGCAGTGACTACTTCCGAGTAAGTCCAAAGATTTTTTTTTTCTTTTCTTATAATAATATTAAAAATTACCCTGGGGGTGGGAAGGCAGGGATGGGTATAGATATCATACTGAACAAGCTTTAAATTTGAGCCTATATAAAATTCAGGATTATTGCACATTCAGTAGTGTATGCAACTTTAAATATCTACATACATGTCATAGGAAAGAAATGTTAAGAACTTAGTAATTTTTTTATCGATATTTGTGAGTAGTCTACCCCACCACAGAGATAGGCAGTACACATCTGTCTATGAATCTTATGTCCCAGTAAATCAAGTGGAACATTTTTTTGTAGAACCCAGACGTTTGAGACAGCTGTGATTAAAGCATGGAAGAATGGGGAGAACAAATTTAATAAATGCAATTTAAGTCAGCTTGAGAGTGGATTTTTGTAGGGGTGTAAAGGCTTACTTTCAAAGAGGAGATCATAGTAAATTTTTAAGCATAATAAAACTTACTTTCAGAAACAAGCGTTTCTGAAATGTAAAGATTAAAATATTCCCTGGGAAATCTAATTCAGACACTTAGCATGGAAAATTGAACCCAGGTGCTAAAATTGGAGTAACTGAAAAGTTGAGTTTTCTAATAGGACGAACATTCTTCATATGAATGAATTTTACTAGCCTGCATTATAATATACCTGTTCAAAATGTTGGACTGACTATAGAATCATAGAATGTTTGGGGTTGGAAAGGATCTTAAGGATTATCTAGTTTCAAGCCCCCTGCCATGGGCAGGGACACCTTCCTCTAGACCAGGTTGCTCAAAGCCCCGTCCAGCCTACCCTAGTCTCGCACCTGGGGAGGAGCAGCCCCATGCACCAGTACAGGCTGGGAGCTGACCTGCTGCAAGGCAGCTCTGAGGAGAAGCACCTGGGAGTTCTGGGGGACAGCAAGCTGCCCAGGAGCCAGCAGTGTGTCCTGGTGGCCAAGAAGGCAAATGGGATCATCCTGGGGGGCATTAGGAGGAGCGTGGCCAGCAGGTCGAGGGAGGGGATCCTCGCCCTCTGCTCTGCCCTGGTGAGGCCACATCTGGAGAGCTGTGTCCAGCCCTGGGCTCCAGAAACTGGGGAGCTACTGGAGAAGGGCCAGCGGAGGGCTACAAGGATGACCAGGGGACCGGAGCATCTCCCTTGTGAGGGAAGTCTGAGAGAGCTGGGGCTGTTGAGCCTGGAGAAGACTGGGAGGGGATCTGATCAGTTTCTACAAATATCTTGAGGGTGAGTGTCAAGAGGACGGGGCCAGGCTCTTTTCAGTGGTGCCCGGTGACAGGACAAGGGGCAACGGGCACACGCTGCAACACAGGAATTTCCACCTGAATGTGAGGAAAAACTTCTTTACCTTTATGGTGACAGAGCCCTGGAACAGGCTGCCCAGAGGCTGGGGAGTCTCTCTGGAGACATTCAAAAGCTGCCTGGACATGATTCTGTGCAATCTGCTCTAACAAATGTGCTTTAGCAGCCATTTGGACTAGGTGATCTCCAGAGGTCCCTTCCAACCGTGACCATTCTGTGACTTCCAGGGCTGGAGTATCCACAGCGTCTCTAGGCAATATTCCAGTGCCTCACTACCCTCATAGTGAAGGTTTTTTCTTTATATCTGATCTAAACCTTATGCTCTTTCAGCTTAAAGTCGTTACCCCTTGTCACTACCGCTACACGCCCTTGTAAAAAGTCCCTCTGCAGCTTTCTCGTAGGCCCCCTTCAGGTACGGGAAGGCTGCTGGAAGGTCTTCCCGGAGCCTTCTCTTCCCAGGCTGAACAGCCCCAGCTCTCTCAGCCTGTCTTCATGGGAGAGGTGCTCCAGCCCTCTGATTGTCTTTGTGGCTCTCCTCAGACTCACTGCAACAGGTCCATGTCCTTCTTAGGCTGGATGCAGCACTGCAGGTGGGGTCTCATGAGACTGGAGTAGAGGGGCAGAATCACCTCCCGCAACCTACTGGTCACACTTCTTCTGATGCAGCCCGGGATACTGTTTGCTTTCTGGGCTGCAAATGCATGTTGCCAGGTCATAATGAGCTTCTCATCAACAAACAGCTGGTTTTATGTGTGAGTCATCCTGTTGTTATTCAGAGACTAAAGCTAAAATTAATTTAAGGATCTGTTTTCTTTAACAAAGTAAGTTTATTTAATATTTTGCCTACACTGTAATTGTAGTGCTATGAATTTCTTCATGGTGACCTTTTTGTTTTGTTACAGTAGTAACAGGATGTATGACAACTGTTCTAAATCCTTAATTACCCGAGCAGAATTTTTTCTTTCTGTCAACTCTCTCTTTTGGTTAGAATTGAGACTTAATTTATTCTGTGTATTTAATTTATTCTGTTAACCTTGATGTAACTTTCACTGTGATGATGTTGAGCCAATTGATTGCTCATTTTTTGAGCTTGCCTGCATGCTTCTGTGTTCCGCTACTGCAGACTTCGTACTGCCGTAGCTGCTAATGTTGCTTTGTCATGATGCCCTGGCCTGCTGTAACACAGATTGCTTACCTCTTTTTTCCTTTTACCCCAGTACACAGAGAGGGATTTTGGAGCTCTCTAGCTTTAGCAAGTGCTATATATATTTGATGATGATAGATATACTACAGGGCTACTTTTCTGGTTTGACTGAAATATTTTAATGAGTGCCATATCATTCCTCTGCACCTATGACATATGTTCTTTCCAGAGCTCATTGTACCCTGTGCACAGAAACATCATAAAGCAGGCAGCTATACCCAGTGTTCCAAGCCAGTGTGGTAGGAACAGCTTCTACCTTGGTCACTTATTGATTGACCTTGAGATTTGGGGCACTGTGCCTCACCCTGTTATTTCCAATTGAGTTACTAGGTATTTTGTGGACAGTTATTGCAAATTAAAATCTTAATGCCCTGCAGAAAAGAAAACAGCTTTAAAATAGATGAAATTACTATGTAAATATTTTCTATTAAAAAAAGTACTGAGAGAATGATCTATACAACATTTAGTAATTTGATCGACCTCAAAATTGTTATAATTTGGTAGGACATAGTCTTCAGACTTTAGGTATCAGCTATAAATATGGAACTGGGGCTTTCTGAAATCAGCCAAACAGTTTCTATTATTAATGGACAAAAAGTTTTGTTCAAAAATTGTGAAATGAGATTTATGTTCTGTAGGAAGGTGGCAAAAAAAAAGGTAGTATACACTATGTTCCTGATTCTAATAATTTAGAAAAAGCAAGAGTTGATTAAAAAGTAATAATGTTCTGTATTTGAAATGAGATTAATAATGTTTGTATATCTAGGGGGATTTTGCCTAATTTGAGCTACCAGGGTATTCATTTTCTAAGATTTAGGAGAATGACGCCAAGCTTCATTCAGAGTCAGTGAAGAGAAACAGGCATTTCCAGGGGATGATAAAGGAGGATAGAAGATTTATTTAGAATTAAATGAATGACCATCTGGAAGTGCCAGATTTCTCTCCACGCATCCTGAAGCCTAGACTCACGTGCTTCAAACTTAGCTGTTAATATAACATACGTTGATTTCTACCCTTAATTTTTCCTGGATTTTTTTGGAGGAATTCTTGGATGAACCCTGAAGTTATTTATGAAGAAGTCATTGCCATGGGAAACTTACTTTTCACTAATTTTTGTGAAGGTAAAAGAGCAGGACTGTGGTGAACAGGATTTTGGGAACATCAGATGTTGGAGTTGCCTTGAATAAAACTGAGATGACACCACTATCTATCAGTGTGACACGAAGAACTTGCCTACCATAGCTTCTGGTTTCTATGGCTCATAGATTTGATTAATATACCAGCCTACATTCAGCTGTATTTGGAGAGGCTGTCGTCCAGTTCTTATGATCTCACAGATTACTCCAGAAATATGTTCAGTTCTACACAGGGCTCTATCAGAATGAATCAGCATGATTTTTTTTGTTTGGGGGTTTTTTCTTCTTTTTTTTTTTTTTTCCCCACTCATGTAAAACAGCTTGTACAAGAGACTGGATATTTGCCTTCTGCAGAGCCCTGTTACGGTTTTCTACATCTTCTGTGTCTACTTCGATTTAGATGGAGCTACTTCTGAAATTGTAGTGTTTTCTTGATGAGAATATCAAGTCAGCTGAGCAGCATGTTTTGTTTTTTTTTTTTTAAATTGCCACTTATTTCTTTTACTGCAAAGAAACATTTGTTAACACTTTAGAAGGGTAACTAAATGTGTGTCATGTTACAGACTGAGGGAATCGCAGCCATTGTATGTGGAAGAGTGGAGAAGGTCAAGCAGAGGGTTTCCTTATCAATTTTTCTTTGAGGTTATAGTCTGCAGTAAAAATCTTCCTTTGCTTTTTTAAGACAAACTGTAAGACCTGAGCTTCAGCAACATACTAAGGGCCAGCCTTTCAGGCTAACAGCCTGCAATCGCTCCTTCCAGGTGGTATAGTTAGTCTTATAGTTCCAGCTGTGTAGAAACACTGGAATTTAAATCCTAAGCATAGCATCTGATTTGGGAGTTTGTTACACCAAAATGTTGTGGATTTTTTCTTTAAGAAAACTTCTTAGGAAATTGCATAGACATGCTGCATTAAAAATACAAAGTTAAACTGTAAGATCAGACACTTGAAAATTAGAGTTGTCAATTCGTTTTCTGTTCAGTATCTCCTGTAGGACCTTTTCTTTCAAAATGAGTTAAGGAATACAGTAGTTAGCTCCATACCCTAAAAGACTCATATCAAGAATAGTAAACATGTATGTATTTTTATGTATTCATTTTTAAGCAACAAATGGCATTTTAGGTGAACTTTTCCATATGACATGCTGTAATTTGTTATTTTTTTCAGTCTATTGCAGTAAGACAAGGCTGTTGAGTTAGTATGTGTGCATTGCGATAACTCTAGCATGCGAAGTCATTTCCAATTAAAAGATTCTTTTTCTTTTCTCCCCTCTGGGAGCAAAATGAAATGTTACTGCATGACTTCATTAGTAGGCATTTACAGTGTTGGCAGGTGATTATATAACCTCAGGATTTTCTTGTACAAAATGCATTGGTTTTCCAGTCAGAGCAACTCTTATTATTTTTCATTTGAGTGGGTTTATAGTCACAGGACTTTCATCTTTCTCAAAAAGATGCAGATTTTTCATGTAATCGGGATTAAAAAAATTATATTACTTAACTAGAATAGATTTTAAGATGTAAATAATATTCAAACTTTTTTGACAATAAGCCCGCTCAATTCTTAGAAGACTCTTCTCTGAAATGAACTAGTAGATACCAAGTCTGTATGCAAAATTAGTACTTAGAACTGTCACAGTTGATTCTTAAGCAGTTTCTTTTCAAGGTTTTTCTGTGCTGCCTTTCTTCCATGTCAACAGATAGTTTCTTCCTATGTACATAACATCACTGATTGTTCATATTTTGCAATATATTGCACTGTTTCTTGATAAGGTTAGTTAATTTTTATAAACAAATCCCTGAGGTATGAAAGACTGTATGATGTAAATAGCTTTTGAGGTCTTGTTACACGAATCATAGAGGAAAAGGCTCTCCCTAACAAGACTTAGGGATAGATCTAAGGACCTGGTTCTGAGAAATCAGAATTACCTGCTGCTTTTGCAGTATAATGTGATTTTGTTTTCAGTATTCTACCATCGATGTATGTGTACCAAACAAACGATATTTTCCTTGCTATTGTACCCTGGAAGTGATGGTGCTACTTGTCTTTTCACATAACACTTAAAAACAGCTCTTTCCATTGGCCCAGATCAGCAATATTCTTCTTGTAATACTTAACCATTACTGAGACTTTTGTGTCAAAGGAGGCTCTTACCTTCACTTCTAGCTTCCTGTGTAGGTTGAGAAATGCGTCCTCTTCTTGTCTGTCTAAACTTCTCCTGGGATCATTTTAATTTCATTTTTTCAGTTGGAAATTACTATATATTTGAGAAACCAAGCTATTTCATCTGTATTAATTGCCTAACACAGCCTTGGTAGATCTTGGCCACATAGCTTCACTGTGTCATCTAACACTGTTTCTAAACTAATGCTTTTAAAATTTTTTCCAAGCATGTAGAATCATTGTTTTTGTTAAATGTTCTATATACTTTTTTTCCTTTAATAATTACTGCAGGTTCTTCAACTCAAATAATTCGAAGTATAACCTTCATAAGGATATTACCTGCTTGTAATAATTACCCAGCAGGTAACTTGAAGTGAATGCCTGTATGCTTGTTGTATACCTGCAGCTTGCATCCAAAAGCAGCGTTCTAATGAATTTGAACCTGAAGTTCTAAGTTAGACCAACCTTTGTGAACAAGATAACAAAAGGAAGGAAATGCAATTAACAACAGATTCTGCTTCATTCGATGGAACTGGTTGGCTCTGTTCAACTGCATCTCCTTCTTGTAAAAAAGCTATTGTAAGTAGAGTTAAAAAATGGAGATCAGTGTTTGGAATGGACTTTGGGTTTCTTGAGTTCTGAGCAACTCGGGCAAGTGAAGTAGTGCCAAATGCTCTCTTAAACAGTTTGTGAATATAAAGGCAACAGAAGTTTACTGTGGAGGAAAAGCCTCCAAAAGAAAATTATTAATTATTGTAAATCAGACAATGTTATCTTAATTAATACTACTGAAACATTTATATTTTTTCATTATGTAACACACATAGTTGCTTGCCACTAGGATATGTTAATAACCCACAGCTGTGCTTTATTGGCCTCCTCTGTACAAGAGAGATGTGGACATACTGGAGAGAGTCCGGTGAAGGGCTGTGAAGGTGATTATGGAACTGGAGTTTCTTTCCTGTGAGGAAAGGCTGAGCGAGCCGGGACTGTTTAGCCTGGAGCAGAAAAGGCTCAGGGGGATCTTGCCATTGTGTACAAACGCCTGAAGGGAGCGTGCAAAGAGGACAGAGACAGGCTCTTTTCAGTGGTGCCCAGTGCCAGGACAAGGGCAGTGGGCACAAATGGAAACACTGGAGGTTTCCTCTGAATTTCAGGGTAATGCTTTTTTTCCCCCTAGAGGGTAACTGAGCACTGGCACAGGTTCCCCAGGGAGGTTGTGGAGTCTCCATCCGTGGAGTTATCCAGAAGCTGTCTAGACACAGTCCTGGGCTCTGCTAGAGCAGGGGATTGGACAAGATGACTTCGGGGTCCCTTCCAGTGGCAACTGTTCTATGATTCATAGTGGAACTAAAACAATAAAGACAGTATTTCTAGAACATTTTAGTTAAACTGAAGGTTTGCTTTTTTGTTAAGGAACTAAAAATGTAGGTGTAACTGATGTTGCATAAATGTGGTCTGTAGCAGAAATGATTATGTCTCCCCCTTCCCCATTCATATTCTTTTTGTGAAACCTAGCATTTTAGGATTGACCAACGACTTGGGAAGTGCAAAAATCTGGTAAATCTGAGCCAACACTATTTTTCACCAACTCCTGAATGCATATCTAGTACAGACTTGTTTGGGACAGTACAGGCTGAAATCCAGCATACCTCTAAGAACAGTAGGATAATACTATGAGGACAGTATGTGGTGCTTCCAGACTGTGCAGACTCGTAATGGGCTTGGGAGAAATCTGTGCACTGCTTGTAATGATTTACGAAAGAAGGCCGAGAAAAGCAAGCGTATTTGTGAGCCTGACTCTTAGTACAAAATCCTCCTCTGATGCTCCAGCTAGAAAGCTAGTCTGTTAGTTGTTCAGAAGCAGTCACACCTATCCACGTATGGCCTGTGGCTGGAGAAGGACTGCAGGCACAACTACGGTTTGTTTTGAGATCTGACACATCCATTAACAGATCGACTACAGGATGCAGATCTACAGTTGTAGAGATGTGAGTTGACTATCCTAGAGGTGGCAAACCATGCATCTGGTTATGTTGCATCCTTTCCCTTCTTATCTTTGTTTTCGCTGATAAGTTACGTGAAAATTGAAACACTTTCCATGAAATACCTAGCTGGTTTTCTGCCCTCATCATGATTTATGCACAACTAGTAATACCACAGCTATATGGCATCTCTCATACATCCTTGCCATCTTCTTACTCTTAACATTCTTCTCCACAGGCTGAGAAGCCTCAAGACTTTTGACCAATTTATTTCTTGTCTTTGCTGTACTAATTCATATTGTGTTGTGCCACACTCCATTATCCCCTGACTCAGAAGCTGTTCCCAGCCTCCTTACAAAATGATAGAGCAGTCTCATTACTGTCACACCAGAGGTTTTCTTGTTGAAGAACATTGATAAAGGTGTTTCTTTTAAATGTGCTTAATATTGAGATAAAACTGTTCCCCCCACAACTTTTTTAATCTCTTTGGGGTTTTTTAATGCATTCTTCCTATGTAAGGAAACTAACTGCAAACTTGGGAAGGAACATAATCTTAGTAGTGGTTCCAGGCTTGCAGCTATTCACCTTGTGATGTTCACTATGATACAGTAATGCTGTAAGAAATCTAAAGACAATTTCAGCATGCTGTTTAGCCAAATGCGGCACAATACACGTAGTTCTGAGTGACACCAACAATGCAGAAGGTATTTGAAGATTCATAGTAGTGTTGGGTGTTGTGAACACGTTACTTATACACTGTCTGTTGAGAAATGAGAACTCAGTGCTGCTTGCTTCTTGTTAGGAAAAAAAAATGCCTAAAATGAGGAGTCCTGGAAAAAAAATTTTGAGAAGTTCTATTCCTTGCACAATATAATGGTTTAAATACAAACCAGAGTTTTGTTAATATTTATTCAGCAATGCAGTTACAATTGAATGTCAAGAAAACAGCACTTCACTTAAAATATTGTTTGATACAGACATTGTTAATAATTTTACGAAGTTTAATCAAGTTGTTGGAAGTAATGTAGCATGGGCAAATGTGAAGTAGCTTGTATAATATTTATCTGAACAAACCAGATTTTTTTACTTCTGAAGTATACGTAAAAATGATTTGCAAATGTTTTCAAGCTTTATAAATAAATATTTTAATATTCTTTCAAAGTGGACAAAGTAAGGGAGGGTGTCTGGTCATCCTTATCTTTGCAATTAACAGGTTTTTATTCTGTGAAGCTCTGAAGCAGTTTTCCTTTGCTGCAGACAGGATTCCTACAGCTCAGCAATGTGGTTGCTGTTAGAAACATTTACAAGAATCTTCTCTTTTCTGAATTCTGTTTTCAGATTCCCAACAGTTATTATGCTGTCAGGGTAAATATGTTTCTGTTGCAATTCTCATACTACGTAAATGAGTTAATTGCAATTTTTCCACTGCTGGATGGTAGACAGTATGGTGTCTTATTCTCTGAGTTCTCCTCTTGATTTTTTTTTTCACTTTTATTTTTTTGAAGTCCCTTTGTGGTGAGTGCACCACGAGTAAGTGTGGCAAAATCAACTCTGCGGTTAGTGAGATCGGTCAAGGAGACTGTGGCTCATTGTTTCAAATTAACTCTGTTATAACAACATGTGGTGTTTGGTTGCTACTCAGTTGATGCATTTGCTTGATTTAAAAGCAGGACAGAAAGGAGTCATTGCAGTTGTGTTGCTGTAATTACCAGCTTTCTTTACCATTATCTTTCCTTGCTTTACCTCAGTTCAACTTCTCAGTGCTGCTATAGCAAGTGTTCTGAAGCTGGGCTGTGTGTGCTCAGCTGCAATTTCTGCATTGCTAAGTGTCTGACCATGGAAAACCAATTTATTGGGGCAGGTCTGTGGTAGAAAAGTGTTTTCTTCTCAGTCTATAGTTTGGTGAAGAAGTCTTATATTTTAGAACATTGTTGGATGCAGGAGACGGTCTTCTGTATTTTTCCGTCTCCATTGGTATATTCCTACACAACCTCAGGAGAAGTTAAACCTATTATTCTGTGGGTGTAGTGAAGCTGAAAACACCTGAGTGCATTATTTGGGCAGTGTGTTACTTGTAGCTTCAGTGACTAGGACCCATGTACCATTTTAATAATATGAGAAGTATCCAAAGAAAAAGGCAAGACTGCTGAAGAGCTGAAAACACAATCCATATGTTGCACTTGTACATATAGCTGATATTAGGATGTTTTAACACTATTGAAATAACTGTTTTTCTCTTGGATGCTCCCTCAGGGTTTCTTCTATTCCTCATTTGTATAAGAAGCTGCCCGTCACAATGCACATACTTTTAACTGTTGTGTTGCACATCAGACTTGTTGGGAGTTCAGAGGAAAGTACCTTTCTTTAAACAAATTCTTCAATTGCTTCATTGTCAATAGTGCCATTTTTAAAAACCCTGTTAATAAGTTAATTTTAGTAGACTGAAATGTGATATTGGCTAGTTGAATTCACATCACTGTAGGCCTTCATCTACTAAAAAGTTGGATTTAAGCAGTGGAACCTCTACATTTGACTTTCCTGAACAGCTTTGTAAAATGCTGCTGGTTGCTTATCTTTGGCAGGAGTTCATCTGCCTGAGTCAACCTGTTTTCAAACTTAGTTGTCTAAAACTTACCTAAGTACAAATCCAGTTACCAGATGACCTAATGTGAAAGTGACAAATGAATTAAAGTGCCTCTCGATCTACTATTTAATAGGTAGTGCCCCAAAAGAGGGAGATGCCCTTAAGAGCATTGGGTGAGAACATAAGAATCACCACACTGTTGGGTCATTGGCTCGTTCCTTTAGCAGGAGCTGTTATGCCTTGGGAAAAAGAGTAAATCCAGGCTGAGTGTACGTGGTGTGTCTCTGAGCTCGGGGGTGTCTCCTGAGCAGGGTGTAATTCCTGCCTATTCAGCAGTCCCGAACAGCGGCTCATCTAAGCTTTTATCCTCTCTCCCATTGAGCCTGTATAACTTATCTCATCCACTGTGTTCTCTAACAAGGTGGCCCACTGCCCCTTGTGTGAAGAACATGGGTTTTGTTTGTTCTGATTCTCACTTCCAAGAGTTTCCCTTGACTTGTTGTAGTTCTTCTATTGGAAAAGACAACAAGCCATCAGTTCATAGGTGTTCTTCTCATGACACTCAATCAACTCTTGTACAGGCTGGAAATTTCTGACTTACTCAGATGTTACTCAGATTGAAGCTGTTCCATGTGCTTGATGATGCTTTTTGCCTTTCTCTGAAACTTGTACAGCTCTAGTATATCTTTTATGAGATGAGGGCAAGAGAATTGCGTGCAGCAGTAGGCAAAGCATAGATTTATGCATGGGCATAGGATTGATTTCTGTTTTGTTTTCTGTTGCCTAACAATTTATAAGTTTTGATTACTTTTTTTTTGTTATTGCTGAGCACAGGGATGGCTTTTCATGAAACTGTCATATGCTAATTTTATAGCTGCCATTTTGAAACCAACTGCTCATTTCATACAATCCTTTTACAGTTTATCATGTTTTGCCCATGTCTTTACCACCTTGAATAGTGTTGCCTCAATGGACTTTTTAGCTTTACTGCTCTTGCAGTCCTTCTGGTCATTCCAGATCTTCTCTGGGCATGTTAAACAGCCCAGACTGAGGTGCTCCACTGGAATCATCACTCACTGTGAAAACTGGACTGCTTCTTCCTTATTCACCGGTTTATGTATTCAGTTGCTTAACTACCCTTGCTTCTGTGTTCTCTCTTGCCTAGTTTGCCTTCAAAGCCTTTGAAAGCCTTTATCAAATGCTTTTTGTCAATCCACTTTGTGGAAAAGTAATGATTAGAGCTCAGCATAACATACTTTTCACCAGTAGGCAGCTATTACTGTTGTATGTGTAAAACATATACTGTTTCCATGTATAAAACCAACTTTATATTTGTGCATGTGTGCAAAAATCAAATTACCATCTTCTTAAACATGTGGAGCATTCTCAGCTACTGATGAAAGAATCTGGCCTTCTAAGGTCATAGGGTATCAGCTATACAAATAGGTAATAAATGTACAGAAAACCCATTTGAAATGAAAGTTACTAAATATTAGGACATCTTATGAAATGTCCAACTGTATTTTCGGAAGCTCTCATACCTGGCACTTAAGGATCTACCTTGCCAGTGCCAGAGTTAATTTCAAGCATGAAGGAGTAGGTGTCAAACCTATAGAATTTATGAGAATAAATAGATGTCATCGTGGTCTGTTAGTTTGGAGGGTGGTGGTTTGTTGGAGATGAAGAAAGAGGCAGAGGATAAATGAGCACACTCAGATGTCGACTGCTAAAAATAAAATGAGATGATTTTTATAGAGGCATCTGTTTCAGAGGAGATAGCTGATGGATGGCAGAGCTCAGCTGATGATGAAAGCTACTATGACAAATGACTACAATATTAACACAAGCTTGGTTAATCAAGTAATTATTTTATTTAGCAAATTGTTAGTGTTTAATTACTTCTGTAGGTTTTAACAGTAAAATAATGTGGAAAACCAAAGGAAAATGGTCAGTGTGCTGGTTTTATTCTTTGGCCCTTGTATAAAACAATTTACTAAATACGTGGGTGGGAATTAAGGGTGGTACTTTAGCAAAATTATGCTATAATTATAACAGAAACCAGGATTAACACTCATAATGGAAAATAGGATTGTTTTAAAAGATATGAAGGTTATCTAGTTCAAACCCTCATAAAATGAACCATGTCAAATTTCAGCATTAGGCTTCTCACGTAACTAGTATGCCTTTGCAGTTACACTGCAGAATAAAGGTACTTGCCGTAGTTTACTATTGGTTGGAACATCTGGATGTCAGTGTCTAAGCCTTGCTGTACAATTATTTATTTATAGCCTGTATGTACAGAGGTGGGAAACTTGTCTTGATGGTACTGTATGAAGGATGCTTTTAAAAATAAGCCCCATAACAGTGTCAAAATTTTGATCGTGGTTTTTCCTGCAAGAAGAAATCAGAAGAAGCTTTGCTACCCTAAATGAAACATATTGTGGTAGTTAAAGTGCTAGTTAAGAGCTAACAGACTTTTATTCCAATTTTGGGCTTGCTTTTGATATCACTTGCTAAAGTCATCAAAGGACATGAACAATAGGCTTATGCATTTGCTGGGAAGCATTAAACCAATTTAAGCCAAAATTTGCAAATGTGACTCATGCTTTTCTGTGCTTGCCTGGAGATGCTGGGAAAAAAATCTGGTTTTAGTTGTGCTTCTCCCCTTATATTCCAAAAGGCAGGCCTGCTTAAGAGTGACTGTTATTAGGATAGCCTGTACATTACTGCAAATTTACTCACTGCTTTGCATGGTGCTGTACTTACAATTCAGTTTTCTTGCTTCTGCTACAATGGAAGCAATAATTTTGGTATTCAGGACTACCTGTGATGACTCAATCATTTTGAAAAATTGGAAGTAATAAGACTACTGTATCTGTACTAGTTCCCTGTTATTTTTTTTTTTTTATTCTGATACGGTGTTGCACATGAAGATTATAGAATTATTTGTTTCTATAGCACAACTTGGACTACTTTTAAATATAGATCTTTAAAGTGATAATGCAGCAACTCATTAGGAGTAGTATGCTACACTGTCCTTTTTCCTTGTGTCTTAAATTGTGTTTGTACATCTAAGCAAAAATCTGGGGAAGGCACATTGCACTGACTATTAAACTCTGACTATCAAAACATGAATCGGGTTTGATGCAGGTTCAGCCAAGTGTGTAACTTGTTAGCAACAAACGCTTATATTGTTTTCTGTTTTGACTGGCACTGAAGACCCTGTGCCTTGTTACAACCAAGAAAATTACTTTGTTCTTGCCGGGTTACTCCCCAAAAAATATGCGCTATACAAACCAGAAGAAATGTCACATCCTTAGGTCCTCTGTAGGGTAGCTCTTTGCTTCAGTTTTCATTACTTATTTCTAAAATCCGAAGAAAGCGATATCTTTCTGTATTAACAGTGCAATGGAACAAGTGCATTGCATATATCCTTGATTCGGTAAGCTCTTAGAGGCTGTGTAATCACGTATCACTGTGTGACACTGATGTGCTATAGAAACACCAAAGGTTCAGTGGAATCTGCTTTGCTAACAGTAATATTTGAGACTTCATACTGTGCATAAAATTGTATATTTTGCTGCTCAGTTTTTCCTTTATTTCTTCTTATTTCTTTAACTATATTCTGAAGGGAATTATTGAAGTTTAAGAACTACGAATGATAGCTGACCTTTTCATTTTACAGGATTCACTTTAGTTGCTTGGCAAATACTTAAAAAACAATATTTAGTTAGATTTCATTGAGCAGGTGAATTACTGCAGGCTCAGTTATCAGTGATTGACGTTATGTGACATTTTCTGGGGGAATTTATATAGAACTTCTCAGAAGATTCATGTAATGAGCTTCTTAATCATATTTCATGCAGTTGGTATTGATGGATATGTTTTTCAGTGTGCAAGAGACTCCAGAGGACATGGCTGATGATTGATTTAGGATAGACAGGCTTAAATTGGGAGGAAACCAAAGCAAAAATGTAACATGCTAGTTACGAGAAGGAAAAACCACATTTTTACATGCAGTAAGGACACATTCACATACTGAGTATTTGGGTAAGTATACATACCTAGAACATAGCTGATATTTGATGTGGACATTGTCATCTGTCACAGTAGTATTTTTATTCCTGTTAATACATTCTGAATATATATATTCTTTTTTATTGTGGTAGGTGTAAACAGCAAAGAAGAAATAATACTGCTTATGTAAGGAAGGATTAGAACATGAAGTTAAGAACACCTAAAGGTTAATTCAGGAGTAGTACAACACAGATTAAATTATAATTTATTTATTTAATATTACTGTTACACGAACAATGAGTCACTATTTTTAGTACAAACTGCAAAAAAGAATGTTTTGGCCTGAAAGAGTTTATAGTTCAGATTGATAAGATAGTCTCAGGACCGGATACTTAGAAGTTTTAGTGACCTAGTCTTTGCTGTGAGGGTGGTGAGGCACAGGAACAGGTTGCCCACAGAAGCTGTGGATGCCCCATCCCTGGAATGTTCAAGGCTGGGCTGGATGGGGCTTTGAGCAACCTGGTCTAGTGGGAGGTGTCCCTGCCCGTGGCAGGGGGTTGGAACTAGAGGATCTTTAAGGTCCCTTCCAACCCAAACCATTCTATGATTCTATGATAGGCTTAGGTCCCAAATCAGAAAAAAATGCATTACTGAGCTGTTTTTTGATGCCAGACTGATACTGATGTCAGTAAGATTTATGGCAGGCTTAAAATTACACGTGCAATAAAAAAATCGTGAGGTATCACATCATGACTGAGTTCCCTGAGCAGCGTAGGAAATGGATCCAAGATGTCTGAAGTGTTAGTATACTTTCTTCATAGCTTTTCTGATGCATGAGATGAGAAGTACAATCAATTTTCTGTAAAGAAAAAGATGTGAAACAGGTGAATATAGAAGTAAGTGCATGTACTGTGGGAAGTGAATTTGAATAAAACACTGCACTTAATGAAGAGGCCTGTCTATCTTAAAATAATTTTAAAAAGAACTCAAGAAATATCATTGTGGAATTCTGGAGGCAGAAATTGAAGATGACAGTTCTGCTCTTCAAAAACAGTAAAACAATGCTAGATAGTGTTAGTACTGTAAAAATTCAGTATAAGAAGAGAAATAGCTAAGGAAAACCTTTGCAGTTTCATTGATCAGTTCTTTACCAATTAGTTTACTAGATAGACAGGATAGATGTTGACTCACTTTCAAAATTTGAGGGGTTTTTTTTTCAGCTATAGGGGTGTGTATATATATATTTCTTCTTCAGACACATTTCTTAATTGGGTGGGAAAAAGTTAGTTAAATAGTTAGCATGACAACCATACGAGTTGTTCGGGCATTTTAATTTTTTCCTATAGAGCTCAGCCTCAGTAATAAGAGGCTGTGTGGGAGGGCATACCTAAAATTTAATTTATGGTAGGACAGATAAGGATTTTTTTCCCATAACATTTGACCAGAGCACTTACAATATAGTTGGTAATTAGTAGGAAGAGTAGGAGTGAGTTTTTAACAGAGCTCTACAGTGACTTAGAGATGAGGAAGCTCATGCGCGTTGAGCTTAACTTGTTATTTCATCTTGACTTCCTGGGTGTTCATCTTTTCGAGTGTGCCGTGATGAAAGGAACTACAAAAATGCTGCTTCGCTCTGTGCCAGCTTTCCACTCTCCCTAGCTGGTGGTGATTGTGATGAAGTGCAGCAAATGCTTATGTGCTTTACAGTAGAGAATGTGTCAGATTCCCAGTCAGCCACAGAACAATAGCTGAAGGTAAAGGCAGGCTCTTGCACATCAGTTGCAAAAACTTTCAACTACCAGTTAGTCAAGGATGAAAGGTGACAGGGTAAGCTGAGTGGGAGGTGGGCTGAGCTGATATATTTGCACTGTGTTGTACAAAACAAGTTGGCCTTGCTGAAACCCTATGGACATCATGTGACTGCAGCTTTAATGGGGGTGATTCTAAAGTATCCCAGGACTGTATTGTTGTGCTTGCTATCTGCTGCTAAGTCTGTGCTCGAACAAGAATTTGTGGAGGTCACAGCTATGCATTGGTGGGGAGGTCCAAACATTCATTTTGAATTGTAGTGGACTTAGAACTAGGGCTGCTGATAGTTATCAAAACAATGCCTGAGAAAGCAGAGGGAGGAAATTTGGAAACGTTGCTCTTTGACTTGCTGTAGATTGCTGTAGTAGGCTCAGCTTACTTGCTGGTTTTTGAAGGATTAGATTTCTTTTGAAAGTTACATTTAGAGTTGAATCAAAGAAAAAGAGATGATTATCACAATCTTGCTGAGGGAACTTTGAGATATTTTGGAGGTAATTGCTATGTGCGGGAACCAGGTACTTCAGTCCCAGAAGTGCCAGGGTATTTCTTGGAGGCAGTAATTTAAATGGTCATTTGCTCATCTCCCATTTGGAACATATTGGAAAAGTCAGCTAGGGGCTGCTGTAGCTGGAGTAAGGGATGAGCATAAGGTCAGGATGGGCAAACTGAAATCATTTTGTGTGGCTTCAGCCTCTCATAATTGGTGATCTGTAACTTTTTAAAGACCCATTCACCTAAGGCTTTTAAAACAGAATTTACTTCATGAGTTCAGAGAAGTGAAAGAAAACTCTAGTTCTTATGCATAGTAATTTGTCATAGGAAACAAATTTACATGAGCAAACATTTCTCAATTTATTGTTGCTGTCACTGTAGCTTTCATTCCAGAAACACTAATCTTCAGTTCTTCTGTTCTAAAATGAATACACTAAAAGTAATTCACTCTTATCTCCTCCAACTTTCATCCTTCCGTTCACTTAACCCTTTACTCTTAGGATTAAAGTTTTCACATATTTTAGGCATCTAAGCTAAGCTGTGTTTAGGCTTCCTCTACAGTTAGAGTAGAAAAGGTATTTAATCTCACCAAGTTCTATAAATTCGTGTCAAAACATGCTTATTTCTATTTATTGATTACCCAGAAAAGACCTACCTTTGTTATACAGCTACCTGACTTCAGTTACTGTTACTACAGGCCCTGATGACAGTTTCCTTTTCTCTCAAGTTTCTAGTTACGTTACCAATTTCCCTTATATCCAGTGTTTACCCAAGGTATCTTATTATTGTTTATTTATTGACTTTATTATTTTCCTTTAAATATCTCTTAAATGTTAAACAGGTTTCGTGCTGATATAAGTTAGAGTCCAGTGGTTAACTTTAGTTTTCAATTTATTTTTTAATTCCCAGCAGAAAGCTTATAAAAGCTCAATAGTAAGACTTCCAGTTTGTTTCCCCAGGTCATATCAGTAAGTTACTGATAATTTTTGTCACTATATTTTTTTAAAAGCATAACCATTTGTTCTTTTTATATCCATTTACCTGTCTCCTGAGGCTGCATATATTTTGATTCTATTTCTTGCCTTTAAAAGGCCACTAAGTTGCATGGAATTCACTGAAAGAGTTTAGTTGTGTGAAATACTGTATAAGTTGGTTATGTTGTTTTGTGACAATTTAGTGTTTGCTATGCCTGACTTGGCTGTAAGATTGATGTGTACAAATGAGAATGAGCTCATTACTCTCATGGATATGGAACATCTGAGTAAGAAAGAAAATGACTCAAAGACAATGATTTCGTACTTCACCATTGTGACAGTGTGCAATTTGTATTTTGGGGATTTTGAATATCATCTTGTGTTTCTAGGACCCTGGTGTCTGTTCTTAAAGTTGTATGTTGTGAAGGAGTCTGTGTATATTGCTGCAATGCTGCCCGAGTGATAAAATTAATGCATTTAGACTTTTGTCTCATTTATATTTATGTACAGGAATACATCTTTTTGATTTGGTGGTATTTTACACTCATCTTCCATTTTGCTGTTTAAAGCTAAGCAACAGCAGAAACTGAGCGTGGAAAGTCAGAACCAGTGACTGTGCTAAGCATCTTTTAGGCTGTTCTGCCCAGTTACACCATATCTGATCACATCTGAGCCTGGTCTCTTTGTGTGCCATTCAGTTTTGAGCTCTTGTTGTCTTTTGTGTTCTATGTTTGCAGAAGAAACCATTTTATAAATGTACCTTTGGCTGCTGAGGGCAAAGTAGCAAAACTGCATGCAGATGTGATGTGTATTAAACTCCCACTAACTTGCCAAATTACTTTGAAGTCAAATTTTCAAGAGTCAGAGTTATTTTATGCTTTGATTATTTTTATCCAAGGATTATATGCTTCATTTTCTTTTTCCTTTGGGAATAGTTCTCTAGCTCTATTTCAGGCCAAGATTAGAAGAACAGCGGAGGGTTGATTCCTCCCTTCCTGCTCTTTTTACAGCTAATAAAGTGTCTGCCTGCCCCACAAAATTGAGGCCATCCTATTCTGTAGCTTCTTAAGTAAGTGTGAGCTCAGGTGGAATTCCACAAATGGAATATATCCATTTATGACAAAATGTTGAAACCTCAATTTTGGAGCAGTTGCCACAGAATGTCATTGTGTTTACATTTCTTTTGGGGAATTGGTTTACTTAAAATCTTGACTAAAGCAGCAGAATTTAAACAATTGCTTTATTTCCCACAACATTGGCTCTTTGACTTATTGGATGGCAGAACGAGATCTGGATATTTAAAGGCACTGAAGAAAAGATCCATCTTCTCCGAAGTGGGCTTTATTGTAGAGGGGATCTTTGGTTGACATATTGGCAACTTGTACTGCCCACTCTCATGAAGCTCTTGGAGGAGGTGAGGCATTTTCCAAGAGATTTTATTTTGTCCAAGCAGAAGTATTTAAAAGTAAAGCATGATATATTAGCATTGTTGATTGAAATTAATAAATAAAACAATTAACATTTCATACTTAGCCAAATTTGGTAACTTTTCTGGTATATTTGACTTTGAATTGTGCACTGTTCCAAATATTTTATATTTTCATTGTTTTTCTTGTCTGTCACTTTTACATCCACTTGCGATGTTTATCTTACTGCTTTGTTTTTAATGTACCCAAGGGAAAAATAAAGTAGGCTACTAACCTTGCATTAAAAGCATGACTGATAGATCTATTTAAGCTCACAAAACCTCAGAATGTTTTCAGAGATGCATCTGAAATTGGAGTTTGACAGCCCAACTGTAACTCATTCTCCAGGTACTCGTGAACTCTCAAGCCAGAATTTAATGATCCATATGTTTCTGCAGTTGAAACTACAATATTCAAGTACAGTAGTGGAAATTAAAGACTGAGTTTGAGCTTAATTTCTGCATATAATTGAATATTTTTTTTTTCATACTGGATTAAACCTTTAACCTATCAGGCTGAGAAGGAAATTTGCCTGCTGGTGAAAGCAGTGTGGGTCACTGAGCAGCGCTGGGTTCATCTGTGTGGGAGACTACTTCCCTGGAGGCTAATCCAGTTCGGCTGAATGTGAACTGTCTGAGGACCGTTGCAGACCTGATCTTTTGATCAAATTCTTTGGCCTTGCCCCCTGAAAAACAAATGTGGTTTGTACTCAGTATCAAAATACTATTACTCAATACAGAATACTAAAAGGAATAGTATGAGAGAAAATTAACTCCATATAGCAGGTGGAGCGCAAAGCCATAGTCCTGTGGCTTACTGGCAGCGACGGTTCTGATTAGCCTACTGCACTGTGAGACCTGTACTAGTAAATAAGATGGATGAGGGCTTGTTTTGTGGCCCTAAAGGTGACTGGCACAGCATGGCTTGTGTCCATATGGCTAAACCTCCTCTCCTCTGCAAACAAACTGGCTGTATCTGTGCTGTCTATTTGGAACAGCCACGGCTTGAGTTGACCCCTGAACCATAGCCTGGTCATCGCCAGGGAGAGTGCTAGTGGGCAGGGGGTTGGAGCTCTGCTGGAGGCTGTGTTTGTTTAAATGCTGTGCATAATTACGGACAATGACTGACTTAGTGGCCTGATCCTGCTGAGTTTACAAAGTTGGGTGTAGTAATAAACCCTGTGTAACAACCATGTTAGAATCTCTGTGATAAAATAGGCTAGTCACCTAAAGGTCAAGTTAGTAAGCCTACAAAGGAAAACTCCCCAGATTCTTCACAGAAGTGATTGGTGGTGTACAGATGAGGTTCAGTTAAGTGTTTCTTTCTATCTGTAAGCTTAATCCATTGTGTGGGACATCAGCCCCTTGATCAGAACAGAAACTTTATTAGTAACCGTGCTGTGTTTTGATGGTTCCTATGTACAGGTAGGTAGTGTCAGACAGGCGCTGTAGCACAGTCAGAGAATAGAGAGCACACACTCACTTGTGTCTCTGAGCATTTCCAGCCTTTCTGCAGGCAGGCTGCGATGGAACTGAGTGCACAGAAGGCGTGCAAATCTACCCCTGTGTAGACAGGTGTAGCTTTAAGACCTTACTCTCTTTACTCTGGAACTGGTGTGTGAAAGGGCTGTTACCCAAAAAGTTTAGTAGTTAGTGAATTTCTGAGAAGTTTCTCTTCCAGAAACAACCTGCATGTCTGCTTTTGCAAGGAGCAGGTAGCTGATGGTTCCTTGCAGCTCCTGGCAAGCCCTGAAGCCTCACAGTAGCTGTTAGAGCTCATTTGATACATCTAAATCACAATGAAATGTCCAACTGATTATATTTGTAATGGAATTAGAAAAGCATCTGAATTTGTTAGATTATATTTTTTTTTTATATCAAGGTGTATTTCATGACTGCGTCTTACTACATTTGTTTGATAAACCTTTTAAACTCTTTGATGCTGCTTTTCTGTTGCCAGTTTGGAAGAAGCCCTGATATCACTTTATTGAAACAGAAATTGCAAAAATACAAGGAGTGACCATGTGTTAGATGCTGGTCTTCCTTATACTGGATGATTTCCAGGCAACAGATTTATGCCAAATTATGCTGTTTTAATGATGAAAATACTAACATTTTCAGAAGAAATTACTTATTTCCAGGAAACACTCAGCTCCTGAAAGAAGCACCTGCATCTAGGTAAAAGCGATGTGCGAAGCTGTTAGGAGGGTAGGGCTTTTTTTCCTTTAAATCCGGCAGTGCTTGGTGGACAAGTTGCACATATGAATTCCAGTGTGCTTGTTGACTGCTTCAGCTTCTGCAGGTATCAGCTACAGCAGAGACAGAGGTAGCAGAGGGTGTTTGTACAAAGTGCTTCTTTACTAGAGTCCTCCAAGGTGAAGTTTGGAAGTCTCCATAGAGGCATTAAGCTTGGCAGAAAACCTACTGGGGCTAAGTTTAGGCTCTCTTTAGTAATGACAGATGGTAGAACTATTCAGGTTATTTGTTCACAGTTTACTGTCTAAAGACTGTGAGCGGTATATTTTGTTAAAAAAAAAAAAAAAGGGGGGGTCTGCGACAAAAAATGGAGAATGGAAGGGGGAGGGAAGGAGTGATAAGTAGGGGTACTACAGTGAGAGTGCCAGCTGGGAGGGAAGAGTGAGGGGCAAAGACACAATATCTGTTTAATAGAGATGGGAAGAATGTCTGTTTAACACAGTTGGGAATAGTAAGGTTCTTACAAGGATCCAGAGACTGAGGAACGTTGCTTCAGTCCAGGGAGGCACTAGAGACTGATGATCTAGAAAACAAGATTGGATAAAAGGGACAGTTGCTCCCTCAGTGTTATTTTTAAGGAAGTTCCGTAGCATCTTGCTAATCCTCAGTTTATTGATCTGAGAAACTGCGGCAATAACAAGTAAGGGGCGGTTGTAAGTTTAGGTGACTGCATCTCCATCCTTCCTCCTCATTCAATAACTTGAGTATTAAATTGTTCTCATTCCAGGCTGAGATGCTTATTTGGAAAGGGTTGTTTATAAAGATGGTGCGTGAACTGTCCCTTCTTCTCGTAGAAGTAATTGTGTGTGGCTTATTGTTCCATCCTATACATAATGATACTATACATAAATATTATTTCTAGCGATGCTTGTGTAGATTTTTTTCCAGTCTAGCTCTTATCTTTTTTTTTTTTTTATTGAATGATGTCTTATTGCGTGACTGTTCTCATTGATTTTACCAGAATTAGTCAGTTAAGAAGTATATACATGGGCCAAAGGGATTTGTTTCAGTTTTTCCAGAATAAGTTTTTGTATTTCCTTATTGACAAAAGGACTTAGTTGCAAGATTGATTGCTATGGGGTTAGTACTGAAAATTTGGTATAGATCTCATTCTACCTCATAAATCTGTTGCTATTTAGAATTCTTATCCAAGTTAAAACAAAGGTTAGTGAAGGTGGAAAAATCAATCCTCCTCTTCTTGGACCTTCACTGGGCATTGTTTTTAATGGTTAATAACATTTCTTTTCTTTCCGTAGGCAATGTTCAGTCTCTGCATGGTTGAAAGCGAAGCTGATGAGGTGAATTTGCATGGTGTCACAAGCCTTGGTTTAAAACAAGCACTGGACTTTGCATATACTGGACAGGTATTGTACAGTTCTTCAAATTAAGACACACAAACAAAAGCAAACGGCAATAAAAACTGAAGATGACCTTTACAGAGGTACTAGAAATTATTTTTTTGTGCACTGCCCAGTAACAAGGTCTTTTAATTTAACAGATCCTACTTTTCATATATTGGTGTGTGTTTGGGTTTTGGTGGTGTTTTTTTTTTTTTTTTTAAATTTTCTTTAGAGGGGTTGTCTAATAAAAACATTGTTTATATGCATTGTTGCCAGGTAGTGAACCATGTAGGACTTGTATGACCCTTTTACGGTGGCCTGGCTGTTCATAAAAACTTAATGTGAGTTGATTCTGCAAGCTAAATTAAATGTAAAGAAAGGGAAAATACTCTCAGTATTTTCCTAATAATGAATACTTATAAACTTTGCTGTGTTTGATAACTTATATAATTGAAGGGAACAGTAGTCATCCCCTGGACGGATGCAGTCCAAGCATCTTATTAAATGCTTATAGGTACTATACATTTTAATTGTAACACTTTTTATGATAGCAGGTTATGTATCACATTATGTTACTCCAGAAAATGCAGAGTGATGCTGCTCTTACCTCTGCCCCTCGCCAAAAAAAAAAAAAGGGGAAAAAAAAGACCTGCCATATCTCTGCAGTGCATGCTTGGACAGTGTTGCTGTATGACTGTGTCTCAGTTCAGAGTTCATGGATAGTGAGCTCAGAACACCCAGCTTTTTTTGCTTTGGACTCTAAGATTCTAGATAACCAAACTATTTCTGGACATATTGCTACAACAATTGAATTAATTAAATTATATTTGTTTATTACTTAATTTTGAAAAGGAAAGCTTAAATCCATATTGCATTATCCTGGAAGAGTTTTGGGGTTGTACAAATTTAAGGCATCTTCTTCCATACTGTGGACTGAGTATATGGCCATAGGGTTTTTTTTGGTTGGTTTGTTTGTTTGTTTTTCCAAAGGGAATTAAATAGAAATAAGGAAAGAAACTTTTAAAACCTGTTTTAAAGGAGTCTTTTTTTGTCACCAGCCCACACAACAGTTATACATTAGCATTGGCCTTAGAGATTAGCACTTGAAATTTCTGTGTGTCTGCTTTTATGGAAAGTATACCTTATGCAAAGATTTCTTTGATATAAATGAGACAGATTCTGTGCTATATTACTGAATTGGCTGAAGATCTCAGTACATGACTTGTCATTGGTATGCTTTTTGTTCTTTCAGTTGAAAGTTTTGATAGATAAAATTGAACGTTTCCTGTGCTGTTGAGCACTTGTATTATTTTAGTAATTTGAAACTATAGGTCAATTATTCTGAAGAGAGAACTCTTGTTGCTAAATGGGAGTATCTTTTGAGAAGATGGGTTGTAATTGATTTCTATTTTACCCATTCCATCTGCTGTGAATAAAGGTATACTCCCATATCTTTCAGCACAATTCAAAGTCTAAAAAAAGCTATGTAAAATATGTAGAGAACCTTGAAAGGCTGGATTTAGCATTTATGTAAGCCTACAATCCACCCCACGTTGTTTCCAGGATAGTATCCTCAGCTCCCTAGTAAAATATGTGCCTTCTACTCTTGATCCTTTAGAGACTTCTGAGTCTTTCATTTTCAGGTATAATCTACTTGGAATAAATGAGTGGGCTTCTTGAGTTAAATATAGATGTGCATATATGTACAGTTGCTTATATATATAAGTGATTATATGGCAAAGTTTGCTGTCGCATCCATCAAATACACGAAGTGCTACTTTGAAGCACAGAGAAATGGGAAGCGTTCTGTAGGATTTCTCTTACAAAAATGCCTTTGAAGCATAACTCAGTGATATGAGCATCTGAGAATTAGCAGTGTCGAATTTTCCCTTTTGTCCTTGAAATTCTTTTCTGGCACTGGGTTTATATGTATTGAGCGTTGCTTATGTACTGACTCAGGCTGACAGAATCTGGGTGAATGTTTCAAGGTAGTGAGTGGGAGTAATCCACAAAGGCTGTTAATGAATAACTGGATTACTGCATGCTTACATCAGAGAGAGTTCTGAAAACAGTCATCTTTAGTTTGGTCTTCAAACATTTTCTAATTTTAAACCACAAACAAACAAAATATTTCTTACCAACCCAAAACTCACTTGTGCTAATAACAACCTTTTATTGCTCTGAAAATGTAGGTATCAAGACATAATCTGATGTGCCTTTTAAAAGTCGAAACCATGAACTCTTTTTCTGCTCTCTTTTGCTACCCCTCCCCCCCCCCCCCCCCTTTTTTTTTTTGTTTGTTTGTTTAACCTGTTTGGCCAAAATGTTGGTCAAAAAAAATTGCTGTTTCTTTAGGTAACACCGTGGAACTCACAACAGTGTAGGGACAATCCTAAGGTATCCATGTGTAAACAGATAAATATTTAGTTTCAGCTTTCTTCTCTTTATTTCTTTAACTTTACTAAATTTACATTCACTTGGAAGTGTAGTAACTCAAATGTAACTTTCTGTGTAAAATAATATATTGGAGACATCTGGTGGAAATATGTAATATTGCATGATGGCAATATTTGATGCCTGCAGTTTTTGAAACTTTTCAAAACTAGGAAATTAAAATTTTGGCATGACATTGCAATCTGAAATTAAAGTAATCCTTGCTTCTTTTTTTTGTTGTGGGTTTTTTTTTGTGTTGGTTTATTAAATATGCTTGCAGAGTTAACATACAAACTTCATCCTCCTGTCTACTGAGGCAGACAGTGCTTTATCCTAATTACTGCTGGAAATATTTTGCTTTTAAGGGAAGATCGATTGCTCAATAGAAGACAGGATTGTTGTAAAACTCAATATCATAATTCAAACTGAATTAATCTATTTCTATGGTCCCTAATCATCACAAAGAAAGAAATGTTTGAATAGAAATAAATAAAAACTAAGAAAGAGAACAGCAGCAGAATTTGGTTTTATTCTACGCATGAAGGCTCTCAGTAATCCTCTAATAATGAAATCCTTGGCAAAAAAAGTCTTAAATACATTTACTCTTGGCCGTAGGCATTTTACCCTGTAATCCTCATACAAAGAATTCAGAGATGCAACTCCCTTCCTGTTGTAGTTGACTCTTCCTATTGCAGCTGATGTATCCTTTCTTCATAAAAGGGCTTTCGGGTAATTTTCACTTTTACTTCACAGCTGGCAGCAATAAGGCCAGGCCAGAGCCTCAGGGACTACTCACCCCTCCTCCTCACAGGGGGATTTTACAAGTGTCAGGTGTGCAGTGGAAGGGAGATGGATGAAGTAAAATTGGTACAGGAACTGTATATTCTAGATTATTAATATTGAAAAACAGTTTTTCATGCAGAGTTTGGAGCTCACAATTTCTTCTGTCAGTCTTAACCACTGGGTTAGTGAGTTACAGGCACTGTTACTTGCTCTTTTTGACTTTTTTTTTTTTTGCTTTGAACTCTTCTGTTACCAAGAAACAGTCCCATTTGGAGGGATGGGATAGCCCCTCTATAGGCCACTGTATCTGGGTGGCAAGTCACTCATCATTACAAGAAAAGCTGCTTTTGATCAAAAGAAAACCTTTGGGCATTTGAAGTTACAGTGCTGAAAACAGGCTCTTATAAACTGTCAAGTGCTGTGAGACTAAAATGGTTTGAACTGCAACTTTGAGGCTCCTCATTTTAGATGAGGCTCTTGCATTCCTCCTCAACGTAGGTCCAGCAAACTATATGATTTCTGTTGATCTCATATTTATGTAAAATCCAAGTGATACCATCATTTGAATCAGCTGACAGGCACTGAGGTATAGTTTTAAGAAAGAAGAATTGTGCAAGAACACTGGATTTAATTTACTTTAGATGATTGCGATCCTAATTCAACAAAAATACGAATACATAGTGGGAGTCCTATGTATACTGACATGCTTCGCTGACTTGGATCTTTCTTCTTTCTATATTATGTTCTATCATATGTCTTTAGTCTATGGTAATGAAAATATTTTGCCTTTAGATATAATTTTGAGGACCTCAAAAACATTCAAAAGCAAGTAATTTGCTGTCCTTACTTTGTTGTATCATAGACAGGAAGTTATTTTGGGAGAAAATAACTTTCCAAAGACAACAGCTTTATTAGGGCATAATTCCAAGTTCTCCTGACCAAGTCCTGTTTTCCAAACTGGCTAGTCTCTCTTTTCTTTTTCTAAACCGTAATGTTTTGTGTCTGTATGAATAGAAATGAAGTTGTCGTCTTAAAAATACAAAATTCTTCTCAATTGTCAAAGTTGAAAAGAGTCAGTAAGCAGCCCTTATATAAGAGATGTTTTATGTTCATCTCTTTCTCCAAAAGTAAATTTTGGCGTAACTCTCCAAAAGCAAATTTGTGGGTAAGTCATCCTGTGGTATCTTCTTAGCCTGAGATTAACACAGCCTTACACCCTGCCTATAGAACGTTGAAATGTTTCCTTTTCATGAAAGCCACAAAGTAAGTTGCATTTATAATGAATCAAAAATAGGCTTTAAACTTTTTCTGTTTCTTAGCATATTTAACAGATTGTCTTTTACTCAAAAAATGCTAACATACCATCAGTCTTTAATAAAGGGAATATCAATATAATATTCCAGTTACAAATCTAGAATTTCATGGTAGCGCCTGATATATTGTTATTTCTTGTGCTTGGGTTGCTCTCAGTATTACTTTAAAGCATTATCAATGTGAATCCTATTTAACTGCTGCCTTTATTTACTAACTTTATTTTGTATTTATTTAGTTAAAAAACCTGTCATCCTGTAACAGCTATTATAACTTTACCAAAGAGGTTTCATGAACTGGTAGTGGTACCATCTGGTGATTTTTTTTTCAAATTCATGCACACAAATCTATGGTTAGTTATAATATCTTACAGCTCCTTTATGAAATTGTTCTTTCGGCTTAGTTATTTCTTTAACAAAAAATACGAAAGAGTGAAAGGTCTTCTCAAGTAATAAAGAAATAGTTGAAGTAAATATTTTGAAGTACAACTATTTCTCCTGATAATTGCTTTGATTCCTTTATAGAATATTGGCTTTCACCTCTCATCAAATCTCCCCCCTGTTTGATGGTGACAGTTTTTATAGTGATCAACCTGTATTTCATCTGCCATTTTCAGTTAAGACTGAGGGGAGACAGCTATCAATGTCTTAGCACCGCTTGTTCTGTTAATCCTTTCTAGCTCACTTGTGGATGAGGTGTATTGCAAAGCTGTATTGTGATGATTGATTTTTTGGGGTAAGTGACCTCCTGCGTCCTGTGTGTAGCAGTTCCACTGGTTGCCTTTTGATTAAAATTAATTGGTTAAACTGCCTAGTGTCCTTAGCAAAAATCACTTCAACTATCCTTGTTCTTTTCTACCGGGAACAACGTGCCAAGGTCATGGAAAACTGATTACAGCAGGACTATGTCTTGCTTTAAATACTTGGCATCATTTTAAAATGCAATTTCAAAGCCAAAAATAAAAATTTGATACTTAGTTTTGGACACTTCCTTTTTTACTTTGATCAGGAGGATAATCTTGTTTCTGTGCCTAGCAGTAGGTTACAGCTACTAGGTGTTAGGTTCACAGTTCAACTGCAGATTGCCCAGAAGGCTTAGAATAACACAGAGCTTAATTAACTCAGTTTATGCACTTTATTCCAGAGAAGCGTATCATGTTATTTGCTCTGGATCGGTATCAAGCTATGGACAAGACAGCTTTTCTAGAGCTGAAAGTAATCAAAGTAATGAAATGTCTTCCCAAAAAATAGTGAATTTGCTTGGAGGCTTACTTTAAATAATGGTATTTACTTATAATACTGATACTGATTTCATAATGGTACGAAGTTGCATCAGGGGAAGTTCAGGCTGGGTGTTAAGAAAAGGCTTTTCACTGAGGGTGGTCAGAGGGAAGTGGTCACAGCACCAAGCCTGTCAGAGTATAAGAAGCATCTGGATGACGCTCTTAGTCATATAGTTTAGTTTTAGGTAGTCCTGTGAGAAGCAGGGACTTGGACACTCCTTACAGGTACCTTCCAACTTGAGATACTTTATGATTCTATGATTTATATGCTGTGCATTTAACAGATACTTCCATTTAGTTTTCTGGAAAAATATTTTTGCATCCATCACAGAAATGCTGATCATGATGCCTTCTGGCATTGGCTAATGAGACATCTGGATTTTGTAACTATCTGATGTTAGGTGCCAGGGCTTTGGGCAGTTGCCTGCAGTGGACTAGAACATTCTTTCCCTGCTCACACTTTTTTGAAGCAGCAATTCTTAACCTGCAAGATGCTCAGGATTCAACTGAAGCACAAATTAACAGGGAGATAGGCAGAAGTGTTAACTGGCTGCGAATGAAATGCAGTCTAAATTGCTCTAAAAAAAAAAAAAGTTAGATTTTTGATTGCTCTCAAGCACACAGAATGGTCTCCAGAGGGGAAAAACAAGTGGTTCTTTTGTTAGATGCCTGTCTCATTTGAAATGTGGATCTCTGCAAGTGGAGTCAAGAAGGAATTTTGCATTAAACTGGCAGGATTTTTAGGGTTTCTTTGTTTTGTTTTGTTTTCTGTGTTAAATTCCATATGGTTTACTTTCTAGAGTTTTCTGACATGGCATTATATATTTTCTTACTGTTATAGCATAATGCTGGTTTATTTTTAATGTATATCATACCACCACTACACTTATTCCATGGCCCCATAAACAGCTGTATGGAAATGAGAAGGAAATGCAGGGGTATAAATGAGTAGCTGGAATGAAGGTGATAGAAGTGCATCCTCAATCTCTCCATGTTTGTCTGGGCATGCAGTTTAGCTCCCTGGGCCTAAAGTAGCTTTAGTTTAGTGTCTTTAAAAGTGTCTGGATGAAATATAATGGCCTGCAATATACGGGGAATAGATTAAACGATCTAATTGTTCTTTTGAGTTATAAACCTCATGAGGATCCGTAGATGTGAGTTAATCTGGACCTTGCCTTCCCTCTTGGGCTGTAAGTTTTTGTTGTGAAGGACAGTTCAAGGAGTTTCCTCCTCACTCTGTTTTGTCCATTACTGCCCTCTTTATTATGACCATTCAATTCTTGTGTTGGCCTGTACTGGTTTGTTTGTTGTAGGGGGGTGGGAGGCACTGAACGAGTAGGAGGATGTTCTCAGTCTGGGCAGTGTGGAGGTGAGGCATGAGTAGTTGTCCTTGAGAAAGGATGGTAGAAAGCATATCTCATATGCTGCTCCTGGCCCAAGAATCTGTAGCTGCTAATTCCTCTGTGTTGCCAAGAAGTCTCCTAAAGGAAACTGGTTGAAGGGAGAGGCAAGATGTGTGATCCCAGTTAATCTTTTCCAGGTTTACCCAGAGCCCTAAGATGTGATGGGTTGGAGGGGATGCAGGGTGAGTTGGGAAAGGAATAGGGAAATCTTAGGGGAAGGGGGAATGAATTCCAGTTTTAGAACTGCTGCCCAGAGGGCGGGTGTACAGTGGGGTGTTCAGGGCCATGTGTATCTGTGACCATGGGGCTGATTATAGAATTCCCTTTTCTGCTGCAGAAGCTCAGGTTTAATTTACAAAAGCTTCTAATTCTAGTATCTGCAGAGCATCTCTCCTCAATATATCAATGAAGCAGAAATGGATGCATTTCCATATATATTTAAATTATATATCTAAGAAATTGTGTAATCTGCCTTTCTGGACTTTGTGGACTCAGCATGCTGTTGCAAAGAAACACCAGATTTTTGCATCCATTTTATCCTTTGGCCTGTGAATCTGACCACAAAAGGGGGTGAACTGGATTGAGCGCATGCTCTCTCTGAAGGGTTTGTGGGGTGATGGAGGATGGAATGGCTGCCTTGAAGAACAGGGTACCTGTTTGAAAACAGTCATTGTTGGGGAGGAGAAAAATAGCTTTGACAAAGGAAATCAGTTTGAAAATGAGCAGTACGTGAAACCTGGAGGCTTGGGAAAGTAAATTACTCAGGCTTTCTGTAATATCTGCCCATTATATACGGGGAGGACGTGATTAAGCTGGTTTTCCCGGGTAGCATCGTGGGCCAGAGAAAAGTTGACAGCGTAATGAAAATTAACCTTCAGAAATAAGGGTCGAATAGAGGATTGATGGTAAGATGCAGCCAGGTGCAATACCTGAATATAAAAATAGCACAGAAATCAGTCTTAAGGTAGCATGTGTCACACACAGACATTTCCTTCACTGGTGAAGATTGCACAGTTTGTCTGAAGTCAATGGTTCCAAATTACTCCAATTTACTACCCTGATAATTATGCCTTGTGACCCTTGAGTTGAGGATGAGGTGGGGAAAAGGATTAATCTTCTGTCTTTAGTTTTCACACTTTTAATTTTTGATTAATTTTGAAGGTGTGAATCCAAAGTAGATCTTAGTTTCCCTCTCCTTAATTTTCAATAAACATCACTCTGAAGACAGAGCTATTGTTTTGAGGGTTAGACAAACAGAGGAGAGTCAGTCCGTGTGTGTACTTATGGTGTGCATATGGTGGTCTTTGTGCATTTACTTTTAGGATTCAGCTGGATAGCCTATATAGCATATAAACATCTATGCTTGTAATGAATAAAAATCAAGTAATTGTATTAATGTATAGAAGTTAAGAGGTGTGGGATAATTGTGAAATACCCTAGTTTCAGTAGAAGGAAGGCTTGCAATATTTTCTTTCTGCTTTATTTACAGCTCTCTTGTGGGTTTCCCCAGCATGCAGTTTGCTGATGGTAAACATTTAGCATAGTTGAATTAGTGTTTTTGCCTATATCCAAATGAGTATTGGATAAAAATTTAGGTAGTTCCATTTAAGGCAAAGTCTTGGGAAGAGACAAAATAGACTTTCCTCAGTTATACTCACCTTTGTGTTTCCCAAGATTTTATCTCAGCAGAATAAATCTTGTATGGTATAGGAAAGCTGTAAGAAATGGAAAAAGATGTAAAGAATGTCAGACGCCTTGACATGAACTTTTGTTGCTGACTTTGTGCAAAGCACCTCTAGGTACTAACCAGTCACCCTGCTTGACTCGTCTTACTTATTATCTCATAATGCTACTAGTATTGTTTGTAAATGGATTGCTGTAGCTTTAAAATACATTAATATTATCACAGTTAAATATAGTTTGTCAATGCCTACAAGGTAGTAATCTGCTTATGGTTCTGATTCTCTTAATGGTGTGTCTTTAACAATGCTAAGCTGGTGGCTGGCACTTAGTAAGTAATATGACATCAGATGACAACTTCCTCAGCACGAATGATGTCTGAATAACAAACACTGCAAAGTCTAAACCAGCTTGTTTTGTCAGTCTGACCTTGAGCTCTCACTGGAAAATATTTGTTAGTTCTGCTTTTTTTTTTTTTTTTCCCCCCTCCTTTTTTCCCCAGTGTATCTATTTGAGATATTTTTGTAACTGAAATCCTTCCTAGCTTTCCATTGAACTACCTCTCGTCATATATAGCAACCTCATTAGCACCAGCCTAAAACCTAGATTGTGCTGGGCCTGATTCTCATTTACATTAAGATCTTTACATGTCTTTCTGGCTAGATAAAGAACTTTTAAACAGTATGCAAATTACATATATGTTCACTTAAAACCTAGCATGAATATATATAGTGATTTGCACAAGCTTTAAGCATGTCATACACTGACAGAACTCAATGTAAATGAGCTCTTGATATAAGCAAGGATCAACCCCCTTCTCTCCTGTTCTTAACATATCCATTATGTTGGAGATAATTTGTAGGTTTGCTTGAAGAAAAGCATAGATGCTTTTTCATTTCCCTCAAAAACAGTTTAACTGCAAAAGATGCAGATGAGTGTCTTTCCTTTTGTTTGCCATCCTCCTTATTCCACTGCCTTTGAGACATATAAATGATGCTGTGAGATAAAACTAAATTGGTGGGCAAAAGAAAAAGGATCTGAAAAAAGCTTTACTTCCCTGTGGAGCAGTGAGAGACTGACCTCATGTGGTGTGAAACCAAAGTTGCCAGGGGAAATACAACAAGGGTAAAACTTGGAATAAACTGAGTATCTTTACAAATTAACTTTTCTCATGCATTTCTGATTTTTTTTTTAATGTTGCACGACTTATATTTAAAGAATATTATTTTGCATAGCTTGTAATGGGATTGCTGATAAGAAGTTGACCGGTGTCTGTATTCCCAGTCTTTTTTGTGTCCTGAAAGGGATCTTCTAAGAAGCTGACCCCAAGACAGCAGGCTAGGAGCTGAGGCCCAATTATCCTGACTGCTGCCTGTGTGTGATTTTAATTGAAATGAGTAGGAGTTTCGTGTGAGCAAGTGACAGAATAATCAGTCTTGGTTTCTTAGTCCTTTCTGGCACTTCCCCAGCAGCATGCTCACCCTGTGCCTTCACAACCTTACTCTGTAGAATGAAGACAGTGGTTAAGAAAATTATGAAGTGGTACCATGCAGAATGCGAAGGGTGTTCCTAGCCTGTATGTTTTTTACAAGCATTAATAATATTAATAGTAGAGACTTCTGAGTCAATTCTGTTGGCCTGATTCATCAGTATATATGGAAGTATCCAGGCATCTGGATAACAAAAGAAGGTTCTGTTATTTTGAAAAGTCACATTTTAAAATAAATATATTTAGTTTTAAAGGATTTAGGGGGTAATGTGGATTACGGACTCTCATAGGAAGATCTGCTTAAAAAGAATTAGGGAAATTCAGGTGAACTTCTAAAAACTCTGTCCCCATCCTGCAAAGACTTTTCTATATGCTTAATTGTACTCTTTCTATTCTTTATGTTGACTTAAATGCCTGAAATAGCAAAGGCCTTTATTACTTTCTACAAGTACTTAGAGTTCTACATGACAAACCTTCCATTTTCTTTTTTACAGATCCTCTTGGAACCAGGGGTAATACAGGATGTCCTAGCAGCTGGGAGTCATTTGCAGCTACTGGAGCTTCTCAGTTTATGTTCTCACTATCTCATTCAGGTGAGGCTTCTCTGGTTACTATCAGCCATTTCTGTTTGGTAAGCTTTTGTTTCAAACCTAATTTCAGCAGGACAGTGTTAGTACAATACCTGGTGTCATCTAAATGGCAATAAACTGGATTTCAGGAGGCCTGAATTTTGGGTGTAATTTGGATATCAGTGTGTGGTAGGTACTTCCTCCTCCCATTCATTTTGTCTTTTTCAGTCCTGAAAACAAGCATAGTCTAACTGATTAGTATCAGTATATGACAGTTTGATTCCTTTTTTTACCAGAGAATTTGCTTTCTCCTGCCTCAGGTTACCAAATGTTAAATACTTCCCTATTGTGATGGTGAGTATTGTGAAGCATTTAGATCATAAGTGTTTACAGCAGAAGAATATTGATATGTTCATTTCAGGTCACACTACCTCTCACTGAAGGAGTAGGGCTTATTAGAATCACACCTTATTTGCAGCTGGCCTTATGCCCATAATGCTGATAATATTATTAGTATTAGGACTGTCATTATGAAGCGAAAAATCTGAATCCAGTAAAATATTTTTTTTTGTGCTTGGCTTATATAGGAGATGGCTCACAGTGGTAGCAAAAACATAGCTTTGATGTGGATCTATGAAAAGACTTATTAAAAAAAAGGCAGTAGCAATTCTGCAGAACTGTTTCCTTGTCTCTAATTTTTCAGTATTGTTTCTGAAATAGGGTGTGTTGGCTGCATCTGTGCAACAGCTGGGCATGGAACTGCACATCAGCATGATCCTCTCCATATGCACTTGCCTTCCAACAACATAACTGCCTTTGAACAGTCTGAGTGTGCTTGGCAGCACACTGAGCTGCTGAGTACTGTATGCACGCAGGATCTCACGTTAAGAGCTTTAGGATGTACTTGAAGGCTAGGCTTCGTATGGAGAAAGAATCTGTTCTTCGAGTGTTACCCCTAGTGAAGCCTTCAAAATGTATGTTCAGATAATAAGGTGATATTAATTTGTGTGTTATAAATTAATTAGAAAGTTAAAGGAGCTGGTAGACTACTACAATCTATTTTTAGGAAAGTAAGGAGGGATTTAATTTTTCTGAGAAAACAGACATGTAACGGGAAAGATGGTTGGTTTGAGAAATAAGAAATGTGAGATGCCAAATAAGCCACAAAACCATTTGCCTACCAGTTGTCAGGCAGGCCTGGGAAGGAGTTATTGTAGTGAGAAAGAAGATACAAGTCTTAACATTGATAATTGTAGAGTGTATTTAATGGCCCCACCAGTAGCGAATCAGTCAGTGTGAACATGTCTTTGCTGCTTCCATGCTCTGTGTTTGCCAGAAATTGAACTAAGGAGACCATTGCAGCAAACAGCCCAGAGGAAATATTAAAGAGTAGGGAACAAGCTGAGTATTGTGGTGCTGGTGAGGTAGGGACATGAGAGGAATGTAGGAAAGGAGCAGGTACATGCCCAACATAAGTCCTTGTACTAACTTCTTCCATGACCTGTGTTGAGTAGCCTGTGGTGTTTGTAGCTCTTCCCTCGGCACCATCTTAATACTTTTAATCGCAGGGTCACTGCAGTGGAAAGGCAACTGTAGAATTAGCAATGCTTTGGACCTTGTCCTTGGTGTGCCAGCTATAGTCAAGTATTTAGAACAAACTGCTAATGATTTTTTTAAAAAGCCCAACAAACACACCAAAAAAAAACCCAAAACCAAACAAAAAAACCCCAAACCCAAACAAAAAATCAACACCAAAACCACACACACCCTGCCCCCCACACTCCCCTGAAAAAAGCCCCAGAGTGAGCAAACATTGCTGCCAAATTACTCTGTAATTAACAGACCAGTAAAAATTCTCTGGAGGTGATGGTCAATATGCAGTTACTCAAATGATGTGAAGGAGCTCTGTTGTACTCAGTGTGCCGAGATAGGGTAACTGGAGCTACTTTGGTATAAAAATTAAGAAGAAGTGGGTCCCAGTGTCCAGATTTTCAGTGATGGAGGCAGACAAGATAGGGAAGGAAGGGCAGAGAATAAGGAGGAGAGTAGGTGTTGGGAGACAGAGAGCAGTGGTAGTACTGTAAAGTATTTTTTAATCAGGGTCTCATTATAAGGTTTTGAATCTGCATGGACATCTGTGGGATCGCTGTAGCTTACTTGCACTACTTAGGTAGTGTAATTAATTATTACTGTAGCTTTACTAAAAGTAAAATTGAAGTAGTTTAAGTGGCTTTAAGAAGGCCTTCTTTATCCTTGTTGGTAACTGGGTGTCTTGTCACCCTGCATGCTGTGATACAGATGCTGGAAAGAGAATAATGCTTGTCCTTTCTCTTCTTTCTGATGAGTCTGAGTGCTACAGAATTCTTGATTTACTGTACTAGTGAATTTCTTTCTTGCTGTTTTGAGTTGTTCAGATATCATGAATTTAGCTTAGTTTAGCATAAATTCAGGGAATACAGTATGTAGAATCTAGCTGTTACTTATTATTATTGTGTAATGATGACGCTGCGTTTTAACTTCGTAGAATTTCTTCAGTTGTTTGGATTGGACCAGACGTTTCCTGTTAAAAGCGTGCTGCTGTTATTGTTAAAGCTTGTTCTAGCTCTTTTCTCTAGATGTTCCAGCTTGTCACGTCTTCTTGATACTTTTATCTGGGGCCTGTAATTATTCCATGGATATCAATAAGGATTTTTTTTTCTGCTACAAATGAAATTGACATGGTCCGTACACATATCTGTTCCAAGGCATATTTGTAGTCTGTGAGATTGCAAAGACTATATTGATCTAATTCGTCGAAGATGATTGTCAGAGTGTCTTAATTGTCAAAGATGAATTAAGGAATTTCCTCTCAGTTGTCTTGGAATAAACAAGATGTTATTTTGACTATAAGACAGATCCTCTGTCTCATAGACCAGCCAATTTAGAGCACTTTAATTTATTGATAGATCTCAAAAAGATTTCTGTAACAAATTGTTTGAATCACAATTATGGAATTTTTGTAAAGAGCTTTTGATTAAAGGAAAAACAGAAAAAAAGAGAAGAACATTCTTTCCCTCACCCTCAATTAGGTAACATCCATGTCCAAGACATTTGTGATAGCATGATGCAGTGGAGGTTTCTGACAACACTGCTAGCTTACTAAATGTGTTTTATCATCTATAAACTTCACATTATCAAGTGTTCTGTAGCATCTGATGTTGATTCCATTTTCTTACTGGAAAACTAATTTTCATTTTTGATTGATAATTTACTAATTCTTATTTTAAAAGAATTGTAAATTGCATTTTTCTACTTGCAAACAAGAGAAATGGCCAAGCATTCCTTACTTTAGGTCTTAATTCCGGCTTTGTGTCGTGCAGACTTCTCCTGCCTCAGCAGTGTCATATCTTGAATTATGATCACCACCTAGCCTTTGCTGTTTGGGGTTTTTGGTTTTAGCTCTGTTTGTAGAGGGAGACTTTTTGGAGCATGCTGATGTATGTTATTTGAGATACATACATATTCATGAATCTCTTTGATTATGTTGTCTGCATAATTCTCAGGTACTTTAAACATAGAAACAAGGCTTGAAATCTCACACATCCATCTCGATCTAAACAAACGCTAGGGCAATGTGATTGTTCTTGGATGTATTGCTGCCCCATAGGTGTGGAAGCTGAAGGCTTGAGCTTCCTGTGTCTTGAATTGCACTAAAGTCTGTGGTCACACACAGAGTATTTGCTTGCAGAGTGCACATCTAGTTCTCTAAGACTCTTTGTTTCCTGAGTTCGTCTTCCAGCTCAGATTGATTGTTAGTTTTGGCTGAAGTTTTTCTAAGGAGGCTAACGCAGAGAGCTGCAACCAGCAGGTAAACTCTGAATTATAATGGAAGCAGATTATCTGAATGTCATTTCCCTTTTAAAAGCTCTAGCTTTTAGAGTGCCAGCGGACCATAACTGTCCTACTGTGACAATGGAGAAGGCATGAGAAAGCTAATTGAAGGCGTTGAATGTGATGGAAGTCTGAGAATGGACTTCTTAAATGGAGCTGTGGAGAACATGGTATTAGGTAGTGTGTTTGTGATGACCTGGTTTACACTTAAAACTTGCAAATGTTTTTCTGAATGGTACATGATGACTTTATTCTTATGCAAGAGTACAAACGTGTTAAAAGATTTATTCAGAATATAGAAATGTTTTTCATAAATGTCTGAGTTACATAACTGATTGTAGATGTAAGAAGTTTTGTCTTTTACAGCTGTTCGTGTATTCAGTACCAAAGAGAGCCACAAACTGCAAAGCATTTCAACAATCAAATTGTAATAGGGAGGAAATGCTATTCAGAATACAAGTTTTTTTGGAATTTCCTTCTACTGATCAACATGATCTCAATATTGTGTGGATATAGCTTTAGTAATCAGCTTTTAAGACAGAGGTCGATTTCCACTGTCATTCAGAGGTCTGGACATAAGACTGCCCATTGTGAAATCTTAAAGCTAAGTGATTTTTCTGTGTTTTCTCAAGTCCAGTATTACTGTTTTCAGTGGAGTCCCATATACCTCCTGGATTACATTCAAGGTAATAGAGTGATAGGTGTGAGTGAGAGGTTTAAAAGTCACAGAACTGTCCAAAACAACCCACTCATTTCTGAGAGGCAGGACATGGCATTATTGTTAGCTTTTACCCCTTTAACTTTCTGATGCCAGATCAGGCACATTTTGTGAAGAGCAAATTAAGTTTGCATACTGGACAGAGTCTGGGATATCATTTATGTTATGTTTATTGGTTGGACAGTTAAGTATTTTCAATACAGCCTTATTAGAAATGGTATTAACTGTCATTGTACTCAATGCTGGAAATAATTTCCTATTTTCACAGTACTAAGGAGCAGCAAGTATAGTAGACATGAGCAGTGATCCCGATTGCCATTAAAGTTCCCCTGACCGTTAAAAAGTTGTTCTTGGGATCATGAATGTTTTTCTGTCAAGAGAAGTTAAAACTTTGATGCCAATTTAGCCGTTAGTTTTAACTGCATTAAGTTCCCTGCGAAATGATAAAGGCATTACGTTACCTTTTAGAAACTTCATTACAGTGGATAGAACTCTGCCACAGGTATATGTGCTCACTTGCTACTGATGTCGGTCATAGCATCTTTAAACAGAGGTAATTTAAGCTGAAAAGAACATTTTAGGTGAGTGATTAAAAAAGCCTGAAAAACCACAGCACTGTACAGCAGCAGTCAACTGGAATTTTCTTAGGGCCACCTTTGTACCGTATGCTCTGGATTCTTGTATACAAAAGCAGACAGTGAGCGAGATCAGGCCTTGAATGGAAAAATCAGATTAATCAACTTGCAAATGATAAAGAAAGACCTCCTGGAATAATTCTTGGTAATAAGTGAGACAGGCAAATTGTCTTGGGTAGGGGCATTTGATTTTTAACCTTCTACTGTAATGGTCAATCTAGGCTTATAAAACAAAATTTTTTCATGGTGTATGAACACCTAATGAACTGGATCTTTTCTTCTAGTAATTTTAAACTATTTAAATGTGTTTATAGATTGAGATATGATACTATTTTTAAAAGGAAGAATCTACAAATTAATCTGCCTGTGGAATTAAAAGGAGCGTGCATGTTTTTTATATGTGGTGGGGCCAGAGCTTCAAAAATGTTTATTTTTCTTAAACCCAACTTCTCCATTTGGAACGGTGCCAACAACACAATTCCAACTTTCACTAAGATACTCTCCTTCAGAGATGAATTAATTCTTGCACTAGAGATTGAGAGCATCACCTTTGTACTGCTAGGAACCCCAGCTCAGTTGGGATTTTAGCTCCTGGATTTTTCATATAGAGCAAATTAAACTTCTGGAAAAAAAATCCAAAGGTCATCTAGCAACCAATGCTTGCCCTTTTTTTTAACTAATACTGAGTTTTTAATCTAAGTACATGCTTGCACACTTTCTACCACCCCTACTTCCCCAGAATTAGAGTGGTGTTTTATAAAGCCACTACCATCAAACTTGCATCTTTATCCACCAACTTTATCCCATAGTGGAAAGAGTGACCTTCCCCTACCATGAATATGAAGTAGACAGAAATTATGTCGTCTTGCATTTTGCTGGTTTTCAGTGTTATGCAAGCAGTTGTTGCTGTGCTAGCCTGCTATTTTTTGAAGGAGCATGTTTTGTCAGTTTTTGAGTCATTAAGCTATTAACAGTCATTAGGAAAATTATTGTACAAAGCTTAGAAATAACTTTGGGAATTTATCTCCGGCTCTCTCTTTAACATACAGATACATTACAGAAATACATATTTTTATATATGAAACGTGAATGCACTGCTGAGGATTCCAACTTAAAATGAGACTTGGGGAAAAAAGAATATGGTGGTGGTTTTCTCCATTTTTTGCAGTTGGTGTCAGTGAAGAAAGTAAAACTGGTATACCCAGTCGCTTTGAATCCCATTCTTGCTGCAATCCACTTGCTGCGGTTTAGCTGTGAAGTGACGGTGGATATTCTGCTCCTGGGGGTATTAACTGTTAGAGATAGTGGCGCAACTGCGGTCAGGAACCTGCTGGTCGGTTGTGTCTCTGTGTGTGTTCTACTTGTCCTAATGAAGTAATAGCTGGGAAAGCTGAACCAGAACTGCTGATGGATGTGCAAAGAATTGTGCTGGAGTGTCTAGGTTTACTACCACTGGCCAGATTAAAACTCTCAAGCTGTCTAGCTAGTTGTATGGATACACACTGCTGGTCTTCTGCTTCAGAGTTGCAGGAGAGGTCACAAATTGGGAAGAGACAGATACTGCTACGTCTTCCTTGTCTTTGCACTTTCTGTCAGGAAGGGAGAGCAGTTTTGGTATGTGTCTTAAAGAGGAACAAAGAAACTATATTGCTTCACCGTTTCCCTCTCTGCCCTTCTGGTGTTGTCTTTCTACTCGGTGTGGCTTCCTTACCTGACCTTTCTGTCCGTCAGCCCCTGAAAGATTCCTGCTTCTAGCATCTTTCTAGTGTTTTTATGAAGCTGTAAACAGAGGCCGATGATTCCCAGATGCTTAGTGTACAAAATTCTCCTTTGGTTTTATTACCTTGTGATCAATACTGATGTACTATGTCATCCCTCCTGCCCCCCCTCCCCGGTGTCTTTAGCTTTTGAATCTCCTCGTTAGTTGAGGCTGTTTAGATACGTGAACCCCCCAAATGGCAGCATTTGTAATTGGGTAGTGCAGCTTCGCTTATCTGCTGGTGACCTCGGCGACATGCCGAGTTAGCAGTCTGGCGGGAAAATTTGTTTGATGGCAAGAGACAGCACCGGGAAGGCCGAATGGCGGCGACTTGGAAGGCGGCAGTTGGGGCCCTTCCTCCCCCGGCGCGGGCAGCAGGTGGCGCTGTGAGCCCGTACCAGTTCGAGCAGATAAATTCGAGCTGAAATCAGAAAAAATGAAAAGAAAAATTATTTATTTTTACTCCGTATTAGTCTTCTGACCTAATCAGTAAAAAAGTCATTATTCACACAACACTGGGCAATATGGATTGTAATTTTTAACAAATAATAGGAAACTGTTAATGTTTTCGCAGGAAATACAGTTCTGTCTTGTGCAGCAATGGTCATTTATCACTGCACTTTGTGAAATCACTCATTTGTTCTAATTTGAATGTAAATGACTCTAAGGTTTTACAAATAAGGTGACAGACTCACATAAATGTAATTGCAGGGTTCATCTCTCTCTTTTTATATATCACTCATTAAGTTATGAATTAAATACATCGTATTAAACCAGGGGCATGTCCAATGATGATATTGTAATGGCAAATTACTCTATGCTATTAGAGGTGTATTTTTTATTCATGGACATTAATTTGTCATTAAGCGGCATTAGTTTAGCACTTTTATGTGGAAGACGTGACCTGAAAGAGACTTACAGCTCTAATGTGAAAGAATGGGAATACAGGGACCAGATGTACAGAGATTTTTTTTTTTTACCTCCAGTAAAGAAGTAGAGGGACATTTTAGTTAAATTTGCTTTGATCTAAAGCAATGTCAGTTGTGTTAAGCCGTCTTAGCAAAGGTGTTTCTGAAACATGAAGATGCTTTGGCTATAAAGTATTTACCAATATGGGAAAAGCCAGAATGCTAAGTACAAAATGGTGACTATAAATCATTTGTAACCTATGAACCTGAAGAGAACATTGGGCCTGAAGTGAGTTACAATCTGATTTTATCTCAGAAGTATCACTGGGGTAGAGAGTTAATTGTCCATCTTTTCTTTCCTCTGTACTGGCTTAGCCAAAACAAACTAATCTTTTTTTCCTCCTTAACTGTGAAGAAAGTATCTTTTACTTTCCTCTATACTTTGTATTTTTAAACACAACTATTATTATTTTCACAGGGATCAATTTCAAGTTTGAAATGTTAAGCAGGAGAAGAATCTTTCTTAAGTAAATGGATGTGAAATTTTATTATTTGGTTAAATTTGAGAGGCAACTTGGCACTTGAAGCAATAAACTGAGGAAAATAACGAATGACTCTGCTTTGTCTTTTACGAGGCTTTTTAAAATATCTTATTTTCATTTTACCGTCAGCCTGATAGGAGAGAATATCCATTCAAAACCTTGGTTACTTAATGGTGGAAATGGAGATGTCATAAAGGTCCAAGCTGAGACATCCCCCAGTTTGGCAGTATTTTCATTTTAGACATTTCTTTAGACAATTGCTCATTAAAGGCAAAAAGTCTGAACTTGATACGGATCTATGTAGTTGATTCCCCGTACCACTGTTATAGGTTATGTTTTTCTGATGGCTTAATCTTTTCTTTTTGACCCATCTCTCTGAACTGCTTACAACACACTCACTTAACTAGTGTGTTTTGCTAGTTAAGAAGAAAGATTTGTAATGAAAATGACTTAAGCCCAAAGTATACGTAAGTAGTTTCAGAAATTTAAATACCCCAAATTATCACCTAGTTTTAACTGCTGTTAAATACTATTTCAGTACTTAATAGAGAAACATTTTTCATTGAACCATTTCAGTTTGTAGGGGAGCACAAAGAAGGAAACAAGTTTCATGTAAGGCTGTTAATGTTTTTTAGTAGGTCTCAGCAGCGGTAAATGAAACAGCATTTTAGCATGTTCCATCTTTTACAGTGTTTTGTTTGCACAACTGCATCAGAGTAGAATTTGCCAGGGAACCAGTATCTTGCCTCAGAATTGTGATGTAGGCTAATTCTATTTAAAACAAAAACTCCATTTCTGTCCAGGGTATTGAATAGGTCTTGAACGCAGAATGAATATAAGTGTATGCATGCTGTCTTACTGAATCCTCAGCCAATACGCAATCAGAGCTTTGAAAGTTAGAAAATGTCCTCATTCATCTCACTAATTATAAAAATTATAGATACAAACCTAAAGATTAGTAGTATCAACAACTTTGTTGATCATCAGTCATGTCCTGCAAGTGTGTTATTCCAAACTGAAAAATGTTTGTAACTTTATTCACTTGTTTTCCTGTGTAATCTATTCTAAACATCTGTTTATTAATTTGGAGGAAGATGCTGCTAAATTTCCCATCTGTTTCAACAGAGTCTTATAGAATTTGTGATTTCTACCACTGGTTGTGTCTAGTTGCATAGGTGGCATTGGATCTTGAATGATGTTAACCATGACTTTTATTTGCAGTTCAGCGGGAACTGAGCTACTAACAGAGGGAATAGTCTCTACATTAATTTTTATAGAAGCTGTGGTGCCCTCTGGATTAGAGGGGTAGTAATATATTGGCTGGACTTGCCTCGTAAACACTGACCTTTGTGAAAGTTTCCAAAGCCACTCAAAAGAGTTCTTTTTCCTATATTCCATTTCAGTGTTTTCTCCTTGTTTACCATAAGCCACATCTGTTCTAATTATATATGCAAGAAGGCCTTGAATTTCCATAGCATCTAAGCACACCTGTTTATCATGAGGGAAAGTACTGTAGTAACCTCAGGTGTGCTCAGCCCCCCAGACACATTGGGATTGGAATTCCCACAGACGTGAAATAGCATATGGTGGCCAGGGGTAAAGCTAGGGGACAGGCCCAGTCAGTGGTTTTACGTCCTTCTGTTCTGTTTTTGCCTGCCTCACTATTTTTACTGATATTTGCAGCATCACCATCTTCATGGGGAACTGAAGTATGCGGGAAGTAGATGTATACACTGATGATGTCAAGGACCCTGACAGGCTGGTAGTGAATATATTTACTAAATACTTGAAAGTGTTTGACTACCTAGAGGCTGATTTGAGTCTTAACTTGGATGTGTATTATACACCATTGGTAAAAAGTCTAAACAAGTTCTGGACTCATATAGCACCATTCAGCCCTGGATCAAAAGTTGAACAGATTAATCAAACTTTTTGAAAAGGAATAAAACAATTAGTGAAAATGATCAGTGTGTGTGGTGAATATTTTGGGGTAGGGGAAAACAAACAATATCAGGCATATGTAACTTTTGATAAGCTGTTGTTAGCGTTTTGCTTTTAGGTGTGGTTGAAATCTTTGAAATGTAGCAGCATTACTTTGTAAAATCTGAAAATTACTGATTTCTATAACCTTGCATGGTATAATCATTGACTAAAATCTTTTTCAGTAAGTAAGCTCTAGTTAATTTTAAAAAAACAATGACTTAGATTGGCTGCAGAAATACATTATTTTTGAAGTAACTGAGCTATGTCCCTCCTCTAAATGCCCTTCGAATTTTCTGTAAAAGTGTGTCTGGCTTCATTTCATGTGTTTCATGGTTTTGAGCTACTGGCAAGCATCTGTGGTTGTGAACACTTAGAAATTGGGCCTGTTCTGCTTTTAAATGCGGTGTCTTCCCAATGAAATCTTGAAGCCAATGAGAATTTCATGATTTGATTACATCTTAAATATATTATGACGCATTGATTAAATATTTTTCTCTTCTATTTTTCTGTGGGAAAAAAGCCTTGGTGGTAAAGCATGGAATTCTGATTGTTAGCTGTTTGAGATCGGGGGGGGGGTGGGGAGGGGGGAGAGAGAGAAGAATGATGAGGGATTCTTTTTCATTCTTGATAAGAACTGCTAGAAACTACATGAACCAAAGTTGGCATGATCTTTGAAGTCTCATGCCTTCAAACATGTTCACTTCAAAGCAGTGTGAACATTCACACATTAGTTTTGGGAGGACTTGTGACTTCTTTGACACTACTGAAGGACAGATGTAGGAAATGTCAAACTGGGCATTGAGTCAAGGTCCATTTTTTACCTTTGGGCTTTGCCCTTTCTAGGTTTCCTATTTTTGAGAGTCGAGTTTATAATAATTTTGACCAAGAGAGTGATAAGTGAATCCCTAGTCAATAATGCTTAACATACAAGCAAATCCCCCTCGATCCTCATGCATACTGAATTCTTTTTTTATTTTTTCCTTCTAATTCAGTGTTCCTGTCAGTATTGTTTTCATTCTTTCACTTCTTGTATGTGGACTACTACTACTTTTTATCCTGCTTACCTTCTAAGATTAGTTCTGATTATTATGTAGGAAACCTACTAACCAGCACAGCTCCAAGCCATGAGGAGGAGAGATGCTCTTTTCACTGCATAAATTTAGGGACGGTGTGTTGTGGAGGGTTTTATTTTACTGAGACATAATGCTTATGCAAAACATGCTACAGACATTTTGCTGATAGATCGAGCTGTATAAATAACTTTAAATTGTGTTAAAGTTGGGGGTGGGGAAGGAAACAATTTTCTAACTACTAGAGCACTGGAATGTGTTCCAGGCGTTTGAGGTTCTGGGTTTCGTATCTTCTGCATCATGGGAAATCTTTTAGATTACTCTTTTTCTCCACCTTTTTTCTCTGTAAAATGAGAATTTGCCTTGGTTTAGTGCTGTGAGCAAAAACTTTCTTAGTGATTTTTGAGCTGAGGTCAGATAGTGCAGGAGCATAGAGATACCTGAACAAATGACAGTTTTCCAAATAAAATGGATATGTTGCCTTTTTATCATTCACATACAAGTTCTTTTAACTGCTGAGTACCCTCATATCTTCCTGCAGCTGCAACAAGTCTCTTGTTCTTTAGAGGAATGTGAAACCATATGCCCTCGGAGGTGAAATTGTGCAAATATTTCCTCCTTTACCTGTATAGACAATTGTCAAAAGACTTGGTTTATTGCAGCAACTTTTTAAATGCAGAGTTGTGAAATGTTCTTAATCACACGAAGGCAGTGCTATCAGTCCTGTCCTTCCTAGTCCAGTGGCTAGGGTAACTTTGATCCTATATTCATGAGCCAGAAAATATTTTCTGAAGATTTGTTCAGAAATTTTTTGCTTTCATATATTCTTTCCATTTAATAAAAATCTTTGCTTAAGGTCAAATCTTCAGGAGTCTTTCTTTAAAACTAATTTGAGGACATTAAAACTTGCAAGGTTGGTTTTCCAGCCTATAGTATTTTCATATCCTTGAAGTGTGGACTTCAGAACTGGGACCGATATTTGAGCAGTAGCTTTAAAAATGCAACGTGGAAGCAGCAAGAGCGTTTGGTTTTTTTATTGAATGGTACTTGGTGTGCATTTTATGACATGAGTTTTTTGTTTAGTTGGTTTTTTTATTCCTTTGGTGCAGTACTGTTCTGAGAACTGATGTTGCTATTTATGACTGCTTCTTAGTGCCTCCTGATGGTCTGTAAGTGTTGTTCTGAATAGCGCCTGGTATATTTTCTGTATTAGCTATGTGACTGGTTCTTGGATTTTTATTTCTTAATGTGATCACTTTGCCAGGAAAGCCAGATAATACTCATAGTCTGTCATTCCCGTAATTTGTTACCCTATTGCTTTTGCAGAGTCTTCTGCAAACTCTGCGGGTGAAACTTACTGTTCTCTAGTTCAAGTAAACTGTTAACAGTATGGGACCAAGAGTCAATTCCTTGAGAACTTTGCCAGGAAATGTTATACTGCTTTATGACCTACCATTAGTAACTTCATTTTGAGATGGTCATTAAACCAATCTTTGATCCATCTAAGATGCATCTTACTAAAAGTATGTGATATATGAAATTTATGAAATACTATAATGCTCAACTTTCTCTAATACTCCTTGTGTTAAATTTGTCCCATTTTATTCTGCCAGTATTTCTTGTAAACTTGGGAAAATGAGCTCTTCTGAGGTTTCAAAAAAAAAGTTCCCCTACTGACTCCTTATTCCTTTCATAAAAGTCAAACATTGATAGATAGCTGGGGTGATGTGATTTTTACAATGCATTAGGAGCTACTGATTTCAAATTGGTGACTGATTTCGCTTTGTCTATCAAAATTATGCTCAGTATTGAGTTATTGTGCACTAGATTCAGCTTTTCTGTAGATAGTGTCACATACTGCCGTAAAATTCTGAGAAAGCTTTGCTGCTTTGCATTCAGCAAAAATTTCTAAGACTTGAATCTGTATGTTAATTGACCTGTCATTCCACACATTTTAGTTTGTTTCATTATCTGGTGATATTAGATGTCCTGCTCGCTACAGTTACTTTTTTCCAAATCTCCATTTTTAAGTGCGTTTATTAGCTCTGTAATCCTTAAACATTTGGTGGCAGGCTGTTGCCCAGGATTCTGAAGCAGAGACAGGTTTTTAAGAAAAATGGTTTATTACAGAGCACACATATACATCATTGTAATGTTCCAGAAATAAAATGTCATAAAAGATTATGAAACAGAGTTATTTGAATCATATTACATATTCTTTGCATATGAACACCTCCCCTGTTCTTATTTATACCTAGAGTGTTAACATTAGTATATTGATAATTTTGGAATATGCTCCCTGTGTTTGTTTAGCAATACATCACGAGTGTTGACTTCCATTTTTAGTTAGTGACTATCATGCTATTACCCATCTTCATCCTTATTCATTTACATTTATGTATTACATTTATCCTACAGTTGGAGGAACTATCACCCAGCCTCGCTGAGAAGCCATGTCTTCTTTTGATTGTGTTTCTAATTCTCCTGCTAGGTTCCAGTACTGTTTGCTCCTGCTCCTTGTTGTCTCTGGAGTTCCTGTCTGGATCCGCTCTCCTGTTCTGTGGTCTGGGTTTTTTTCATGCTTCTGCATTCAAAAGTGCTAGTGTCTTTCTCTGACCTGCCAGGGCTCCAAAGTGGACCCTAAGCAGCACCACAGAAACGGACTTCCAGGCTTCAGGTTTTGTCATTGTGATTTGGCTCGCAGTGGACAGCGATGCAGACGGGATCTTGCTTAGCTGTGGAATACGTTATGGACAGTGCAGCTAGAAGGGGGTGAGATTTTAGCTGCAAAGTTCAAAGATATCATTACTGAGTATACCCAAACTATTTAGTGTTTTTAGAGGCTGATGAGGGGGGTCAACAGAAGTTTTTCACAGTGACGGGGACTCCTATGGGTAATTTCCATCCTGAATATTTTTAATGTGAAAGACCAATGGTCTTTTTCTGTTGATCTCAGTAATGCGTGACATGTTTTCAAGAGACTTTAAAGAGATTCATTGTGAGGCTGGAAAACTTCAGCTTTGAAGTATTAAGTTTTGATAAAATAGTAAATTTTAAAAAAAAGGCATTGGAAAGGGAAGATATTGGGTACCTTAATACATCTACTAACAGATTTATGTTGATTTTTTTTTTTCTTACTCTCCCCTTCCCCTTCATGCTGGTAATGGAATTAAGAATAAAAATGACACTTTAACACACTGTATATTAGAAACATATTTTCTACTTATATTTTCACTGTGTTTGAGAGTTTTCATACTTTATAGTGATTTAAAACTTACTTTGCTTTTCAGAATATTAAGGGGATTTCCTGCCTACTTTTGAAACAGATCTTAAGAAGATTATTGAAATAATATTTCCCCCAATAAGTAACTGGTATGTACCAAGACAATTACAAGATCTGTTACTCAAATGTAGAAAGAAATTAAATAAGCAATTGGAAAATAATTTCTGAGCATCCCCAGTAGAATCTACTGTATCATACTCAATTCCCATTTGTAACATGTCGTATTATTTCTGTCCTGCCTTGGCAGATGGAAGGGCTGTTACAGTGTCTCACTTGAGGATCAAGTTTACAGAGAATTTTTGTGTATTAAATCATACAGTGGCTTTGAGCTATAAAGCGATACCATCAAGAAAAAGGCAGTTTGAGTCTAGAATATTTCATGCAAGGTAATTTATAAAGCTAAGGAAGTATTAATGCTGGTGTACAAGGTATTGCTGAAAAATCATGAATACTGTGAAGAGTTTGTTCATGCAGAGGAATAAATGAAGTCAGACTGGGAGAGGTGTAGAAAAGGGCAGCTAAGATGATCAGGAAGGCCTGTTTTATGTAAGGAGATTAAAAGAGCTTGGCTTGTTTAGTCTAGCAAAATGAGGAATATGATTGCTTTCTGTAAACATATCAAGGGAATAAATACTGAGGGAGGGGGGAGCGCGGAGAGAGTGAGTGGTGTTAAAACTAAAAGATAACGTTGGCACAGGAACAAATGCATATAAACTGAGCAAATTAAGCTGAAAATTAGGAAACAGTCTCAAAATCAGTTGAGCCTGCTTGTAGTAGTAGCTGGGAGCAAGAACAGAGTGAGTTTTGAGATGGATCTTTCTTAATCTGTGATTAAGATTATTTGATGAGCTTGCCCAGCATAGTAGAGGAATAAACTTCTGCTCCTGTATTCTCATGGCGTTAAACTGTTTCAATTAAGAGTCTGCAAAAGAATTGCAAGCAATAGTATTGTACAGTCCTATTTTTCTTTATTCTTCTTGCTGACAGTAAGTAATTTTTTACCTGATACCCCTGTGAACTTTGGATTTCTAAAGGACAGAAATTGCTCTTTCTGGATTTGACAATAGCAGCAACAAAACCAAAAAATCAACATTTACCATAAAAGATTGCTGGTGGTTGGTGGATTAGCCAAGTAGGTTTCAGCTTTCCTCAAGCACTTTACTAATGCTGAAGAGTTAGCAAAAATATTAAGTAACAAAACATCTGTAAAGACTCTGTACCAATATTCTGTGATTTCTGCTGGAGTAACGAATGCAGGATTATGTCATTCCTCGTAGCATATTTGAAGAAGAGACAGGCTCCCTTAATTGGCAAGAACTGTAAACATTGATAAATCTGATTAAATCCTCCCTTTGGGTTTCTGCTGGCTGAAATTGTATAAAAGGGCAGGTGATGGTTTAGATGAGATTTCCATGTTTTGTTTCATCCCTGTATTTTTTATTTGTTAAATAATACTGATTGTTACAGTTACTTTGCCAGGAATACCTGGCAAAATATGGAGCCAGGTGAGGTGTGAAGTGCTTCATTTGGGGAGTGTTTGTGCCAGTTGCAGTTTAAAAAATTAAAAAAGAAAAAAATATTCTCACAGCAGCATCTCTTTAGCAGGTGGAAACAGCTATTGGAAACTCTGCAGAACCTTACCTGTGGTTGTTCCAATGGTACCATGAAACTTTTAATTGTGTAGATTTAAGGTTTCGTTATATTTCTTTCTGTGATGCACATAATCCTGTATGTAATATACGAGGTATGTACAATCAGAGTCACTTAAATTGGATAGCCATTTGAAAATATTTGTGCTATTTTATAACTTGGATTAATCTATCTGGGATTCTAGAAAATATTTTCTTTTTTTGGGTTTACTTTTGAGTATCTGCATATGGCATGTGCCACTTCCTTTTTTGAAGACCACACCTGTCTCATCATGTGAGCAATCATGTCTTTCCACTGTGCTTGTGAATGTCACAGGTTTCCTCCATGCTCACTAGCACCAGCCAGCAGGATTGAACCTGGAAACCAAGCAGATCTAGGGAAACACTAAGAAGGGGAAGTAATGCACATAGTGTGGAGGGAAAACAGTAAGGCTGAAATGCTTTGATATTGTTGCTCTTATACTTAGCCCCAGACCTACTCTGAAATAACAGCAAGAATGCAAAATAACTGTTCAAGCTTCAAACAGAAAACAAAAGCAAGAATTACCAGAAGTGTTGAGAAAGCAGTGATATACCAGAAAAATTAATTTTATAAAATGAGTCATTTAAGAAGTCATCCTTTACTGTGCCTATAAATAAATCTACAGTCTGCACTGGTCTTGCAATAAACGTGAACACAATTTTATACATTGCAAAATTCTAACCCAGCTGTTCCACTGTGACCAGGCTTCAGCAAAATGTCTTTCATGGTTCAGCCTGATGGCTTCAGTGTTTAATAGAGGCAAATTTCAAATAAGATTTAAAATACCATTTTTGAAGTAATTTTGCTTATGCTTAGTATGGAACACGCATGTCTGCTGTGCTATTGGGTATGTGCATGATCTGTTAGTTCTTAGGTAAATATGTAAGGTTTTGCAGAATGAGAACTTTTGATACAGAAGGGAAGAGCTAGATCTAACAAAACTGGATTTCTTTTCTCTTAAGATTGTGTTATTCCCTTTTTTGGTTAGATGTACATTTTTATCACTACAATTTTTAATTTTTGTACTATCCCTTATCTATTTAGAGTCTGTCTTTGCTATGATTTATGTTAAGGCTTTTTTCTGAATGCTGCACCTGGTTTATAGTATTTAACGTAGCAGAGAACCTGGAGGACACAGGGTCAAGACCCTGTTGTGATAGGTGTTGTTTTGGGATTTTAAATAAACATGTCCCTGTCCTGGAGACCTTGCACTTCCTTTTTTGCTTTAAAGAGGCTGAACCCCTTTTAGGGAAGGGGGAAATAGTGTCACCATGCAACTCTCCTCTGTTATAGCAGCAAGGCTAGTTGTTTTAATACCTTGATTTATAACTGTGTTGTAATCTAAATAGGAAGCAGGTGGAGTTACAACCGGGTACGATTCTTTGGATATTAATGGCTTGGCTTGGCAGTGGAATTCTAAAGCTGTATATACTTTTTCTGTCTTAATTATGCATTCATTAAAAGCTTTTATACCCAACAGAATAAAGTAAATATTGTTTGATCTCTGTAGTGTGCTCCCAGACTGTAGATTTGCACAGCAGGGTCTTGATAATCTGAATAAATTGTATTTCCCCAAGGAGTTTATCTTTCAAATAAGGTCATAAAGAAATGCATTCTTTCCCCTTAGTTCTCCTTGTGCTTTTTCTACTATTTATAACACGGAGCAGAGGAATAGAGGTATATAATAGTCTGCTGTGTACTTGGTTATGATTAACTCTAATTTATCAATCTGTTACTTCCTTTTCTGTGGCTTGTGCAAGGCAATTATTCTTTAAAGTACAAATGAATAAAGATGGATTTTGAAGTAATTTTAATACAATGTTTATATCTATTTTTCCCATTTGACAATTTATCATATCTCTATATTAAAAGACACTTCTGTATTAAAATGTGGACAATGTCACGTAATTTATTTCAAATATTTAATTTTGTCGTCTTTCAGATTATGTTTGTTTGGAAAACTGATTTTCTTTTATGAGGGTTTTACATATCAGCTCATTGTTAAATTGGTTTGGCATCTAAAGGTTGATACTGCTGAAGCAGAAGACCAAGAGTGTAGAACAATAGATTCTCTTACTTCAGAGAGAGGGGAAGCAGGGAGATGGATAGTAAGTAGTATGCATAGGGTTAAAGATAGTTTCTCATTTTAGAAGTAGACATTGATAAATAATTTGGCCAATTTATTAAATTGGTTTGAGTTTTATGTGAGATTTTAGAACTATTTCAACTGTTAGTTGTAAGACCTGCATAAATAATCTTAGTCTGAACATGTTTCAGCAGCGTAACATACATCATATTAGAAGAGATAGGATCACTACCTTCCCTAATTCTCTTCAGCTGTTAGTGACAGTTCTGTTTGTGTTCATATTTCATCCTTCAGTTCAAAAAAGATAAGTGGCATATATTAAAAAGTTTTATTAAAAAAAAAAAGATTAAAAGTTTCAAGAATTTACATAAACCTGTCTTGTGTTGCACGTTTCTAAAGAATGCATGCTGCGATACAGTACCAGAAGAAAGTTGCACATGGCTTTTAATTTTTGTAGCTGCTCTTTTAACACAGTATAATAAAATCTGTGGAAAACACAGACTGCCAGAACCCTTATTCATGCCTGCACCTAAATTTCTTTTTAGTAACCTATTCCATTTTTAAACAAAGTTTTTAATTCAATTAAAAGTTTAGTTTGAAAATCTCTTCAAATCCAGTGATTTTGTTATTTTCCTGTTGGATAATTTTTCAGGATAGAAGGTGAGGTGTGGGTTTTGCGCGGGTTTTTTTACAACTAACATATGCACTGCTTTTTGGTGTTTCTGAAAGTCTTACCACATAAACTAGTTCTTCATATCTGATCTGTGCTATACATCATGCAATCTCAGTGTGACATTTTTGCCCTCTAGTATCATCACAGAGACAGTAATGTATAGTACTATATAATTTTGATTTGAATATTGGTATGACAGTGATAATTTTCATTTGTAAAAGCTAGTGCACTACTTGCTTCTTTGGCAGTGAAATACAAACCTATAGATCAGCTCTAACCTTACAAACCCAGAAATTACTATTTCTGATTACAGGCCAAGACCAGTTTTAACAAAATACACTTGCAATATTCATCAAGCAGTAAACCGTAAGTCCAGCAGGTTACTAATACATTATGTTAGGTGAAGCATCAAAAATCACCTGAAGCTTACCAATGAAAATAAGTAAACAAATAAACCCCCATAATAAATAAATAAAGACACATAAATAAATAAGCAGCTGAAATAAGTGAACACACATAAATAAAAAAAAAAATACTGTAAATAAACAACTGGTGAGAGTTTATTTATCCATCCATAAGTATATTTGGCCTCTTCAATTGTATGACAGCTTTCACAAAAAACTTCAGTTGGTGTAGATCTGAGGGGATAGAGGAGTTTGGGGAATCATAAAGAATACCCAAACCAAAAATAAAGACTTATCAGTGTGTTTCAGATTTCACTGAAAATGTGAAGATTTTTCAGGGGAAGATTGCATTTTTGTGTGTCATATTACTGTTTCTCTCTAGTGAGGAAAGATTTCCATTATGTTGTCCCCAGTATTCTCCTCTTCTGAAGTCCACCAAAAGCCATCTGTTCTTCCCCACTGACACTTAGTGGGGTTTGATCAGGCCTATGTTGTAATTGGGCTGTTGATCCTCAGATCACAATGCCTGATTATTTATTTGTTTATTTTTGTCCTCACCAGGTATAGCTGTTGACTACAAAAGAGCTCAATAAATATACACTGAGCTATTCTAAATTTCTTTCTGGATGTTTGGCATTCACTCAATCTGGGAGTTCTTTGAAAAGATCATCTTCCAAACCAGGGACAATATATCATGGTTGTTGCTTGTCAAATGCTATGATGTTTACGTTGATTGTGCTCCTGTGTGGTGTTGCCACCATTGCATGGCCATCATGCAAGTGGTGGTGTGAGGTACCATCTGTGATCTGCAGATACTAAGTCACTGAGCAAGCACACAGAGCAGATACTTCTCATGCAAAATTCATTCCTCCCTCTTTCTTTCAGCAATTGGGAAGGATTTATCCTTACCTCTTTTATGTTAGTGTGAGGAGGAACTGACACTAGATTGTCTGTGGCTTTTGGGATGATACCTATTAGTGCTTGTTCTGACAATGTCAAGAAGTTTTCTTTGTTCATCCAAGAAAACAATGTGAAATTCCTGTGTAGCAGTTTGAGTAGATAATGAGTAGGATTTATCTTTAGTGTGCAACTCTGCTGGGGAAGGTGCACCGGTCGGACAGGGAGATCACGTAAGGAGCAGGAGCCTCCACAGGAATTTGATTCAGTTTCTTCCAGTACTGACTCCTCTAAGCAGGTGAAAAAAATTCTTTCTCCACTCTCCATTGCATATGCATAAACAGCTCCACAGTCATTGGGACAGCCACCCAATTCACACGTTCAAGATGTAGTCCATAAAACATTCCAAAAAACCCCCTCTTCGCACTTTCCCATCTTCCCTGTTGCTCTGCTCTATCTGCCAGCCGTGCAGCTCATTTGACATTTACAAGATTTCTTGTCAGTTTCATTTGGTGCTGCCATTCCATCCAGCAGAGCAGTGAAAGTGAAATTGACTTAATTTAGTCTGTTTCTCTTTCCTGCTCTAGTCCCTATGTTAACTAACCGGCAAAGTGAAACTGACAAGACTTCTTGTCATTTTCACACATGGAGCTGGTCAAGGAGAAGGCAGCTGATAGGGAGCAATGCGGTAAATTGGAAGATGAAACCCAGGATTGTGGAGGGGAGAGGAGGAGAGGAGAGGTGTGAGCATGCAGCAAGAACAGAGGAAATGGGTAAATGTACTTATTTCCCAGATATCCTGGGTGCTTCTCTCAAATACAGATGAATTCTTGGCCTCTCTCCTAAAAGGGAGTCATGTGGCCTACAATAGCAGTAATTCGCTGTCCAGACACTAATATACAAGGGATGCCAAGTTGAAAACATTAGCCTGTAAATGTAAGTTATTTGTTACCAGGATGGAAGAAACTTCCTGCCCTGAGTTACTGCAGCTTGTGTCTCTGCAGATTTTCTGCTGCTGGACGGAGGGGGAGAAGGAATACAAGGCTGGCATCCACTAGAGGTTGATATCAGTGACTGGAAAAGAAGGGTCTATTTGTTCATTGAAGATACAATTTATACGTAATACAATGTAGTTCGACATCTCTTGTTTTGTGAGGTTTCATAGAACTAAAAGTTGTACTACACAAGTGCTCTAGCTCAATCAAAACAGTAAATAATGAACAAACAATGGCTTTGTAACAAACCATTGTAGTTAACAAACACATTTTTTTTAATCCACTTGTTAAATCCTGTGAGCTCTTGTCACATGGTGTAAATCATGCTGGTTTACTATATTACATACTACTCCATAGTTCTTACAGATGCTTTATGCGTATATAACCTTAGCAGTTGCAATATAAATTAGTACTATCATATATATTTGCATATGCACTGGTAACATTTACACATACATTTTGAATGAGGCTGTGTTAATTAATTTCAAGTTATATTGCCTTCCTTCTCTACAGCTCCAAAAGAATAACCTCTTTTCATTATCGGACCTGTGGGATTTTTTTATTCTCTGTTTTGGTTGGGTTTTTTTTCTGAGACATATTTTGTTTGCTTCACCATTTAGGAATTAAATAGTTTTAATTACTTGGACCTGTATAAGCTTGCGGACCTCTTCAACCTCACTTTGTTGGAGAATGCAGTGGTTGACTTCTTAGTAAAACATCTGTCTGAGCTATTGAAGAGTCATCCCGAAGAAGTTCTGGCACTCCCATACTGTCTCCTTCGAGAGGTTTTTAAAAGTGATAGACTCACTTCACTCAGTGAAGAACAAATCTGGCAGGTAAGGAGATTGGTGAACAAGTAGAATGTGTGATATTCTATAAACTGTAGCAGTAATCTGTTGTTTTGAAACCCTGGAGCAATCTCGAGGGAGGATAAGCACTTGAGCAAAAACTGTGAATAACAACTGAGGGAAATTTTTACATTAAATTCAAAAAAGTTTGTGCTGTGTTAATGCAATTAGTTTGTTTAAAAGAGAAATTTGTCTTACTGCTTAACTTGTTTTACTCTGATATGGCCAGAGATTTTCTTCCAGATCCAGCTTTGTTGGTGGGAAGAGGTGGCTGATGCATGCCGCTCAATTATTATTGCCTCTGGTGAGGCTACTGCTGCAAGCCTGGTGGCAAACTTGCTTCTGCAGTCATTCCTGTTCACTTCAGGTAAACTTAGCTGTGTGAAGTCAGTAGTCATTTAGGCCACCACAGCTGACTTTGCCTGAAGCAAATTAGATAATCAACACAGAGGCTGCTCTGCTCAGAGCTGGGTGGAGGTTTTAGTGGAAGGTTTGCAGCAAGAAGCTGGAGATGGTTTCCTTTAAAAAAGCTGGATCTAGAAAAGGGCCAGGTTGCTAGCCATATATTAACAAGATAACAGCGTTATATTGTGACCTTCAGTGTGTGTGTGTGTGAACCCAATATGAAAAAAACACGTAGCCTGTAAAGAGAAACACAAAACCTAAGCCAAAAATCTATCCTTGGAAGTATTCCCATGATATGTCTGTAAAAATTGCAATTTACAATATAGTAGAAGGAAATCTCTATAGTGTTGGTTACCCAAACACTTCTGTTTTCTTCTGCTGTCATATTTTACAGAGGAAAGTATTTCAGGATATTTCAAGGTAGAATGTAACTTGCTTGAAAGAAACCTGTGCTTTCTTTTTAGGAAGTGTGTTCTATTGGTCCAGAGAAGACTGAGTCAGAAGACTGATTTACATTTCAATCCCTGTTACTTATCTTTTGGATTGTTCTAAGCAAATAATTTCATTTATATACCATCATTTTCATAAAGCGTAAAACATTTTCATGTGTGGGGCACATCATGTTCTGTGAATTAGTAACATCATACAGCAACAAAATACTTATTCTTAAAAAAATAAAAATGTCTTGGTAAGCTCTTCAAACCATAAAGACAGTATGCAGATGTAACTCAACCCTTCAGTCTGGTAACTGGCATATTTGATTCCAAAACATTAGATTATGGAGTATTTTACAAACATAGTATTTTCTGCAAACATTAATATAAAGTTAGACTCTTTTCTGTCCCAGTCTCTGGAGTGTGTCTGTATAACAGAACCTGCAGCACTCTACCCATGATAGTGAATTTGGTTTGGTTTTTTTTTCTTTTTTGCATAGTACTCTAGAGTCCTAGCCCATATTCCCCTTATCAGAAAAGGTTTTGATGTTGAAGTTCACATATGGGGCGTCCCTGATTGGCCAGTTGGGTTTTATCATTATTTCTCTGCAGGGTCAGTGAAATCTCCTGGTTACATGCCTTGGGTATAGTTTTGCTAGAAAAGTTGCTAAAGAAAGCCATACAAGTACAAATTAATGCCAGCTCAGTAATGAGCAAGCATATCCAGAGCAATATGCCCTCTGTAACCTGCTGAAACAATGTTTGGGAAGTGGGAGTTTTTAAATCTTGTGTCATTGTCCTGTCCTGCAGGAAGAACTTGGAAATAATTTTCCTAATTGTGTGCGCTCCAGACAATGAACACTTCATGAGGCAAATTTGAGAAAGCTTCTGTTTCTGTTGCAGGGTCATACTGGGGAGAGATACTTATAGGTAATATGCTGCTTTCTGAGTGACAACAAACTCCACGTTGTCCATTTAAGTGTTATCATAATTGCCTCTCTAAAGGTTACTAATACTGTTTCCAAGAATTTTTTTTAAAACTAGTTTTTCCGCTGCAGGCAACACATGCATGTGTCTCTTAAATTCAGTCTGTACAACCAGGAAGAAATATATATTTATAAATATTCCAGGTCCCCAGAATGAATTAAAAGACACATAAATATTTACCAATTTAGGCATTCAGAAGGTAATAAGAAACTGGATTTTTGCTTTATCTTAGTAAATAAATAATTCCCTCGTAGTCAACCCAATAGAAGAAAATCAAATCAGACCGGCTATATTGCCTCAAGTGTAGTTAAGTTCATCATTTTTGCTAAGGTTATAGTGGTAATGCAATATAGCATGGAAGAATCTAATATTCAGCCCAGGGTGAAGATTGGGTATGCCAGAGGATTAGTGTCAGGGTGCTTTATAGAAGTGAAACTTGATGGACAGGCTGGAGACAGATCTACAGAATCTCATTAAATTGCTGAATTGTTCATTACTGAGCACTCTCACTGTAATAAAGTGCTCATTGACTTTGACAAATCCCCATCCCATGTCTTAAGGAAGAACAGCAAAGCAAGAGGTGTTGGGGAAGCTGGAGGAAATTGGCACAAAGTGGGGCAGATAATAGAAAAGCTGATGTGGGGATGCTACCGTTGGATTTGTCTGTCTTACCTGTGACTAGTGTGGCTTCCTGCATACACATGTGCGTGTGTGTTACGGCAATATGAATTCATTGTGTCTGCGAAGCACCTTTAGTAGTGGGGCTCCCATGAAGTCCTAAGCACAAAATTAAAGCTTCCCTCAGATGATCTCTGGAAAGGGTGCCACTGTCTGCAGAGTACAGTTATTTCCAGTAGTTTAAATTACTAATGTCCACTTGGTGATTTGATCCTAATGCACATAAATATTAAGGCAATTATTTTAACACATCAAGATGCGTATGCTGATGCTTGGAAGTGATTTAAAATGAAGTGACTGCAGCTTGTATCTGGCACATCTTGGATTTTTGTTTGACTACCGATTCACAATTGCCCAGTTTGTATGAATATGGTGAAATATAGCCTTGAAAAAACAAGTTTGAGAAAGTTAAACAGTAATATTAATGGCAGTATACAAGGACATGGATTAATGTAGAGTACTATGTTCATTCCTGTTGATCTTTTCAGGTAGAAAAACGTGACTTCCAGACCAGGGTAAAGTGGACAAATTAAGTAGTTAATTTCTTTTTTTAGTTCTTGAAATCTTTTGAAACTCTTTGGTTTGATGTAGGTGTCTTATGTTTAGCAAAGACAATGGACAAGAAATATAATGATGTATTTCTTTTAAAACAAATAAACAATATAAATCCCACCAGTAAACCTTCATAGCCTGTGAAATCGGAACAATTTATTAGCCTTCATCATTAGGGTGGGGTTTTTTTAGCTAGACTAAGACAGTCACAATGATTTTTAGTTGACGTAGGATTTGTTTTCATATTGAGTTTTTACATTTTACTAGCATGTGAGATTACGAAACATTATTTTGTATATATGAAATTTGTGCTTTATCGGCTGCATTAAAACGTAAGTAAACTTAAAGCAGTGGCATGGAAGAAAGGATTAAATAAAAACCTGAAGAATATCAAGGAAGAACCCTGAAGAAGTTGGAGGGAAAAAAAGGAACTTGTTTAGTATTTTTCCTCTTCATCATGGGCTGTGCAGCACACTCTTATTCACAGGAAATGGTCATGACGAGGACATAAATGTCTAGTTTATCATGAAGTGAAAAGTGAATCTTTTCATAATTGGCCATTACTTGAAAGGCTCATTGGCTCTACTTTAAAGAAGCAGATGAATTCTTTCCCTTGATAATTGAAAAGGTAACCAACCCTGTAAGACAGAACGTATTCTCAGAGAAATCTAGCAGTAGAGGGCTTCTTGTTGGAACCTTAGCAAGTAGAAAACAAGCTGAATATTTAAGTTAAAAACTGATGTTAGCCTTAGTTGAAAGGCTACATATCATACTGTATTAAGTACTGTACTTGATCCAGGTGAAATCGCAAATCACACCTGGCAAAAAAATCCTAACATGAGATCAGTATAGATTAGTTTTTTACTTCTGTGCTACTGGTTAAGTAGGTTGTTAGAGGATATATATTTTTTAAACGGCTAACATTACAAATAGATCAATTTTAGTATTTGCTAGTACTTCCGAACTTAAGATTAGGAGTTTTTTCTTGTTGGTTTTTTTTTTTTTTATTATTTTGCCATGCAACTCAGTTTCTTGGTAATCAACTAATAAGCAAGCTATCTAGTAAAAACTGCTAGATAAAACTGCATGAGTAGCTGATTCAGCTAGAAAGCATTCAACAGTGTTGAGTCTTTTCCACGTCTAGGCTTCCAAGACATTCCAGCCATATTAACTTCTTTGTGTGCAACTTGTGAACTTGTGTTCGTTAAGTATATTTTCCACATATGAAAGCATAGCACTAGCTATTCTGTTTGTTATTGTGGATGTGATGTGCCAAATCAATCTTTGATCTCTATATTAGAGAAGGGTCTTTGCTTGAATAAATAGAAAAATAGAAGACAGGAAGACTACAGTGTTACAGGTCAATATGAGTTGTTAATTATCTATTTTATAAAAACAATGAATATATAAATCCGCTTTTGTTAATTACAGTCCTGTTATCCTTTTCTAAGGGAGAGTAAAGTACCCTTTTTTCAATGGCCTTTTCTTATACCTGAGCTCCATTTTTGAATCTCCTGGTGGCATTTGTGGAGGGCCAAAAGTATTGTCCAGAGAAATCCCACAGAGTTCAGTACTGTAGGAAATTTTGCAGCGTATGAATTATAACAGGCTGTTATGATGGAGCAGTTGTCTGCTGAAGACAGGCCCAAAGACCTCTTTCCTATGCAGAACAGCGGTTTCCACAGTGGGTTGCCATGTTCCAGCACAAGATTGGCATTCCTTCAGCACAGTACTTGATTTTATTTAATTTTTTTTCAGCCTTTTGATTCTGCAGGTAATTTTTAATATGGAGAGAGCAAAATGAATGTTTCTCAGGGATGTATATATATGTTTTGATGAAATGTGGACTAAGTGCCTTGCTAAAAGTGAACTTAAGTTTTACTGCAAAGTAAGTAATGACATAAAGCAGTAAGTGAAGAAAAGCATCTCAGTAATCAACGCTGTGTTTAAACAGTATATTAGCCTTTCACTGTTCAAGAAATAAGCTTAAGTGCTCTCTTGGGCAATAAATGAAATCATGCCTGGTGGTCTAATGCTTGTCCCTAGTGAGTATTTGCCTTAAGTAGAAAACCACCACACTAAAATGTGGCTGTCAGCCCCTTATCAGGAGAAAAAAGGAGTTTGCTTATCAAGGCTGAGGTGAATTGGTGAGGCTGTATGGGAAAATTAGCATGTGGTCCATGTGTGTTTTGTTGAGTTCTCACCCTCTTTTTAGTACTCTTTTCATGAGTAGTCTACCTAAAAGCACCAAAGTGCCACCCTTGAAACTCAGTATCCACTGTGCTAGATTGGTGATGGTTGCACTGTGTATCATAACTAGCTGCAAGCAAGATTACATAGTTACCCTCAAATAAAAACAGTGTGAAAACATAAAATGTGACAGCATGTAGGTTTCCTTTTCCTAAGGCTAATGCTCATTATCACAGGTATCTCACCTGAATTGACTGTGTGCAATGGTAGTACTACTTATGGTCTCTCTAGACTATTTTGTAGGGTTAATTTTTATAAGCATAGGCACACACAGCATTTTTGGTAGGGTACCCATTATATATAGGCCAAGCTGGCAGTTGTCACGCAGAATCTGCAAGAAGATCAGTGTCCGCTGGAGCTACAGACTAGGCAGGGTTTGTGCCGGGCTACAGTGGATGGAGGCAGCTGAATCTCACCCTCTGCTCTGCCGATATGCTCGGGTCATGCACGTTTTTCCTGATACAATTTCTGCATCATTTGTAGTAGTAATGGCATTTTGGCTTACACTGGAAATGAATATTACCCCTGTTGGCACTCTCTCCTTCTCTTAATGAAGCACCTTCCCTCTTTGTCTGCTTTAGCTTAAATCTTATGGCCTCTTAATCTTGTCATTTACTGTAAAGTTTTGTGAACTTGATATATGTTTTTCTTCTGATTTTTTGGAAGTTTCTGCCTGTTACTTCTTGAATGTTAGCTAATCTTGTTACTGTTATTTATCAAGTATAGAAGCATAGAAAGGGGTTTTCTATATTAAAACTAGGTTTATATGGGGAGCAACTGTGTATTCTTCTTATTTTACTGGTTTTAATATATGTCAGTTCCAATTGGAAAACTTGATTATTTTGCTGCTGTTGCTGTGAGCAATAGAGAATTACTGGAGAACATTACTTTTGCCTTGGTGTCCTACAGTAATATTGCCTCACCTTATTTATCCCAGCTTAACTTCAGAAGTGCACAGAACATCACACCAGTATTTAGGAAGGCTGTTGTGCCCACAGCTCTTGAATTTCGGTCACTTCTTCAGCTAAGCAGTGGATGGGTGTTATTTAGAAAACCAAAAAAGGACAGCAAAGCGTGCACACAGCAAGACTGCTCTTGTGATATTGCATTCTGCATTTGAATTAATCTGTTATAGTGGGTTTTGTGTTTGTTATAGACTGTTATGCTCTTTGTGGCACTGATCTGTCGGAGATTAACTGAAGTATAATTTATTAATGAGCAGGTATGTGGTTACATAAAAGATAGTTGCTCAGGCTGTTATGAAAGCCAGGTGTGGTAGGAAATACACCTTATTTTCATTTTTACATTAAAGAGAACAACATTCATAATCTAAAACCCACAGATACCATGGATGATCAAATGAGGCAGTGTCTTGTTACTCTCTCGGTTAATGTCTTCCATTCAGAGATACAGATGTTAGCAATCTCTACTCCCAGTAAAGCTGTTTAACATTGTTTCTGTTGGATTTAAGCTTGTGGAAAATGATAGAAGATGAAAAGTTCTTTTGAGAATTCCCAACTCTGTATTTGAACAAGTTTTCCTTTGGGAGCCGGTAGAAGCATTACTTCTATTTGTAACTATGGTGCCAAAGAAGATGGAGAAACGAAATTGAATTCCGGGTTGTCTAAAACCATACAATTTGTCATCAATACATTAAGGTAGCTAGAATCTAGTTCTGGAGTTAAGTACCTAAACTAAGTGTGTAAAATTGGTTGAAGTAAATTTGCGCTCGTATGTCTAGACCTGCTATTAAGTGGGTCAGTTTGGCACGACTGCTGAGGTCTGGCTAGCTGTTGTCCCTTGCTGTCGCTCTGGCCCCAGGACCAGGACACTAGTGGCGCCAGGAGGGTGAGGAGGCAAGGAGATGGATAAGCAGTAGCACTACCGCACAACCTTGCTTACTCCTCCAGGGATACCCTTTGGCAGCTTCCAGATGTGCGAGTGAGTTGCAGAGCTGGGGCTTTCATTGCCTTATGACAAAGGGCCGTTCTACTCCTTTGATCCCTTGGACTCCCTCATGCCAGGGAGAAATGGAAGAAATTACGACGAATACGTTTGTCCAAAAAGGTCTAAAGAAGCCTCACTGTGAAGTGGCTTCCAAGGCAGAGGTCTATGTGGGGTCATAACGGCAGATCGGAAAGATCGCAGTTTCTGAAGTGAGAATCTGTGCTGAAAACCTTTCAAACTAAACTTTCCTTTAGGGTGGAGCCTATGATCATGTGAAACCATATCTGAATTTTATAAGGCTCACCTTTTAGCAATTGCAGTTGTTTCAGTTAGATTCAGATGTGATTTAGTCAGTTTAAATAATAAATTTATGTTTGTTTTAATCTTGTAGTAGGGAAGCTCTGACATTGCCAATTCATGAGGTACATTTGGGATCTGAAATGTGTTTACAAATGTGGCTGTAAGTGTTTAAGTCACTATTTAAAAGAAATAACATTCTTACAACAATTAGTTGATTTTGAAAAATTAGCTCATAACTTAAAAATAATGAGTTTGGCATTAATCTGAAGCCCATCATGTGGAGATTAAATCAAAGTCAATAGAATTGACATCATTAAGAAGATGTGATTTTATTAAAAGGGAAGCTGTTCTCAAAAAAGCCAAGTGAGCTTCTGCTAGTGTACTTGCTTGGGTTTTTTTGTATTTAAAAAAGCAATGGGAGAAAAATATCCCTTTGTGAAAAATCAGCCAAAAGAAATACCAACTCTTAAAATACATATGTGGCTTTGTTGTTGTCATGCTGGCTTCTGAGTCTTCCTGGGATTTGAGAAAGGAGAAGTGAATTGCCTACTGACAGGGAAAGGCCTAAATGTTCCCGCAGTTGGTATTAGCGGGGTCGTCTGTGTTAAAATGAGGTTCCAGCAGTGCTTCAGAGTTGAATCAGGTTTACTAATGCATAATGTGGACTTCACTGGCTAACATTTGATGACTGCAGGGGTGAAGTGACTGGGAGAAAGTAGGGGACACTCAGATAGTTTTTGTCTATTTTGAAGTTTTGAATGGTAAGCTGACACTGTTCTTGTCAGAGGGTTTAGTTGGTTCATTAAGATAAAGAACAAACCAGAAACAAAGTTCTTATGAAGGTGCTGCTGATAGCACTCATTTAAAAAAATAATAAAACCACCTGGTGATTTCACTTGGAAAAATTGACCTTGGCGATTTTGTAGTAACATGGCATGTTGAGAGCATACATATATATAAACCAACCAAGGAGAATATGTATTTTGATGTACATTTTTGTGTGTGACCTAAGATATTAATGACATACAAGTCCTGTATAGCTATTGTCAAGATTATTATAGAAGATGACACATTTTATGTGATTTGTTGGATTTGCCTATTAAATCCATAGAAAATTATACCCTAACAATAAGGAAGAAAGGAATAGGAATTTTTCTACATTCAAGAATCATTTAGACTAATTTTCACAGAGCTGAATAGCATTCTTAAGAATTTTGTCGATTTTGGGCCTATTTCATTTTCTAACAATTTTTACTGATGAAAGCTTGTAGTTGCCTGTCTCCATAGACAGCCACTATACTTCTAAAATATATTTCAGGGGGAAAAATAACAAGAGAGGAATAGCAATAAAAACAGTGTATCAGACATTGGAAGATTGTCATTTCCACTTATAATTACATAACGGCAACTGATTTTAATGCTGAATGCAGCTCTGCAAAGTTTCAGTGTGTTTGATGTCAGCCTGAATGTTTCCTCTAAAAATAAAAATGACCAATTCTAGATTTTGAAGTGATGGCTGCTGGGGAGATCCTCTTGGTCTTCCTCCCATGTGCTCTGTTCTCACTCTGAGAAGAGAAATCCTATTGTAAACTGTGATCTCCTTAAACTGAAATCAAATCACAGTTAAGGGCCTAGTTAGACAGCTGTGTTTATGAAGAGATAAGCTTCTGTTCATTGCAACTTCAGAAAAACTTATCAGACAGAGGTGAAGCATCTAGCAATGTTGATTTTACCATCACAACAAATGATTGAGGGTCCAAACTTGAGTATTTTTGTGATGAGTTAGAAAATGGATGGCAAGAAGTTGTTACCTCAGAGCTTCTTGCCATTTAATCCAGTTTTTAGAGATGCAGATCTGTTAGCTCTGTAAGTTTCAGTAACCTATGAAGCTACATTTTAGGAATGTTTGTGGTGGAGGGGCTTGCTTGTTGTTTCTGACTTTCTGTGGCTGGACCTTTTTGAAAGGAAAAAAGCAAGGTTCTATCTCCAGGTGCCATATTTTGGGCTTGGTTTTATTGCTTTGCTTGCTCTGAATGGATTTTCACCCTCCACACTCTGATAATCTTGTTAAAACAAAATTTACTTTGATTGCAGGAGTAAGTAAAGCCTTTCCAGCGTGATCAGTCCCAGCTCATTTGTTATTTGTGTACACTCCCAGGTGTGACAGTCGTTGCAGTGCACAGCAAAATAGAGTGTCTGTCAGTAGGGGATGGCTGTGAAGTCTGTTGCAATGGGGACTGCACACTAGCTCGTACAGGTTTTGCGTGCACAATTGTACATATGGAGTGTCGTTGCTAGGAGTTGCACTGGGCCTTGTTTGTTCGTTCCATCACGGCAGAAGAATGGGTTTGGTTCAAGAAGCACATTTGTAGATCTGCCTTTGTAGAGAAGGTCTAAAAGACTGTAAAGGAAACAAGTCTAGTTTGAGGACTTGATCGCACAAGAACACGCTTCTCTTGAAGCACACTGGGATAGCTTTGTCTTTGCTGTCTCAAGACGGTTAAGAAAAAATGCAGTGTTTTATTGCCTCTGTGAGATGTACTCTTCAGCTGCAAAAATGCCTCAGATACTTTCATCAGATGGTATTTAGTGATCTGTTTTTCCCTCAGTTTCAGATACCTGCATCTCACCAGGTTTTGCTCAGTGGCATGGAGCACAAAGATCTCCACAGGAGATTTTGGTAGTGGAGTAAAGCGACTCGGTTGTGGACAGCTTCAGGGGACAGAAGGTTTTGATTATATGTCAGCTGTCTTCTGCCATATCACTTAATTTTTCCTTCTCTTAGTTCCCATGTTAGGAAAATGGTTGAAATGTACACTTCGCTCAGAGAAGCCCGAGTTTTACTGCTTATAAATTGCTTTGAGATACTTGGAAGGAAAGTGCTATATAATTTTGAAGTTCAGATTCCCCAGAAGGTGTAAAATGGCAAGCTTCCATGAGCTGTGATAATTTACAACAGCTGAGAGTTTACCTTCTGTCCCTACCTTACTTCACGTTGAGCTTGAGTAGATGAAAAGTTTAGGTTTTCCATTATAGCAACTCTTGGCTTTTAATATGATGCCTCATTATATATATTATATATGTTATATAAAATTATGAATATATAATGTCATATATTAATTTAACTCAGCTAGCCTTTTGTAAAGCTGATTTTTTTATCATAGTTATTTTATTGCAAGTCTAAAAAGCTGGAATATTTTTTTTGAGGTTAGTCAATGTTTTCTAGGTAGGCTTCTGTCTAGTCTTATTTCCAGTCAATATAGGAAGTGGTAAAATAAATGCATTGGATGAAATGTGTGAAAGACGTGAATACAATTTTGAAACACATACATTCTATTCTTAACTCGTTATAAAACTAGACATTTTATTCCCTGTTTCGTAAGAAACATACATAAAAAATGAAGCTAATGCTGTCTCTCTTACAACTTTTTTGATAAAATAATGTCCCTTTTGGGAAGGCCAGTATTATTATGTAGCACCAGGCAGGAAGGAAGCTTGCGGTAAAGCACTGGACTGAGAATGGAACTGTATTTTCTTGGTGGAGTGTTTGTCTTTGGGGAGGAGAATTCCTCCCTTCCTCACAAGGGTGTTGTGCAGTAACATTTATTAAAAATTTCTGAGATGGAAATACAACCGTTAAAATTGTTACTGAGCTGTTTAATTATGACTAAGAAATATATCTCCCTTGTACTTTTTGAAGACTGTGCAGGACAATATTTTTTTTCTAGCGGCCTTGTGAGGAAATTGGGCAACTGGTGATTGATACCTTACAGCTTAAATGTTTTAAGAAGATAGATCAATGCTTGAGAAAAATTAAGAAGTATTTTTAATACACTGTGATTCATTTTAATGTCATTAATTTTGATAAACGTTTGCTATTAATACAGCTGCATTATCTACTTCTACTTTAAGCAGAAGTATAATGTCATGAAACGCATTATTCATACTGCTTGACAGACTTTAGCCAACAACTCTGCTTGTGCGTGTTATTCAGTGCTGAAAGATCAAAATCAAACTTCTGCCTCTTGGAAAGTGGCTACAGACTGCAGGGCTGATGGTCTGAAGGCTGAAGGTTGTCATCTTGACATCACGTAGATCTCAACCAGCAGAACCCCTAGCACTTCTTGTTTAGCCCATCAAGAGCTTCCCGAAGAGTACTCTAGCCAGATCCACAGCTCTTGCAGAGATTGAGAAGTCAGAGGGACATACACTGACAAGTGCTTTCACTTTCCAAATCGAATAAACCTTGGGGTTCTTCAGTCTTCCTTTTGGGCCATGTGTTTCCTCAACTCATAACTCATTTATATTTGGCTTCCCTTGCTATTGCCTGAGCCTACTGTCCGAT